>NC_067286.1:12171132-12524257 GCF_020740795.1 Apus apus
CAAACAGAACCTCCAAAGCAGGGAGTGGAAACCAGGATGAGTAACCTATTCCATCACCTGGAGTAATGCTTTCTCCTCCAGCCCAATGATTTATTAATGATTATACATAAATTAAACAGGAGAAGTTACAGGAGTACATCCTAAGCTAGAAAAGACGATTTGGTTAGTTAGGTGGTCCAGGTGACATCTGCTCAGGCATATGAAAGAATTTTACCAGCTCTCCCATCTGCTGGGGAGTGATCTCAGGGGTGATGCTGGTGTATTTTGTTACAGGAAGGAGAAGTAAAGCCATTTTCCCATATTTGGAAGAAAGATGACCACTACTGCTTTTTTGTGCCAAATGTAGTCTTGCTTTTCCAAATGAGGTTTCAGTGGGGGTGAGTCAGGTATGAGGAGCTACACATCAGTAACATGTGGTCAGCAAATCCTGTCCAAACTCTTCGTACTCTTTCCCTTCAACATGCTAAGGCCTGTTCTTGAAGTTGTGTTCTAGTTGTTGGACTATTCCTTAGCCCCCCACTGACATAATCCATGTAAATAGATACATATAAATAATTGTAACAACAACCACCCTTCCAAAAGAGGGCATGAGGATAGGGTTAGCCTGTTAGTTTGTCAGTTTAGCCACCTAGCCTTTATTTTCTAAATGAATGTTTGTGCCAAGAGCACCTAAACATGTTTTAAAATAATTATCGGCCACCTGACTTTTGCTTTGGTGCCCAAGACTTGCTAGAAGTTGTATGGAAAACATGTACCAGACCTGGAATAAATTCCAAGTTTCCCTATTTGCAGTCTAGTGTTTCACCTGCAAGACCTCCTGCCTCATTCCCCAAACTTTCACTATATCCCCTTTCCCCCAGAATTTGTTGAAGTCATACTTGCTTGAGAAAAGCATTAATCAGAGAAAAGGCAAGTGAGTCATTATATCCCATTATTACATGTGGTAAATTAATTTGTCGCACATTGGAGAAACAAAAATCTGGGGTTTATCGCTCTTGCCTGAAAATGGAACAAACTCACTTAATGTCCTTGTGCAGACTGAGTCTCTCTTGACAGAGACCCCTTCATGTGATGCCACTTGCATTATTTTGAGCTTAATTCTTGGCAATGCTAGGTTGACGGTTGGACTTGGTGATCTTAAAGGTCTTTTCCAACCAAAACAATACTATGATTCTATCATTCTAATTGCACTGCTTTTTGTTGTTGTTATTTGCACTTATTTGATCATGAGTATGTCAGATTTCCCTTGTGTGCTTTACTTTTTCAGACTTGTGCAGTGTTTCTGAAGCCAGCTCAACAGAGACTGCTCTGCTGAAGGCTTTCTGAATCAGTCTGGAAATATGATGCATAATTTTTTGAGATTAAGCCAATGGCAAATTTCAAATGTGAGATTAATTTGGCACCTTCCATTTAACTGATTCCTAGTGTATAAAAAATGCTTCAGTTAAGTACTTAAGATGACATTTAATTGGTCCTGAGCATCATACTGCTCTGTAAAAATCTCTGTACTCTTTAAAAACTTTAATCACTGTCTTTCAGGCAGGGCTAGACTTCTTTGTATATAAAAGCTTTAAAGTGGAACTGACTGAGAAATTTGTTCCAAACAACACAGCTGTCCTCCATGCTTCTTCATACCTCTTGATAAGTAAGGGGATACTTAGTTGGAAAGAGTTTTTAAAAGCTATCAGGGACAGTTGTTGCTGTTGTTTTTTTAGATCTAATTAAATGAAGGCGGGGAAGCACCAGTAAATAAGCAGCTGGAGGAAATAAGGAATTATCCTTACTTCTGAGGAGTTCTTTTTTTTCAATGTGCAAGAGGGCTAGCAGGCTTTTTTGCTGCTTTCTGCTTATCCTGCACAGTTATAGCTCACTAGGCTGAAACTGGAGTACCAGACAAAGTGGAAAGTTATCCAAAATTGCTCACTTGTTTAAAAGTAATATATACATTATTGTTAGTCATTCCATGGCATTAGATCTTACAGCTACATTTCAGTTAAGTGTTCTTCTACAAGCATGTTCTCCCTCTTGTTTCTTTTGGCAGTAGTGTTCCTTTCAAACAGTATTTTAGTGCTTAGAATTGATGGCAAGCTATAATTTATCCATATAATGTTTAATTTAATAAGGCAAAAGGTGATTATTTAAATTAATGGTAGAGTGTGTAAGAACTCGTTGTGTAATGTGTTTTTGATATTCACTTTTAAATGCATGCTTATATCTATTGATTTATAAATATTTGAGGTAGATTTATGCAGATTTGATATACTAACAATGCAAGGTATTATAGATCATGTGTTGTAGTGTGAATTCCCATTTAAGCAGTGAGTGCTGTTCATTAAATGCCTGTGCTTCGGGCTGTGTGTTTGGATGGTGGTATTTTTTCTTTTAAGGCTTAGCTATTAAATCCATTGTAAAATACTTCAGAGTTGTATCTCAGACTTTTCAAGTGATCGCTCGACTCCAATGATTGTTTGGTATGGAAGCTATAGTCAAAATATGTCTATTTAAAACAGATGTAGTCATTAGCAGACCCTCTAAACTGTGCTTCCCAGCTTCTTCTCAGTCAAACCATCTCCTAAGCAGGTTAGGAGGTGGATGATTATCGCCGTTTCCCCGGGTGTCAAGTGTAGCCACACTGCTGCAGCAGCAAGGGCCTAGTGAAGTAGAAATGAGACTCATTACTGAGTTAACAGACAAGATTCCTACCTCCACATTCCTCATTCTGTCTCATTGATGCTACTGAAAAATGAAACTAAAAGTAAATATTGGTGCTTTCTTATCAATAGGCATGATAAGGAATTTTACTCCTCTGAATGCTGCCCAGGGTTAGCTTTGGTTGGATATTTGTTCCATCATATTGCCAAGACTATGGAGTGCTACAGGAAGGGTCCTTTGGGCCACTGTGATGCCAGAGAAGCTGACTGTCAGTGCCTAGGATGAGTTTATCCATAGCATGACGAGCAGGAAGGGTGGGCTGTAATAATCTGCTGTGAGAGAGAGAAATGGCAGAGCCTGAGCAAGGCCTTGCCAGTAACAGAAAAGAAACAAGATAGTTTTCTAGACCGCCATAACCAAGACCTCAGGACAGGGATTTCTGACTGACCCTGAGCCATACAGCACTAAAAACCCAACAAATGATCCACTGGGCTCTCACTTCTTGACCTCCCTGCGAGCAGAAGCTTTTCTAGCTCCCACTGAGAGAATTATATAATTTCTGTAGTTATCTTTACAGCTTTCAGACTGAGTTTCTCACCTGCTTAAAGAGAACTGTGGCAACCACTGTCATTTCACTCTCATTATTTTCTTGTTTTAAGACAGCAGTTCTTGCACTTCGGTCATTTTCTGCTGCACCAGGAGAACGTGAACCTGCCCATCTGATTTCAGTAGTCTTTTCCTTATTTGGTAAGGTCATTTGTCATTTTGTTAAGATACCCAACACATAGCCCTTCTTTAGGACTAGAGGAGTTGCCACCATTGTGCACAGTGGGTAGATAAAAAAGGGACAGTTTTCCATGGGGAATGGACTTGGTGGTCTACAAGCACAGTATCTTCCATTCTCTCAGCTGTGACCCTGTTACTGCAATCCCACACATGCCCTTCTCTAGTGGCTGGCATCACCAGACAGCAGAGGCAGTAGAGGTGGGGTTGCATAGGTGTGGACAGAGGATTCCAGTGCTTTTCCCAAAGTGTCTGTAATGCCCTGCATGATACAAACAGGTACTACCACCTGAAAATGGGTGTTGCAGGTGCACTGCTGGTGTTACTGGTGTGGGTCTGATGGGCATCCTCCATCACCAAGTAAATGATGTGTCCTGAAGCAGAACATACCACTGCAGCAGGCTTTCAGTGGTTATTCTCTTTGTGTTGCAGCCAGACAGATGATGCTTGAGTTTGACATCACTGCTCTGCTGGGTTGCATTCTGCCCAGTATATTATGATTACTCCGTGCTGCTGTAGTATAGACCATTGTAATCAGCCTCTTGATACTCCTAAATTAAGGCAGATCATCTTTTACTCCTAAGAAACCTCTAGCACCCATCTGCAGCCATAAAGCTGCTATCAAATGCAAGCTGGCTGCATTTCAGAAGTGGGACCAATATTTTTAACAGCATGAAATTTTATTGTAGGCCCTCTGGAAGGTTTCTGTGTATGAAATGTTGAACTGGAGCAAAATCAAAACTGAAGTCCCCTGTGTGTAAACACAGGTGAAGAAAAGGTTGGCTATGTTTGAGAAGGGAGAAGATGCCTCTCTCATGTGTTAAAGATAGTGTCTGATAACAGTAACTTGGAATAAGTTGTGTCTTTCTTTATTTTTTGATTATGTTAACAAATGCCTTATAATGTAATGAATTCTTATGTCTGAGCTGGTGTCTAGCTGGCCATATTGATTTAATCAACATACTCAGAAAATAACTTGATATTTTCTTAGGAGTTAAATTATAAACTCTACCCACTCTGCATGGGCCTGTCCTTCTGCAGGTACTTCCATATTGCCACTGGTGGCTTTTTGTTTGCATTACAGCAACCTGAGGGTAAACACAAGGCAAGATCCAAGACAGGAAGGCAAATTGTTTTTGCAAACATGGCAGAGAAAGTGTGTGGAATCAAATGCCAATATTAATGCATGACATCTGCTCTCTGCTCCAGTTCTGAGTAAAGTAATCCAGTCCTAATTACACACTGCTGTGCCCTCTACCAGCTAAGGAGAATGATGCAGCCATTCTTAGTACCGGTGTATACATTTCTTTCTGGATCTGATAGATACATTAGATGCAGGGCAGGCTTTTCATCTTTTGTCTCTCAGTTGCTTTGGGTAGCACAAAGAGAGGGGAGGAGAAAGGTTGCAGCAAGAAAAGATCACAATCTTCCAAAAAGGACTCTGCTTCTAGAATAATTTTTTTTCCTAGAGAACTTTCCCTGCAGACCTCAATCAATATTATTCTCATCTGAGTGCACATATTATTCATTAAGAAACATTGGCAAGATGTGCTCTAGTGTATTCCTTCATTAGAGCCTCCACTTGCCTGCTTTATCAGAAGATCTACAGTAACTTTGATCTTCATTGAACTTGTTTCTGTCTTTGGATTGGAAAAGAAATCTTCTCATTTCACAAGATGGTTTTATTTCAAACAAACAAACAAACAAAAAAAGAGCAAAATTTTCATCTCTGGCTTGTGGATGTGTTTTCTGCTCTTGCACATTGACCAATTAAGAAGATTGTCACCACCGGTTCAGGCTGAACTGGATGCTGATGGAATCATGTGCAAAATCTAGTCCAGTGGAACAGACCCTCACTGGCTATGTGACATAAGAATAGCTGGAATTCCTCCACTGCATGTTCAGCAGCCATGACATATCCTTTGTGGTGCAGCACAACACCTACTGCTATTGTGCCAGCAGCCATTTTCCTGTGGAATCAACATTTTTAGAAGATATGTTAGAATGATGCTATGAAGACCTGGCAAATGTCATCCATGCCAAGTAGAGTCAGAGGGAGTCACAAAACATGAGGGACACTGACAGTGTCTTAGGATGTTGTCATCACAAAAGCAATGTGAGCCTGGCATCCCATTTGTTCTTTTCTATTAATATATTTCCATCTCTGACTATTCTGTGTCAATTCTGCCTGGTCTCTTCAGCAGTGAGACAGTGAAGAAAGAAAGAATCTTATTGAAGAAAGGCACTGGGGTTTCTGAGCAACAAGTTATGGTCTAGCTCCGTGACTGGGACCCCTGTGTGCTGCTGCAGGATAAAGAAGAACCAATAGTAACAGATTACGAAGAGCCAGCTCCATTGCTCTGTCTCTGTTCACCCATCTCACATTTGATTAGTCTCTGCTTGACATCAGGCTGGGAGCAATAAGCTCTGATGAGAACAGTGGATGTGGCACCAAGCCCAGGAGCTCCACGTGTCACTCCAGAACCAGACACTGTCTCACCAGATTCCTCCATAAAACAACTGAGGCAGATGTGTAGATGTCCCATTTGTCTTTCAGGTTGTCACAGTTCCCTACCACACCCACCAAGGCAGGGAATAAAAACCAGGTCTATCTGCAGGAAAACACTTCAGTAACAGCAAACATGGAAGTACAGAAGGATATTCAGGCAAGTCAACTATTGATCCAGATGAGAGACATTATAGAAACACTGTCACCAGAACTTAGTCATAAGGTTTGGAGTAGTTGATTTGTTTTTTTTTAATTGGGTTTTGGGGTTGTTCTTTTTTTTAAGGATTCTTCACTTTAGAAGACTCTGGAAATTTTGCACAGATACTGCTGTGTTAAGAGGTGGCAGAGTCAGAGTCCATGTGTTGTCCTGCTCAGAGAGGTTGGGCTAAAGGTGCATTCCTGAACTTTTGGTCAACTTCAGCATGAATTGAAATTTTACATTGATATTGAGAACTGATTGACTATATAAATGAAAGAACACATCTCACTTGAGCCTGGGAAAGTTTTGAGAAGTAGGAGAAAGGAGATTTCTCCTGGAAAGATCTATCTTATCTGAGTACACTTTCCCTGGAGCACAGAAGAAGCCAGCCTGTTCTAGCTTCTGGTCTGGGCCTCTTCTAAAGTCATTCTCTTGGGTCACAGAATCCTCTGCCATAGACAAGATGCTGGTGAATCTGCAAAGTGTCAAACCCAGCCTGATCTTCCAGCAGTTTATACCCATTCACAAAACCATTCTGAGGCATTTCTCCTGCAGAAAAGAAAAACTTTATGGAGTTCATGGCAGTTGAGCTCTTTGGGAGGGGGTGTGGGGAGCAGAATCTTCCCGTTAAACTTCTTATGATACCAGAAGCAGACTGAGAATTTAGGTCTTGCTACTTTTCTTTTTGAAAAAATATTTTTCTTTTTAACTTTGTGCTATGGATAGTAGCAGCAAAACTCCTGAATACCTAATTTATCTGCTGTAAATTTCTCTAAAAGGTCATTGCAGATTGTAAGGCCTAATGGCTTAAAGTGCCAGCCTTATATATCACAGTGGTAAAGAACTCATTCTCTAGCAGTAGTATTTTTGAAGCTTTGCCATTTTTCTTCTATCAAAGGAAATGCTATATTTGTAACACAGTTTTCTTTTTTTAAAAAAAAACATCTTATATTTATGAAAATTTTAACATTCATTTCACACAAAACAGTAACAGAAGAGAGTGATTTATTTTTCCAATATATAGGCAGAGAAGTTAAGTACGTCAAGCAGGAGTTTAGAAATAATTGAGGTCTGTAGATCTCAGGTATGTATTTAAGTGGTATTGTGAACTGCAGCCCATATTCTGTGTGAATGTAACTTTTTAGAGCACTTGTGATTTTCTTCCCTTACAGGACCACTGCACTGTAGTAGAAGGTCAGGCCTGTGGTCACTCTCTTCTAACACAAGCATGGTAGGCGCAAGCGGCTGTGGAACGGTAATTATAGACATCTTTTGTAGCTAATCTAGTATAGAGCTGTGCAAATTGTCTTGGTTATTTGTGTGAATTCAAGAAATAAAACCCGTGTGTCTAAACTGGCAGACAAGAGTCTCCTCTGCTCAGACTTTAGAAATAGCTGCTAAATTCACCATGCACAGCAGTGGTCTTTGGTATGGCCTGGTACTGCCTTCTCTGTGGGATTCAGACTGGCACATGACTTAATCACCTTTCTTTTCTTTTTTGTTTTGATTTTTTTTTTCCCTGTCAGCTGAAAGATAAAATAAAAAACATATTAACCTCCCTGATGAGGCTTTATAATTCCCAACACTGAAACATTAACCAACTCCTTAATTAAGAGAGACTGAAAGTAGAAGAATGCTTTTATGTCATTAGCTGGTTTTTGCTCCAGTCATCTGCCTCATTCAAGCATAGGATAATATGAAACCTCACGGGTCCGCTAAAGGCCTGACTTAAGTATATTGCAGACTTCCTTTGCAATTTAATAAGAACAGCACGTTGATCCTAAGAAACTTCATTTTCCCTTCTTTGTGTTCAAGACTAGCAAAAGAAAAGAGCAGATAGTGAGCAAGGACCTCAGGTTGGACCCAGAGGTTTGAGCCCTAGCCCTCACTGCAGCACATAGGTATTTTTATTCCTCTGTGCCTCTCCCCTCCCACACCAGGAATATTAGGAATTAGTATTAGACCAAAAGCTTTCTCAGACAGAGCACAGCTGTTCTCTTTTATCTGTAGTTTCTGCAGTATTGAGCATGACGACTCCTCAATACTGCCTAGACAGGGTGTGTGTGAGGTACCATAACTGAATGAATCACAGTGCACCTTAATGATAAACTGGCACCTCAGCAGCAGCATTGCCTGGTCCTCCTCTGGCAGTGAGCTGCTTTAGCATTTTGTTCCACAGAACAGAGGGTTGGGGAACTGGGGCTTATTCCCAGTTCTGCCACTGAATTGTGTCAAGTTTTCCCAGTCACTCCTTACTGAGCCCTTTCTGTACATAGGTACTTTTTGAAAAAGTGATCTAGCTGATTTTCTCTAGTGCCAAGGTACTAAAAAATAAATGTTGTGTAATTCTTTGTATGAGATTTCCAATCTATTGGATGAAGTAGGCTCAAAAATTACTGGAATTTGCTAACTTCTCTGAAACAACTTGCTGAATGGATATAATTGAAAACTATGCTTCACCACACTGTAAAAAAGTATTTTACCTAAAGTTGGGGACCTATGAGCAGGGGCTTATCCTTTCATCTTATTAAAGCTGTAAACATAAAAATTCCTATTACTATAAGACTACAGCAGATGGTTCAAACTGCAAAATGTGTGTTTGGGAATGGGATGTTTGGGGGTTTGTACTTTTTTGCATTATTTTTCTCCCCTTGAGTGATGCTCCCTCATGCGCATGCACATGTGCAAATTTGTCTGTTGCTTTTTCCCTCCACCTCTTTCTTTTTCACCTCCAATGACCACATCTCCCTCAGCTCAAGTGTGAACATCACTTCTTAAGAATGATACCAAAGTCAACATCTGTTTCCTCAGCTTCTTCCTGTTCGATCATTGGCATCCCAACAGTGACCTTGAGCTTCAGAGCATGCAGAAAAATGCTTGTTATTCAGTAAGTCTGTGTTCAGAAGAACTGCATCACCTCTCTTGCAAACTCAGAATTAAGGCTCAAGAATTCCACAGTAAGATCCTGAGATTCTGGCTTTGCTCCTAGGCCACAGTGAGAAAAGGAACAGGCTCAAGGACCAAAGCTACACTTAGAAATGAGTCAACGCCTGATGTTCTCCAGGGTCATTATTTTTCAAGTGCTGCTGTGTTCTTTCATATAAAAAGAAAAATAAATACATTCATCAAGTTACATGGACCAAATTCCTATAGGTGCAGTATGTGCCATATGGTAGAAACGAAAAGACCAGAGATTTGACAGGGTTTGTTGTGTCATAAAGCTGAAGGTATTTTTATCCTCATACGTGTGTACTAACAGAAAAACATACTGCACTAATGAAACACAACTTTCTGTTCCAAATCATGTTTATGCTTGCAAAGAATGAACATAGCTCAGTAAGTTTGTTGCCAAACAAGCTTATTAGCTATGTCGGGGGTTTTTTGGTGGGGGAGAAGAGGAAGTGTTTGTGGGGTTTCCACCCCGCTTTGTCTTTAGGTGATGTGTTCAAGGAGTGCTTTAAGGAGAGTGGGTAGAGCTGCCAAACAAGCAAGTTTAATCATGGCTGTCTTGACATGGGTGAATGTGAGGATGGAGAATTGGGAAGGAAATAGTTCCTATGGGATGATGTTAAGCATTTTCTCCCCTGAAATCTCTGTCAAAAAAACTGTCTGTCTCCCCTCAAGGGGAACAAGCCTGAACAGAAGTCCGAAAAAGGGCAACATGGGGGGACCTGAATAAAAGCTAATAGATGAGCTCAGCTAATATTAGTTTCCTGATATATAAAGCCAAATGGATTAATGGATCAGCTCATGCATTGCCTAAGGAAACAAAAAGAAAATCTTCAATACTTCTGTGCACATTGAGGACATGAACAATAAAGGTCTTTAGAAAGTAAAAACCTAATTTGGGGGAATCAATTACTACTTCTTTTTTCTTACCCTTTTTTTTATTTAAAGGAGGTTCACACAGAGGTAAAATTTGGGTAACACACAAGCCAGAAGTCATGCATCTCAGATACTACAATGATGGTCGATCTCAGTTTGCATCAGTCTTGCCTAGGCTCTTTTTAGCATTCCAGCTCCAGCTAATGGAAATCAAGCCCATAATGGTAAATGTAGGAAGCAAGTACATTAATAGTGGGCACTGACATTCATTCAAATGGTAAACAATTCAGAACTGTTCCCAGTACATACTGGGTTATGTGTCATCTTACCTGCTGCTTCGGAGGGCCACTTCCTTCACGGGTTTTTAAAGTACAGAAGATTGTCTGCCACAGAGTTTTTGCTTTGGTAAACAAAACTATTTGCAAATTGTGCTTTGCTCCCCATCAGTCCTAAATACTTTTTTTAAAAACCTTTTTTTAATTATTATTATTTGATTGCAAGCCTTTACACCATTGCAGTGCCAGTCTGGTTTGCAGTTTGAAAAACAACAGAGGTGGATGGTGCAAGATGGAAGGGGAGATGTGGGGAATAATCGAATGCAAAGGTAGAAAGAAAATTGAGCTTATTTATACAGTAACACGTGCGTTAGAGTAATGCCTCCTTTCCTCGGCTATACTCTCCCCCATTTTCTCTCTCACACACGTATATACACACACACTTTAACTGTGCTTTTGTGTTTTGTCAGAATTAATGAGAAAAGTTCCCTTGCCCTAGGGGTAATTAGTGTCCTTGGAGTTAAATAAGCTAATACTTAGACACCTCTGGCACAGGCAATTATGTTTGTGTATTGAATAATTGATTCAAAGAGGGGGGGAAGGGGCTGCTAATCAGATCTGAGCATAATGAATTGATTTAATTAACAGGGGAATCTGAGGGTCCCTGGGAAATGTGTGCATTTATTCAGCAGCAGGAGAGAGTGCAGAGCACATAAATTGAGAGAGAGAGCGAGCGAGAGAGGCAGGCGGCAAGTGCTTTTGCTTTCAGTGATAGGTTCACATCTTTCCTCCCTCCCACCCCCCCTTCCTTTGAATATAATTTTAGATTTAGAGTGAAATCAAGAGAAAAGCACTTTAGAAGCCTGGAAAGCTCTTGCAGTAGCAACAGCAAAGGGGGGAGAGGTTGGGAGCTATCACACGCGATTGCGTTAAAACAATTTTTGACAGCGCAGGTTGGGAAAGGACGGAGCTGGGGAACCAGCCCCCGATATTGTTCCTCCCTTACCTTTTTTTCTCTTCCCCCCTCCCCCCCACCTTCTTATTTTTTTAATATCTAAACTGGCACTCGAGCTGCAGCGGCGGGCCCGGGGGCGAGGCGGCTGGTGTATCCGCCCGGCTCCAGCTCTCCGGCGCCCAGCGCGACCCTAAGCCCGCCGCGGTCCCGCTCCGAACTCGCGTCCCGGGGCAGCGCCGGGGCGGCCGCGCCGCTGCCCCCGCCTCGGCAGCGCCCGGCGGCTGGAGGGGGAGCGCTCCGAGGAGCCGGAGCGGCGGCGGCGGCGGCCGCACTCGGCGCCCGGGACAATGGTGCTGGACAAGGAGGACGGTAGGTGGGAGAGCCGGGGCGCGGGGCCCCGCTGCCGCCAGCTCCGCCTGGGCGCCCCGGCCGCGGGAGGCGGCGGGCGGGGAGGGAGGGACGGACGGACGGACGGACGGAGGGAGCTGCCCCGCGCCGGTAGCTGCGCCGCGGTAGGGCGCTGCTGCCCGGGGGCCTGTCCCGCATCGCCCCGCCGTGGGTCGCGGAGCCCCGCACCCGTCGCCTCACAAAGGGCGCCCGGGACGGTGCTTCCCCGCCTCCCCCGGAGCCGCTTCCCCTGAGGGCCGCTGCCGCTCCGGGGCCGGGCGGTGCGGGGTCCCCCCGCTCGGGCGCACCGAGCCGGCAGCCCGCACCCAGCCCCTCCGTACGGAGGTGACCGCGCTGGGGACCGTGGCGGCCGCTTGTCCCGGCCCCGGTGAGTGCTGCGGCCAGCGGGGAAGTGCCTGACGCCTGCAGCCCTGTCACCGGGCCCGCCATCAGCTCTGGTGGCCCTAGAGTGTGTCACCCACCGGGCCAACTTCGGTGGCATCCGAGGCTGTGGCCACCCCGGCGCTCCCATTCCAGTCAGTGGCGCTTTGCGTGATTGCTTGAATTGCCATTAAAACGTCTCTCTGTCGTGCTGAAGGGGGGATTTAACTCGGAAAAGTGCATATCGGGCTAAAGAGGCAAGAAGGAGATGCTTCCCTTTGCTGTTTGGTGTGTTGTTTTTTGTTGGTTGGTTGGTGTGTGTATGTGTTTTTTCCCATGTTTCTCTACCTCTTTTCCCTTCCCCCTCTTTTCTTTTGATCTGGAGTTTCTGCTTCAGAAAGGTGAGAGCCTGCCCGCCACGACACCGCGGAGTCACACGGGGCACGAAAAGAAATCACGGGCTCGCTTGTGCGCTCTGGCTGTGTGGGAGGGGGCCGCAGCTCCCAGCTCGAAGGTTAAATGCTCACTGCCCCAGAGAGGTGCGTGGGGAGGGAGCTTGCTGCTAACTCGTCACATGCCTCTGGGCTCAGAAACCCTCTCCCAGCGTCTTTTCTTTCTCCAGTTCCCTGAAGCCCCCTGAAGTAACCTGGTGTAGTGTTATTAACTGGGTCTCCAGCGGAAAGCGCGTGTGTTGGAGAGGAGAGGATGAACTTACCTAACTGGTCAGCAAGAGATAACGTTAGAGAGACTTTTCCCAACCTTCACCCCCTTTGCACAAAGGTAAAAGGGCTAAGTAATGACGGAGGAATGAAGCAAGGTTAATTTCTTTCTGGTGCATATATGAGGAACAAGGTTTGTGTTTCTCCCTGACCTCACTTTTGGGGGTTTTGTGCATTGTGAGAGTCCCCTGAATTTTACTCAACAGTTTGAGGCAAAGGGAGAAAAGGCTTCTAACGTCTCCATCAATACTCTTTAATAATAACAATAACTGGATGATGTTTTAATCCCAGTGACCCTCTGTCAGAGGGTGCCTGCCGACCTGTATCCGTCTCAGTCTGACTGACGGGCTAGCAGCAGTTTGCTGCCTCTGGCGCAGAACTGAGAGGCACAGGTGAGCTGGGAGGGAAAGCTGAGATCTGAAGAGGGTTTCCTAATAGGAGTATTTGGGTTCTCTCAAGTGTTGCAGACATCCTCATTAAACACAAGGAGCTCGGGGCCGGCGTGATGGCAGTGTAAGGAAATGAAACTAGAACCATTGATTATCCAGACAGTTCTGAACAGCCTCCTTCCAGGAGATCTCATGAGCAGCTGTATAAAAGGGAATAATGGTAGAGGTAAAGAGGAAATTAGTGTGAGGTGCACTTAAAAAGGAGTAAAGTAGGAAACAAACCCCTGATGAGAGGGATGTGGAGATCAGAGCAACAAACTGCAGTACTGTCTGGGAATCTTCTGTGCTGTTGATGGAGCAGTTACGCTTGAGAAGAAATTATGCTCACTTTTAAAGTGTGTGGGAGAAATTGGGGACAGGAGGTGAGACTGAGAGAAGAAACTCTTTTTATGGAGAGGTTATTTTACCTTTGTATGTTTCTTTCTGTCTGATTCAAATGGGCTCCACTTGCCCGCTCATCTGTGAATATTAAAAGGGGATGCTGGACCTGCATAGGTTACAAATGGGCTAAAATGGAAGCTTTTGATAACTAAACCAATTCCTTTTGAAATCAAGCTTGAATGAGCTTGTTAATAACAATGGGTCTGTTTTACTCTGTAAATGGCTCCTTTTTTTCTTTCTTCCTTCCCCCCCCCCCCCGCCTCTTTTCCAGGGGCCAGTCTGATTTCTACAATCTAAAAAGTCTAGCTTTGTGGCTAATATTCTATTCTCCCCTTAATTTTAAGAGGCTTTGCCATGTGGAAGTTTTTTGGGGGGGGTTTCTTCTTTTGAGGTCTCTACCAGCAGTGAGGGTATTTGTAGTTATTACTGTGGGGAGAAGGCAGGATTTCAGAAAAGTCACGCCTCACCCCCCCAGTAGTCCTGGTGCATCTCAAGGAGACTTGCTGCCTAGTAGATAGAGGTTGCAATGTGCTCCTCGCTTATGCATCCCTGAAGGCTACTTGCCAAGCTAGGCCATGCCCTTAGAGGTAGCCACTGGCTCTCCCAGTCCCTGGGTGGGGGCTGTAAAGGTGCCTCAGGGGCGTGTGTGAGCCCTAGGGTGACACCAGTATCACCTATGAACTCTTCTAACTGCTGTACAGCTTTTTGAGCGAAAAGCTTCCTTGGCAAACACGCTCCGTGGTGCTGAGAGAAGTAGTAGAGACGCAATAATACTTTTCTGTGGTCTTTACAGGTATCATTGAGGATGAAGGGGCAGACTGATAAGATAACAACAATAATAATGTTTTTGACTTGATGTGTCATGGCATCACGTCAAGTTATGTCAGGGAGGTAACATCACTTGGTGTGTTTGAACTGACATAATGTAACTTGACGGATGCAACGTGACTTGATGTTAGAAAATACCGTTTTACGTGGAACTTTGGCAAATATCTTCCAGAAACAAATGTTAGCAAGTGAGAGAAGAGAGGTGGGGGGAAAAAAGAAATAAAGGTTCAGAATGAAAAACTTCAAGGCTCACATTTTAGTTACACAGTTCCACTGTGTAAATCACTGCAGAATTTGCTGTGGGCAAGCCAACCTACGCACCATGCAGTGCATTTATACATTTCAAGATGAGAATGAGAGTTAGGATATTTCTCAAATACATAAATGTTTTGATTGCAAAGACCAGATTTCTGCTTAAAAAAAAGTAAACTGACATCAGGTATCATGATTAATTTCAACAGATTGTGTTATTTGTAGTTGACTTTAATTGCTGCACAAATGTATTGGGGGTTAGAAAACTTTTTTTTTTAATTGTTGGTGTGTGAAATGAGGAAGCAGATACAGTGTTTAAAAATACCCATTTGCAAAGGGAGTGATCCAGCCTCTGTGACATGCTGGAGCAGTGAAGGCAGAAAAGGTACCTGGACCCGGTACTGCGTGTTTTTCACAGGCGTGTTACGTGGGCTGGTTGGCTCTGCCACGGAAGTCGGCTACGATAGAGAATGGCTAACTTTGTTTTCATCAAAACTCTGCCTGCCTTGTAATTGCCCAACAGTGTAAGCCTAAATATACCGTATCTTTAGGGGCTAGTTTGTCCTTTTTGAAGGTGATAGGGTTGAGAAATACGCAAACAGGAAGATGGAGCATTTTTGTAGTTCACAGTTTTCCGATGGAGGCCAATAGTGTATCAGAAGTATTTTAACACCTCAAATTTAGGAAGCCTGTGTTTGTGTTACTTTTTTCACTCATGCTTTTAACTATTAGACTTGAATCTCTGGGATAAAGCCCTCCCCCTTCTTAGCTTGTACTACTTAAAATAAAATGATTCTTTATGGTGGTCGTACTCTTGCACTAAAATACATATTCAACACTTGCAAACTTGTATCACTGGAAAAAAGGAGTTGTTCAAAGTATTAGATGAAAACAGTTGAATGTAAAATGATGCATTTAACATCAAATATGCTCAAGGACTGTCAGGATTTTGTATTCTGAATGAAGGGGGGAAGGAAAAGCCACTTAAGCTGTGGATAAAGAATCTAATTAAAAATCAGTGTTAAGGATATGTAACTTGAGCTATCATGCTTTTTAGAGTAGCACTGTATCAGTTGTAAAGGGGAGGAAGAAGTGTCATTAAAGCAGGAATGAAATGTTTTCTCAGATTAAAAGGCAGTGAGATGAGTGCAGTGGTGCTGTGGATTTTGGTAGCAAAGCGTCTGATCCTGCCATCCTGCCGAGCACCATCAGGGACAACAGATGACTTGTCTCAATAAGGATTGTGGGTTGCAAGAGGAAGAAGAAGAGACCTAGGCCCCAAACTTGTCACTTTGTATGTGGGCATCGCTGGCATCTCTGAAAAGTGGAGCAAACCTGTGAGGGTTTGTACCTCATCGGGTTTGTTAGTTTCATTTGAATATCGACCTGATGAAAATGGAGCTATGTTCTCCAGAGTACTCCCTGAAACTAATACCTACATGTGAAAACAAACCCAAAATGTTTGTACAGAAAATTAGTATCAAGTTGTAGGTCACAACAGTTGAGTGAAATCTAGCTGTGAGTAGTAGCAGGGCTGCTGTAACACAGCCTGCGGGAGTTCTGAGCCTGCTCTGCCAGAAGCCACCGGCTGGTTTCAAATACAATTCCCGCTCTTAGGGAAGCAAATCCGGAATAACACCCCTGCTCGGGAGCAAGGCCTTTGGAACACGGAGAGCATCGCCGGTTCGGAGCGGCCCGTCCTGGGGCCGGGCGGGGCCGGGGCCGGGGCCGGTGCCGGGGCCGGGCGGCAGGTGGCGCCGCCGAGCCGGGAGCGGGGCCGGGGGGGTCCCCGGGCAGCGGGTGCCCGCAGCAGGGGTGCAGGGGCGCGGGCTGGGAGGCGGAGGCAGCCGCAGTCAGGCTTTAGGGATTCTGCCCACTCCGAATAGATATATATATATAGATATATATATATATATATAATATTTTTTTTTTCCGATTTGGATCCAGCCCAAATCCAAAGGGAAAACACTTTGTAAATGTTGAAAGCCGTGTCGTTGCAACAGCCGGGGTTATGAGCTATCAAATGCAATTACATTAAAATAGGTTATACTGTGTGAATTGAGCCATTTAGAAGGTGAGAACCAAAGAAAGAGCTCTGATCCCTCCTCTTTCTAAATTGCAGTTTTAGTTCCTTGCAATTCTGAGGCACAAAAGTAGGTGAGACTGCTTTTGTATCTGCAAAGTGCTTTATTTCTGAGTGTAATTCTAACTGAGTGCAATCTAGGTTAAAAGCTGGACAACTGGGTAATTAGAGCTCACTTGCTGCTAAAGGACGATCAGCTGTACCACAGCTCATTTGTGTTCCCGGAGACTTGTTCTCCTCTCCCCTGAGCGGAGGCTGCTGGAGAAGAAGCATCTGTCCCCGGACTTTCCGTGATTGCGGAGATGATGGTGCTGGACGAGGAGGACGGTAGGTGGGCTGAGGTTGTGGAAGCCTGTGCTCAGTGTCTTCTGTCTGCTGCCAACGTACAAATAGTTTTGAAACAGATGTGCACCGTGCATATCGGAGTGCTCTGCTTTCAGCTTCTGATATTTTTTCTCCTGTGTTGGTCAAAGCATGCTTGCTCTTCATTTTTATTTTGTTTTTAATCTCTTCTCGGGCATGATCGAACCAGTCGAGAAGGATTTACCCCAGGCTCTGTTTGCTGAAGGACACAGCAGAAACAGCTTGGTTTGGGTTGGTTTTTTTAATAGCTATTTAGGTTTTTCTTTTTGCAAGTTTCTCTGACGTATCCATTTTAGCTTGCTTATTTTAACAGCATTTATTGTAAATCTAATTTTGAGATATTTGTTTCTTTGCCATCGCGAGTCATTTGGGTCTCTTTAATGTGTGCCTTTAATATCTGTTTCTGGTAGCTTTTCTTCATAGCTGTAAATATAATGACAATAAGCTAATAAGCTGCTCTGGAGAGAAAAAAAAAAAAAAGCATTGGCTTATTCTAAGAATTTACTCCCCTCTCTAAATGGCAGAAGTGAAGGTTCATTTGGGATGTAATTTAAGGACTGAATCTGAAGGAGAGCTTGACTTATTTTAGGACTTCACGTATACGTAATTTTTTAAAACTGACTCGTCCTTATCAAGGATGATTAAGGGATAGGAACTGATGTAAAGAATAAGAGACAGTCCTAGAGGTCTGAATGACCTGATGCCTTCTTTTGCACATTGCCTGCCAGGGCATGCAACTTAACTGCTCAGTCACCTGTAGTTTCTGAGACAAATGTGGTAAGTCTAAGCACAACTTTTTAAGGCTGCCTCGTGGCTTAGGTCTTTCCTCATAACTTGTGCTCTGAAAGCAAACCGAGGCAGAGCAGGACACTCCTGTAGCCAGCCAGATGGACTTCCTTAGATGGCCCTGCCTCTTGCCAAAGACATGCACCTTGGCGGCACTTAGTGTATTGGAATTGGGAAATATATCTTAACTTTTGAAGTACGTTTTTAGCTGTTATCTCATTGCTTCATTTCACCTTTATTAAGTGGATCAAGTGTGCCCTGTAATGGGTGTGTTACTGAATTTTCTGATTTTTTTTTTCAGAAATTTCTTTACATATTTAAAAAAAAAAAGTCATGGACGGTTGTCATTTGGAACTAGAAGAAATTACTGAAGTTTGCAAGACTGTAGGCAGGAAGCAGGGAGCCAAAAAGCTTGGAGAAATTGAAATTTGAACATTTTGGCAGTGGCATTGATTTTACTTGAATATATGTTTGCTTTTTAAATATTTATGAGAAAAATAACATGTAATTCAAAGTCACTTGCTTTCCCTTGTCAGATTGGCACTAATCATGTATTGTGAATAGTACTGAAAGATGCCCAATCCTAATAAGCTGGAGAGATATTATTTTTGTTCCCTGACCCATATCTGTCTTCTGGCATTTTAAAACTGAATTAATACTGTACTGAAGACTTAGAAAAGAAGGCTTGAATATTGAAAATAATGGGTCACTTTTAACCAAAGGTCTTCTGCTGAAGTTCCTCTTCTCTCTCTTTTTCCCTCCTTGCCTCCCCAGAAACGGTGAGGGGGAGATACTACCCAGTATTTTACATCTAGTGTTTTGAGGTCTTTATTTGGTTTCTAAAATTAACAATCTGGTGTATTCTTTTACATAGAATGTGAACCGATTTTCTGGGATGTGGATGTGAGGTTTTGTTTCATTCTAATCTGAAGCACTTGGGCCAATGAAAAAATGTGAATGGACTTTTCACAAAGGTTTTACACCCTTAAATTATGAGACCAAGCAGAAGCGTATCATTATCATTGCCCTTTTATATGCACATTTGATCAAATTTTCACTAAGAGTTGACTAACATGGAATCGGTGCCCGTGTACAAGTTGTCTTGCCCTTCTGATTCTATTCTGCTCTAATTAAGTTGGCATCCTAAACCTGTAAAATAATCAGGGGGAAAAAAAATCCTGGGCTTTATTTATGTTGAGATTTCATAAGTTTCTTTGTTAACACAGTAGAACTTAAAAAAAAAACAAAAACAAAAACAAAAAACAGTAGATGTGAAACATCTGTTACCCATCCTCTAGATCAGCTTTGCAGTTGACTGGACTGTGGGTAAAAGACACACTAAGTGGTTGAGTATCACTTATGCTGGGGAAACAAATGAACCCAACAGGGTTTCAAAGGCTTTGAAGCAGTGTCACCCTCAGAGGTGTTCAGTTGTTTTCTTTGGCAATATAAGTTGAAGCAAGCTGGTTTACTTTATTAGAGGCATAAGGCTACTCTTGTAACCTTCCTTTGACTAAGATGAATTTGGCTGACTGACCTGATTTCTTTCAGGACCACACGTGTTGTGCTGGGTTTGGGATTTTCTTTGGTTTTTTTATTTGTGGGGTTTTTTTCCCTCTTTAGGACTCATCTCTTTTAAAGAACAGCAGCATTTTCCATATTTTGTTAGATCTTCCTTTTCAATTTTTGTTTCCATGTAGAACTCTGTTCTGCTGTGATGGCGCAATGCAAGGAGAATAGCCCAAATTAATTCTTCTCATTGGAGGCAGTATGGTTGCCTGCATGGAATCAATAATGCATCATGGAGGGATCAAATTTTGGAGTATAATGTGTGAATAATGCTTGACACAAAACAAAAATTCGGTCATCATAATAGCAATTAGGAAAAAGCTGCAGCTTATCCCAGCTGTAATCTCTGCTAACAATGAAGCACAGCCTGGTAATCAGCATGTATGGTATGAAATGCACTAATAGAAATCACGGCTCTTTGTTATGTGTGTAGGGGGGTGAAAGTTTCCTTTTAGCTAACTTGTGCTGTGCTAACTAGACATAGTACCCTTCAACCAAATTACTGAGTGTGTGTGCACTTGTGAAAACACTGATCAGCTGTGTTCATCCTGATGTTTGCATAGACAGTAGCACCCCAAATCACGGATCCTTTGTGTTTTCAAGCAGAACTCTGATTAAATAGATTGCAAGAGCAGGCCAAGTAAATAATATATTAGAGGACTCTGTTAAACATGTAACCATATACAAACCTTGGGTTTTCTTTTTTAAAAAACGCTTCTTTAAAAATGAAGAAAATAATACAGATAGTCGGTGGTTGTGTGCATTGGGGTTGGAGAATGGGTCTTAGGTTGATGGGAGGTATTTAGGGCAATGAATATTAGGTAATTTGAAACTGGATTAGTAGCTGCAGTTGGGTTCCCTGTTGTGTAAGAGCCCATCTTACCCTGTACAGAAGGAAAGAAAAGCAGCATTTGGAATTAGAAAAGCAGTGAAATTGATTGTATAACGGCAGTTCCAGGAATGGTGCCACCGCACCCCAGCCAGGACAGCAGAGCTGTGGGCTGAGCTCACAAATGAGTGTGCCAGCTGCCATACGGAGGTACCTATAGATAGGTAGATGGATACAGAGAGATCTACCTCCAGCAAGATAGATCCTGACAGTCTGCTTCTGTTGATAAAAATCAGACAAAAACAACACAGTCCAGGTTGTACACAAGCCCAGTATGAAGTAGTGCACTACAGGAAGAAGATCTGTTCTATGTACTGCTGGTATCTTTTGTTTGTTTTTTAACATAGTCTTCTCAGATAAACTTACTGAAGAAATGCTGAAAGAGAGGAGTGGAGATGGTAAGGTGGCTTTTTCCTCGCATCACATGGAATTTAATTTTTCTGTTACCTCATATTCCTAAAGCCAACTTCCCCCCGCATCCATTTATCCTGTGTCCCTCTACCTTGGACTTTCTCTGTAGTCCATCATTGTCTAGCTTCCCATCTATAATGAGACAGTACACATCTTGCCAGACATCAGCATAGAATGTTTGATTCAAGTTGCCAAAGACTCTGTATTTACCTATTTAGCTGTGTTGTCTGTCAGTTTTTTGAGGGCTTGATCTTGACGCACGTGGTCTTGGTGCAATTTGAGAGGTTTGATCTGGCTTTAGTTCATGATATTGTCCTTTGTGACTCAACTGTGCAGAAGTGGATTAATATATTTATGAAGAGGAGACAGGAGGTTGTAAAAGCATGAATCTGAATACGGCCAGAGCACATTTGGCAGCAGAATAAAACATGAGACTCTGGCCAGAAAAGATTTTTTTAAAATATATTAAAAAATTGGAATGTTCCTCCAAAGTTGATCATGTGAGGTAGTCTTCCTAGAGGTGCCCCCTATTCCTGGAAATGGCAAACACAGAGGCGTGAGGGTATAACAAGATACTAAAGTAATTGTCTAAACCTTTTCAAGAAATGGGAGGTGCTGTGTTGGAGCACTGGTAACCTAGATCTCTATTTAAAACAAACTCATTTGATGGGAAGAAGAGAGGTGAAACGAGTTAGTGGGCATAATAGGAGCAAACTACTTTGTATGAGCGTATTCCTGCCAGACAATCAAATAGTTCCTAGTGTTTGCTCAGTCTAGATAGCTGATAGGCATCTGTACAGGGTGTCATTGTTCTTCGTTCCCTGATGCTGGTGAGATGTGATAGTTGTCTGGTTGACATAACAAGCGTTCAAACAGTGTAAGAACATTTTTCAGCTTGGGTAACAGGGCAAAAGAAGCAGCTGGTTCTTGGAAATTAGTTTGCTCTAATTTTGGTTTAATACAGTAGAAAGGATGTTTGACACCCTGGCAGTGGAACATAATCTGTCTTCTTTGGAGTTAGTGTTCAGTTTTATTATCTTTAATAGATAGAACATGAATATGTCGGCCTGTTTGTCATAGCCATTCCAAAAATGCTCTCTTATGGTAGAATCTTCGGAAAAATTCCTTTTAAGATCAGTGCATTATTAATAAAGTAATCCATTAGGTCTGGTGATAAAGGGTCACAGCAGAGCCTGAAATACTTTTCTTAAATGGTTAAGAAATTTATCATGGTTGGAGGATTAATTGATTTCATTTGGAGGCTTTCTTAAGGTTTTCAGGCTTTGTGTTTAGAGATGGTTTTACTCTCTTTGCAAATGTGCTTGCTGCTCAAAGTTTTGCTTCACTGTCATTAGCATGAACTATTACATTTCTGCTAAAGGCAGACTGTTAGCATTATGACTGATTGTATCTGTGAAGAGTCTCACTTAGGTAAAAAAGTATGAAAGTTTATGGCAAATAAGGTATTTTACTTGAAATCAATTCAAAATCAGAATAATGGTATCAAGCATTAAGTGTTGCAGTATGAGAATAAAAAAGACACTGCAGATGCTGCTAAATGCTGAACTATAAAACTCTAATGGGTCTATATCTTTTAAAAATTGGGCAGAACTGTCATCATTTAGAATACCTAGACATGGTTTTAAACAGTATGGAAATCACTGCCCCCAACTTCAATAATGTGCGTAACTGTTGCCAGGGAATGATTTATTCAGTGAATGTAGCTCCTATTCACGGAAGACTTGGGGGTGGTGGGAAGGGTGATTTAAAATGAAAGTTGTTCACTATTAGATTAACATAATTAAACCTATAGATGCTCTGAGAACAATTCACTGCTGCTACTGTTTTTAATTCTTGGTGTGTAAGCGCGTGTGTGTTTTTCCTCCGTCCTCCAACAGGATGACTCCCGAGCTCAAGTTTTCAAGTGCGATGTTGGGCGCTAGCAGTGCAAACAGATGCTCAGCTCTCCTTTCCAGTCAATGTTCTTGCAAACTAGTTTCTTCATACGCTGCACATCAAAGCAGATAATAGATGCTGTTGTCCAAATTTAGAGTTTTTTAGAATTTCATTAAACATTCCTGTATTCTTTATGCCAGTGTTCAGAGTTCCTTGCGTGCTAATCAAACTTAGAAAGGGTGATTTGGGTAGTGAAATTAATATTTGCCTTCTTTTTAAACTATTGATTCCAATAGTTCTAGTTTTTTCTTAAAGAAAAAGGAGATGATTGTTGCATATTCATGACTGAACTGAAGAGAACTAGGACCAGAATTAAACAATTAACCCTCTCACCAATGTAAACATCCATTTGAGTGGAAGCCGGGGATGTTCCTACTCAGTTTATTACAGATCTGAGATATAGAAATGTATTCCAGAGGACTGTGTTTCTAATAAATAAAAAGGCATAATGAGAATGTAACTGGGAAGGAAGACAAAAGCAGCCATGCTTTAAATTGTTAATGATGGTGCCAGTGGCTGCAGCTTTACCACAGCTGTTTAAATTGATCAGCTAGTGAAAATGTTTTGTTTTGGCATTTTCCCTGCATGTGCAACTCTTTCGAAGGGACTTCTAGAAGCTTTTCAAAGGGGAATCATGATATTTTTTTTTAATACCAGGCTTGGAACAACAGAGTTTCCAGTGCTTTGGAATCCAATATTTAAGGATTCAGTTCAGTTTTACTTCTGTAAAGTTTTTTGCTGGTGAGTCATTGCTTCCCCTACATTTACTTTACCAGTCATCTTGGTTTTTTCTCTTCCCCCTCTGAAAATCTAGCAAATTACTCACTACCCCTAGGAGACGAGGTGACAGCACACTTCCTTGCTGTCCTTTTTCCCCCATCTCCTCTATTTTCTCGGTGCTACTGAGCTTGATCAGAAAAGCAGAAAGGTGCTATGTCAATTTGCTATGCATCTTTTGGTCAAGCATCCAGTGTGAAATTGTTCTGTAAAATGTACTTTTTCAGAGGGAACCTGCTACTAATTTGTTTTCTGGTTGGCTCTACCTTGCAGGTGATGCAAGTTAACCAATACCTCTTTAATGCTTGTATCATTTCCTTCTGTTCCAGAGAGATGGGTATGCATTTCAAAAGGATGCAATCACTTCAAGTTGAGTAGGTAGGGGAAGGTCATACTCTCTCCAAATTGACAAGTGACACAGTAGAGATCTACAGGCGGAGGTCTGGCCTGAGCTGGAGAGCCTTGGTGTGTTTTGCAGAGCACTCCTTCCTTGGGTTTCCAACTGAAAGAGCTCATGAGCTCCCTACCTGGGACCTTGTGTAAAGCCTCTTCCTGGCAACTCTTAGTGGCAGGTGACTTGTGGATAGACCATGCCTTAGATAATGTTGAGCAACCTGGTTTCTGCCTAATGTACTGGCAGTGGGGGTGGGCATTTAACATTATTCAGAATCCATTATATATTTATCTCCTTTGTGGAAAATGATTTCTCTAAGTACCCTGTTATGGTTATGAAAGCCTGAACCAAGCAACAGTCTCAACCTCTTTGACCTGTCTGCACAGAATGGAGATCTGTTTTGAAAAGGACTCCTTTATATCTGTTTTTACTCCATGCCCTTCCATTCATTTGCCTATACAAAGCAATAAAGGGTAAAACTAAAGTAACATAAATTGGTCTGTCTTCCTGAATCCATGTCTCGCTAATGTACCCAGATTAACTCAACTGTAAATTGTCTCCTTTGGATGTCGTGTCTTGCTAAAAGTTTCCTATATGATTCATGATTTGGATTGCTTTTAACAGCTATTGGCTAAGCAATATGGTAAATGTACAAGGTGATGCAATTGGCATTAGTGAGAGGATGCACAGGAGCATGTAATGCAGTCAATACTACATTAACTACTGATGCCCAATTACAGAAACTGGAAGAGTGGCTTTTAGGAGCATTAGGACTTGCAGAAGAGCTGAGATCACCTGCCGCTCCTTGCCTAAAAGCTTCACCCTTTATGCGCTGGGATCAAAGCAAACATTTAGTTGCTATTTTGTCATGTATAACAATGAAGGTATTTTCCCCCCTATTTTCCCCAAAAAAGTGTCATACTGGTGCTTTTTAGCACATGTAAAATTCTCTCTCCATATTTGAAGAATCTCTTTCCATCTCCTGGGGGCAAGACTTTATTTGAATAGAAACTCTTTAACCACCCCTGCATTTACTGTTTCACTGACACTTACTACTTTAGCAATTTTTTTCTTTTAAAGAAATGCTAAGTGCAATTTAGAGTGTCCTATTTCAGTGTGTCAGACAAGGCTCCCCTTCGCTCCCCCCAGCTCCTTCCCTTTTCTAATCTGTATATGGTTGTTTGTGACCTCAGCTGGCTTCAAGTCTCTAGAAAGACTGTTTTAAAATACAACCAGATACCACGTAAAACAGGATATTTGTGTGTGTGACCTCTCTGCAGTCCACGCTCAGGTTAAGCACACACTGTTTGCACTGTTGCTTTGAAAACCTGTTTGCAGTAGTCAGCAAAGGCCCACCTTACACTAAAAGTCAGTTCATACTTTCAGATTGAGCCAAGTGTGATCACAGCTTCTAAATCTATTTTGAAAATAATGAGCGGTGTCACTGCTGGATGGCAAAACTAGCAACCCAAAAGTTCCTCTGGACTTGGAGTGAGAGGGGGAATTAAGCAGCTCTAAGAACACTGAAATATTTTAATATAAAAGACAGCTGGCAGGTGGCTTATTGCTCTTGTTACAGCATTTGTCTTTACTTCCAGCTATGATACTTGGCATATCATGCCACTTCTAGTCCTCAAAGCATTTTGGCAGTATTAAGGAGTTTGTGTGCACCCCAAGTTAGCATGCCCTGCAACTCAAGCCTGAGCATCTGACCCCCCTGAGGTGTGAGTGGGCTTCTGTGCGAGTGGTCCCAGATTTGTTCAGCTCTGCTTTCTCTGCACAGCTCTCACTGCCCTGCCCAGCAAAAGAGGAGGGTGGGATCTGCAAGGCCATCTCTTGTTGTGATGCAGTGCTGGGCCTGGGTCCCACCTCACCTGCTCTCCCATACTGGGTTTGGAGATCAGAGCTCCACAGAAGGAAGAGGGAATAACTTACGGATCTCCTGGGACAGACAGATCGCTATTGCAACAGTTGCTGTCCTTCACTGTTCTTGGGGCAGTTGCGTTGGTTCCCTCTCAACAGGCATTTTTAAATTTATTTTTATGTCCTTGGGGTTCAGTCCAAGTGACTGCAAATTGTTGAGGAAGCAGCTTCACTGGCCTGTCTTCCTGCCATAATTCTGAGCACCAGTCGCATTCCCCTCTGATTGCTGCCATGATTAGAAGCATTGGTCACGTTTCCCTCTGCTGTTTCATGTGTAAGACTGTGATGTAAAACATTCTGACGGTCTACAGGTGCTTCCCTAAAAACTCTTTTTTGGTAGATGGTGCCCTAACTTCTTAGCCCACTGATATGTTGGTTTTCCATGTGGTTGCTCCAAGGCCCCATGAAGCTCTGCCCAGTATCTAGTGACTGTCTCGGTGTTCAGCTGGTCAGGGGGTGTTTGCTGTGGCTGAAGGAAGGAGGGACTAGAGGGGCAAGGGCAGAATATGAGCTGTTAATTTGAAGAGAACTGTTGCTTTCAGTTTGTGATTGATGCCCTTTTGAATGTCCAAAGGGGAGGGAGCAGAAGGTAAACTCCTGATTTGGTCCTTGCTCTACTGTGTTTCAAAGGTGGCACCAGCAGTGGAGGTGCAGGGGAACTTGACTGAACTCTGCATCTAGCGCGGCTTCAGCACAGACAAGTATCCTGTGCTTGATGTGCTTTCCAAGCTGTACAAACAAAGCTTTAAATGTCTGAAGTACCCAGTAGGGCAAGTCAAAACGTCCTTGAGCAACTTTGTATTTAGACTGTTTTCTCTTTTCCTTTGATCAGGCTGCAGCAGATGTGTCTCTTCTTCTGTGCATGTTTGCCCACACCCCCTCATGCACAAGCATTCCCTTTCCTTGTGCAGGGGCTGCAGTATTTAGAGTAGGCTGTTCTTCCTCTTTGTTCTTTCTTATTACTTTTTCTTTTTTTCTTTTCTTTTTTTTTCTTTTTTTTCTTCTTTTTTTTTTTTTTTCCAGGGAATTCAAGTTAGAATGTAGAGAGATCAGACTAAACAAGGTTTTAACTTACTGTCGCTTATTCCCCTACCTCTCTTTAATTTGGATAGAGGAAAATAACAAACTATAATAAGGCTCCCTTTAAAAAAAATGTATGCGTATGTATAATCGATTCATTGACTAGTCTTTTGGGGGGTTTTTAAGCATTCAGTCTAAGTGGGCTGCTCAGTGAAATTTGTACATTCATAAAATAGCTGATTGAAAAGCAATATTTCAGATAAATACAAGCCAGCGATCTATCAGCAGTTGTAATAAAAGCTGGGCTTCAGGCTGTGATTTTATTTTGAAATAATAAGAATTGCTTTATTCTTTTTTACTTGAGTTACCATGGTAATTCTGTCGTGTAGCAGTGTTATATTGATTTAGAAAGTGGACAGTAATATTTCTTTTGTGTTATTCTGTTTCTAGGGGTTGATTTCTAATTTCCACTTGGAGATTACTTTTATAAATTTCTTAAGTCCTTCTACTTTTTTCTCTAGCAGTGTAATTTTCCTCTCACACATTGCTATTTTCTGAGCTTATTGGTTTGCTCTTATTTTAAATTAAACTTGCTGGTTTCAAATATTGAAATGACATCTTTGTCTGTGTCTGTACTTTGGTTTAGCAAAATATTACAGTCTGCTGTTTTATGCTTAATAATTTAAGGGAAGCTTTATGTCTGTCATCAGTGGTTGTTGGTAACTTATGACTAAACCAACACAGAGTTTAAACCTCTGACATTTTAATACTGTGTAATGGTGCTTCTGCCCTGCACACATTTTTTTTTTTAATCTGCTTTGTGTGTGTATGCTAAAGAGAATGCTAATTAAATGCTGAAGAGATCTGGAGGAGTTTTTGGGTGGAGCTGATTCCCGACCACTTTAGGTCTCTGTCACACTTGAGAGGACCACTGGTTTTGTCTATCACACAGGTACCTATCCTGGTTACCCATCTTCCTCATGTAGTTAAAAAGCTTCAGGTTTTCTGAAAGCAAAACTTTGACTGAGGAGTCCTGCCCTGTGATAGGACAAGGGACAGTGGATGAAAAATAGAAAACAACAAGTTCCACCTCAACATGAGGAAAAACTTCTTTACTCCTTCTCTGGAGACTTTCAAGACCTGTCTGGATGCATTTCTGTGTAACCTGCCCTAGAGGGTCCTGCTCTGGCAGGAGGGTTGGACTTGATCTCAAGAGGTCCCTCCCAACCCCTAACGTTCTGTGATTCTGTGACTTGCAGAAGTGTGCATACACACCTGATGGCTGACAAACTGCTTTAGCTCTGTACAGGATTGTTATACCTTAGCCATGGAGCACTGCTCTTAGATCGCTGCTGCTTTAAGAAATGACAGCCTCAACAGGATGATACTGTTCCTTGTGGCATCTCTTTCTTTTTTGTGTGTCTGAGAAATAATGCTTCTATTCCGAACCTGGGAGATGAGGGGAAATGAAACTCAAGCATCACTGTTTTCAGAAGTGGTAGTTGAAATCCTGAAACCAAAGCAATGAATTCTGGTTTCAAAGAGAAATCATTCAGCTTACCTTTACTTTAGAGGGTGTGAAAGCTACTTTGTGAACACGAAGTACAATTTCCTGATCTCAAGAAAGTGCCACTGAAAGGTTTTTTGATGCAAGTAACTGATGGGAGGGGGATTGAAGTCATGTCCTTTTGCCCTTCATTCCTGTGTGAAGCCCCCAACAGTAAGAAAAGCAGCCCAGGAGCCTCAGCCGATCTCTGGTGGGATTGCTGGACCAGCAACAGGCAGGAACTGCAATCAGCTGGAAATGGCAGAAGAGGGGAAGGCTGGCAAGAACATGTGGTGGTTGATCTTAAAAGCCTGAGGTAGGAGGTAGCTGGAAAAAGGCAAATGCAATCCTACAACAAGGAACTGCTAATAATGATCACTGATAAGAATGTTGGAGAGAGACACTGATAGACCTTGTCCATTGTGCATAAACCATGGGTCACTCTTTCTTAGGGACAGTAAATCCATTTGGAAATAGGGGCAGAGAGGATGCTCATGAAAACAAGGAGGTCCCTGCCTCAACTTGTCTACTTTTGCAAAATGGTCTGTCCTGCACGAGGACACTGGGAGAGGAAACACCAGGAAGGAAGGAAAACAGGCTTTTTACCCAAAAATATTTTCTTGTAATTAGAACAAGTAGCTGGAAATGTCTAAGAATATTTCTGGGCTGGCAATTTGAAAGCTTCTGGACTTCAGAAGAGTTGGTCTCTAGATCAGCCTTCCCCAGAGGATAGTGGAGGCACTAAGTCGAATTGTTTGGCTAAGAGAAAGAATCATAGAAGAGCTAAGGTTGGAAGGGGCCTTAAAGATCATCAGGTTCCAACCTCCTTGCTATGAGCAGGGGCACCTCACACTAGACCAGGCTGCACAAAGCCTCATCCAACCTGGCTAGATGGTATGAAGCTTAGAGAAAGAGATGGCATGATAGCCTCCAGCTGCAGGAGGTGGGACTTGCTAGTGCTTCTCAGTCATCAGTCCATGCTGAGGCATTTATGTCACAGTGTATGAAGCTCTGTCAGTGTTTCCATATAAAGCCCATATTTTCATGAACATTCATTTATGGTGAAAGTCTGCACACAAGATCCTGCCTGAGGATACCTTTTTCTTTCCTATTAAAATTTTATAAACCCGTCACTTGGCTGGGATTTTTAGTACTCTGTGAAAGTAAAATAGAAGTGGGGCCCTGATGGGGAAGCATGGAGGGTACAGTGTCATTTTTTTCCTCAATACTCCCTTTAAAACGAAAAATAACATAAGCTCGAAGCTTACAGGTGAACTCCTAGATGGAAAATGGCAAAGGCCATGTCTGCAGGTTTGAGATTCTTTTCAATGGTCTGATTTGGTTTGAACCAAGAGTGAAAATGGATAGGCAGCTGCTGTTCCCAGAAGTTTGCCCAAGCTTTTCTGCACGCATGGTGGTGTGCAGGTGTTGCCTGTGCTGTTTGGCTTGAGAGCAGTGATCCACAAACTTTAAAACCTTCAAATTTGTCTTGACCTGGGAGGCTCTAATAGCCCTTGGAGCCTTTATGGCCCATCGGGTGATGTCTGTTACACATTAGTCTGTAATAGCTCCAGAACAAACAACTTGATTTTTTTAAAGTCAGTAATTATATCTCCCTGCAATGGTGTGCAATGGCTCCACACGCTAAAATGCAGTTTTAAAGTAAAGCAACAAGACTGTTTAACGTCTCTGGCAGTTTTGGCACAGAGCACAAGTTCTCTGCTTTGTTTCTCCAGCATTTTCTTTCTCATTGCTTACTCCTGTTACAGCATATCCATGCTACTAGGAGCTGACATCTCACCCCAGATTCTCTGTGATGTGGCATACAAATACCTGATACTGTGTGTCTCCTCAAAATAATGCTTTGGTCTTTCCCCATCACACCTACTTTTCAGGAAGAGCTTCAGCTGATAATTTGCACTCATCTTAGCAGGGCTCTGTGCTCAAAAGAGCAATCTTGCCGTGGTAGGAGAAAGGACTAGATGATTTAACAGAATTTTTTTTATAAGCATTTCTCACTGTATCTGATCTTTCCAACAGGATACGGTGCTGCCTGCATCCTAAGTTAGGATTTGGGTTTGTTACCCCCTACCTAAAATGTATTTTCTTTCCCTAGGGTTCATTCAATTATAACTCTAGGATATATCTTCTGGGACTGAGTAATTGGCTAGGTCAGAAGTAATCTTTATTTTCACTAGAGCGGTGTTTACAAACTGATGCTGTAGTATCTCTTTAAAGCCCACTGAGAATCTGATTAAAGGCCTGAGGATCTTCTGCAAAGATTGCCTGCTCCCAGTTGACTTGAAAGGGTCAGCATGCTGTCACAGTTTCGACGACTAAGAATTAACTTAAGGCTGATTCAAATGCTACTCTCTGTGTATAGCATTGATTTGACTGCTTTCAGATGGCAAGAGGTAACTTTATACTGTAGCACGTGTGAACTCCATTTAGTTAAATAGGAAAGCTGAATGAATATGGTTGCTTGTGGCATTGGAGCTCGAAGGTGAATGCATGCTACCCCTTCTGCCCTCAATTAAATGCTTTGGGGAGGGTGGGAGCAAAACATAATTCTCATGGTAGTGTACTTGGGATGCTGTCTGCTGCAGCTGTTCTTCACCAAGTGCAGCTCCTAAGTTTCACATAATCTTTTCTCTTCCCCTATGCATGGTCCACCTTAATGGGATGTGGTTGCTTGTAGTGGAAATGGCAGCAGAGTGTTCTCCTCTCCTGAGTGGGGAAAAAAATCAAATCAAATGAGTTTGGTGCATCATTATAGCTGCCCATTTTTTGGGAATTGCTGGTAGCACCGAGATTTTTAACCTGGTTTCCTGTGAGCACCAGTGCTCAAAGGCATCATGCATTGATGTGGGAAACAGCTGGTGCTGACTCACACGAAGCTGTGGGGTTTGTGGTGCCATCCTGCCATTTGCATGCCCCAGAGTAGCTTTTTACAAGACCCTGCTGAGTGCAGCCACCTGACATACTGATGTGCTCTATGGGAAGCAATGACAGGCTGCAAACTGGTGTATTCCAGTGCTGTCAGTGTGTGCACCAAAGCAGGCAGTGCTGCTGCTCCTGCTGCATCTGAGCCTATCATGTGGACATCTGCTGAACACCTTGAAGAAAGAAAATGGGCTGAGCTGAGATGTGCTCCTGAGGATCTGATCCTGCCTTGCCACCAAGCCAGCAGTTGCCTCTGGCTGATGCAGCAACCAGGAGAGGTGTCCCACCAACATTAAACCTTCAGCCAGAACACAGGGGCCACCTGGTGTAAGTTAGTGAGCATCTTGCTGCTTCAAAGCAAAAGATTCCCAATTTCTTGCCTCCTGTAACGTCTAGTAAGATAAAGGCCTTTCTGGTAATACAGTCACAGCACCTAGACCCTTCTTGGGGTTTCATAGATGCATCAGTGCCATCCACAGGGGAGGAATCTCAAGGGTTTGGGGTGTCTGTCTTACAGGGTTCAGATTTCTCTAGGCAATTTCTTGGGGATTCTTCCCAGTGTTGTTTTACAGTGAGTGTGACAAAGCTGTAGACCAAGATCTTGTGCTAACCTGAAGCCTTGGTGTGTTTTTTTGCCTTTTCTTGCTTTTATTTGTCTTTCAACTGTTGTATTAAGTCCAGTAGGAAGAGGTGCTGGAAATGCTGATAGGCTCTGAGTTGGAGCAACCAGAGAGGCCCTGCTGCAGTAATGTATTGCTCAGCTTTAATTGTGTCCAGCACCATTTCTGTATTCTCTGTGGGCAGTTGCCATGCTCCAGGGCTTGCAGTTGCAATTTGCCAGTGGCCACTCCCAGAAAAAAATATGCCCTGGCAGTCTCCTGAGCAGGCTAAAGGTGATAGCAACTGCATACCAGCCAAGGTAGAGGAAAAGAGAATGCTTTTGATGTAGGTAACCAACTATGAAGTCAGACAGTTTTCTATCTGCAAGACTTGAAAAATGACACAACAGATTGACAGTCTCGTCCCTCCTGCCCCTACCTCCCAACCCAAGGTGGGGGGGCTGCTGCCTCATTGGTCACTGTAGTTTACTTGTGGCATGTTTCACAGTGCACAACTGGATCCATTTTCTATACCGTAAACAGAGCTCTGATGGCCTCTTGGGACAAATATTTTTACTGTCTTCTGCCACTATAAACTTCTTATCAAGTTAAACTGTACATTGAACTGAGGTGCTGTGGATATGTCACAGTAGCCCCTATGATGCATTTGATGGATACTCAGTGTTTGCTTTCTTTCAGTCTTCTTTCTGCTTGGGATGGTTGGCTCCTTCCTCATCACTGAAAAAGCTCTATCTGCTTAAGTTTCAAATTATGGCTTGTTTCCCACCCCCCTCCCATCCCAAGGAAGCAGATAAAAATTTGAGCTCAACAAAACCCTTATACTTAACAGTTTCTCAATGTGTGATGTTCTCATTTAGCTGGTAAGCTCACAGCACTGGCTCTCCACAGAACACTCCAGAAAGCAAATACTTCTGGGTCTTGGCTTAAGTTTCCATTAGATCTACAAAGCAGAGCCAGGTATGAAGATCATTATGCTGGTTCCTGCTACAAGAGAGTCACATGAGTTGTTACTACAGTACCAGCTGTGAGCAGTGTGACAAGTCTCATTTTGTTTCACTTAATTTCATGCTCTTCAAATGGTATTAACCTAGTTAAAGTTTGCTTATCAAAGCAAGATCTGTAAAGCCAGCCAGGTAAGTGCATATTGCTGTGTGAAGTTGTATGAGAATGCAGGGGGAGGAGTTGATTTTGAACTTCCCTTATGTTGCATATCATGATCAAGCGCTCGAGGCAACTTTAACATCTGAATGAGTTTGTCATCAAAGGAGTAGTGTTGATCACAGGGCTGTGTTTACTCAGCACTTCCCTGCAAGCTCTCAGAGTGCTTAAGTGTTTACCCTTGAGTTTAGCAGAGATGCTTACCTGGTGAAGGAAAAGTCTTACACATCCTGTGGATGCTGAATGACAGAGTTTCCAGGAAATAAATGCTGAAAATGCTTTTTATGTCCTGGAAGAAATCACTACAACATCATGTAGGAAAAAGCAAAACACAGCAAGGCTTTGTGCTGCTTATATTTGTATTTGTTCTGCACTATGCTATACAAGGCAGTGTATGCATACAGAATAGCAAGAAATAATCTCTAAGTTAGAATGCTTGAATTAAGCATAAAAAAAAGGTTGAGAAGTCCAATGAAAGTCACTTTCCCAAAGTAGAAGCATTTTGTGAAACTGGTGGGATGAAGCTGTGGTCTCCCTATCTCAGGCGTGAACACTGAATAAGCTGAATTGCAAAAAAAGCATGTAAGTTCATGTGATTCTTGCTTCAGCTCCATACCCAAGGGCAGATCAGCATGGGCACTGGCTGCCAGTCTGCTTCCAGTTGACTTGGAGAGTAGGATTTTGTGTTCTGCTGTGTCAAATGCTAATCTCACTAAGGCTTTCTGTGTCGCTTACGCAATTTCATACATTGTCCTCACCTTCCCCATTGCTGGATTTACTGTGCTGTATAATAGGTATTGTGGCAACATGTTTTCCCTCTGGAAGAGAGAGAAACCATTTGGGAACAATGGGAGAACCTAAAGAAATGCATGTTCTACTGGACGATTTGTTGACAATGGTGTTTTAATAATATTAGCAAGGAGATATGCAATAAAGCACGTAAGTATCTTGTTTAAGAAAAAGTTAAAGTGAACTAGGTCTTTGAGTACAGGAGAAGATACTAGATAGTCACTTAGTAGAGGAAGAGAAGGAGAATCACACAGAATCACCAAGGCTGGAAAAGACCTTTAAGATCATCAAGTCCAGCCTATGACCAACACCACCACATCAGCTAGACCATGGCACTAAGTGCCACATCCAGCCTTTCCTTGAACACCTCCAGGGATAGTGACTCTACTACTTCCCTGGGCAGTCCATTCCAATGTCTAATAACCCTTTCCATGAGGAAGTGCTTCCTACTATCCAACCTAAACCTCCCCTGGAGCAGCTTGAGACCATACCCTCTCATCTTGTTGCTAGTTGCTTGGAAGAAGAGCCCAAGCCCCACCTGACTACAACCTCCCTTCAGGTAGTTGTAGAGATTGACAAGGTCCCCCCTGAGTCTCCTCTTCTCCAGGCTAAACAACTCCAGCTCCCTCAGCCTATCCCTGTAAGACTTTCCCTCTAATCCCTTCACCAGCCTTGTTGCTCTCCTCTGGACCTGCTCCAGCACCTCAGTATCCTTCTTGAACTGAGGGGCCCAGAACTGGACACAGTACTCAAGGTGAGGCCTCATCAGTGCCGAGTATAGGGGGAGAATTACACCCCTACTCCTGCTGGCCACACTATTCCTGATACAAGCCAGGAGGCCATTTGCCTTCAGGGCCACTGGGGCACACTGCTGGCTCATGTTCAACCAGTGTGCATGGGTTGGAAGCAGGACATACTGGGGTTTTTTGTGAGTAGCAGTGGGGTGCTTGCAAGCACTCAGCGCCTTCAGCTCTTGGTGGCCGTCCTGCAGGATGTGCTGCAGAAGGAGCTGATGATGCTGCCACTGACCTGAGAGACAGGAGCCCCAGCTGCCAGACATGGGCAGCTGAAGAGTCATCATGTGAACTGCTGGGCAGCCCCTAGTCAGAGTCTCTGACACCTGGCTGGCTTACCTCACCTGAGGTGTTTGGCTCAGGGACCGTGTCTTGCTCCTGCTTGAGGTTGCATGGCCAAAAGGCATAGTTTGATGAGTGGAATGAAGAGAGGAAGAACAGAAATCTTCCCAAGCACTGTGGCAGAGCCCTCCTGCTGTTTGCCCCTGTGCCAGCTGCGTGCAAACCCACCATCTGTGATTCACGTGGAGCTGCAGCCATTTGCCTTCTGCACCTGAGGAGCACATCCCACTTTTTACTTCCATCTTTCCACTTTTTTTACACATCTGTGTGGCTCTGCACTCATCCCGCCTCTTCAAAAGATAGAAATCTTCATTTCTCCCTCAATTTTTAAAGAATTGAAATTCTTGAGTCCTTGAATCATTTGACTTGCCCTCTGCTATGCTGCCTTTGCAGCATCCCTTTTATATCATCACCGCTGCTCGCAGGATCCTGTAATACAGTCCCTCTCCTCTCTCTAATAGACTGCTATGATATCCATGACTTACATCCCTGAATTTTCATTACTGCTACAAAGACTTTTGCACACTTTAAAAGGGAACAGATGGATTCTTCCCTATTTTGGAAGAGATCATTCGTGCCTGTCCACCTTCTCAAGTTCACCTATTTTCATTACTTTTACTTAAAATGATTTGTGGAGCCTTCTGAGCTCTCAAAATTAAACTGGAGCCTGAATAAGATTTGAACCTAGATTTTCCTCATCTAACCTAAAGTAGTTGATAGCTTCAAGGGAGGACCTAGAGAATAGTTCATTTTGCTTATAGTTCAAAACGGTAGTCACCCCGTTCTTTCCCACTGTGGTCTTTCAACATTTCTCCAAGGAAGCTCACAAAGAACCCTTCTGAGATTGAAGTGGGAACAAAGTGCTAATTGTTAAATTATCTTTTGCCCCCCAAAACCTAAGGAAAGCCATCTGAAGGATGTTAGTTGCATACAAAGTATTTCTGTCTCCATCCAGTGTCAAGTAGTCTGTTTTAGAAACCCTTTATGGTCTGTCCTTGGCAGTTCTCAAAAGGCTTTTGCACTCAAACAATATGGACTCTAGCAGGTGGCATTTTTGGCAGATGACCTCTTCTCAATGCCAGGATGCTCAGAAGCTGACCTTTCTCATCTTTTTGCAGAACCATTAACATAGGAAGTGAAGGGCAAATGTACTACTAGTAGGATGAAGATGCACTCAGATCTTAAACTGGAAGAAAAAAAAAAAAAAAAGGATCTGTTTCCAAGGAATTGAGTAGCTGGTGAAGAGAGTGGTCTAATAGCTGGGCATAGTAAGTAGCAACACCTCTCTCTAGAAACAAATGAGACAAACTTACCAGAGCGGGTCTTCTGCTGTGGCAGAGGTTAATTATACAAGTGGTTCTGCAACTTGCAGGCTTTTTTTTCTGTGATCCATTCACATTTGCCTTTCTGACGTGAACTGCAGTAATATGCACAATTTATGTGCCTCTGTCTGATTTTGGTTAATTGTAGTAGTAATTACTAATTTCCAACCCCTGACCTGCTTTTTTAATCGCATTTTTTTAAATGATCTTTTTGTGCCATTTTAGAATTTGGTGTTTGGTTTTTAATTTAGATAAATTATGCTAAAGTGTTCTTGAGAGAGCTGCATGCTAAGGTCAAAAGCTTTATCTGTGCAGTGCCCATTTACTTTAACCTATTTTAATAATTGTAGCTGCTTTCTTTAATGGGTAGCTTGTGTCTGAACTAGGCTAAATCTGTCCTGTTTAGACCCAGCTGCTGATGTAGCAGTACAATGAAGTGCTGCGGGGCAGCCCTGAGGCTTTGGCATCACCACCTGGGTGGAGGCAGTTCTGGGGTTGGGCTTTCCTGCCTCCCTCCCTCCCTCCTGCTCACAGCACACCCATCCCACAGCTCCCATATCCTGCTCCTCTGCAAAGTGCCCAGAGACTGGCCATGGGCCTGCAGGTGCTCAGGAGCCATCCTGGGCTTGATCTTCAGCATCTCACCACCTGTTTAGCTGCACTGGCACCGCACCAACCTTGTCTGAACACCTTTCCCTCCCGTTTTCTGTGTAAGTATCAGGGAAATGCCTGCCCCTGCTAGTGGTGACCAGGTTCCCTGGTTGTGCTGGTTGCACCATGAGTTGATGTGAGCTGTGGGAGAGCTGTTTGGGACAGCCTGTACCAAGGGCAGGGTGAGCACCTCCTGGCCTGCAGATTGTTGCCTGTTGAGCTGAGGGCCCAAGGGAGGTGGCACTTCATCCCACAGACCAGCAATGGCCGGATGACATCATGAACAGGACGGGCTCATTGTTGGCCTTCTTCTGGGAAAGCTCTCAGCATTTTTAGAAATTACATTTCTTTTTATGCCTCTGCTCTCCCCAGACATAAGAAAGGAGGTGTGTGCACAGGAGGAGGCGGATTGCTTTGCCTGTTTGTGGCAAATGGTGAGATTTTACGCCAACCGGTTTTCCTGCCTTTCTCTCCTCCTCCTCTTGCTTTCTATGGGGAAAGTTTAACAGGGTGTGATGTTTTTCTGACTTGGAAACGGGTATTAAAGAGCAATTAGCTGGCCAGCCTTTCTGGATAAAACAGATAAGGCTTGCCAAAGATCTTCTTGTCTTTAAACATTTGTACATATCTCTTGTCAAATATAGAAGTTATTGCCTTTTTCCCCCTTTCTTTTTCCTCTCTCCTCAACTGCTCTCAGTCCTGCATCTGGTTTAATATAATGGGTGTTTGCATGAATGGCTTAGTTAGCCAGAGTGGTAATAAAATGCTTTAAATTTATTGTGACATTTGGATTTAATTAAAAAGTACACACTTAGAAAAGTAAAACATAATGTGTAGAGGGAGTCAGGAAGGTTTTTCTCCTTTTCTTCCAAAAAGCTAATTAGAGTTGTATTTTAAATTGTTTATGTGCTGCTAATCATTGTAATAAATCATTTATACTGAGAAAGACACACTCTAATGTGCTTGTGTAACTGTTTATGCTCTCAAGTTTCTATCATGAACAAATTGATCTGGAAGTGAATTTATTAACCACTAGGGAAGAAATCATTAGTGCTTTCTCTAAATATTCCCCAGGTACACTTTTATGATAGTAGTTTACTGTTTTAACTAAAAGTAATGTTACAGGGCCTTGGTTGTAATTATTAAGTAAATTGACTTTCCATCACTTAAAAGGAAGGAAAACTGCCTTTTTGTTGGTAATATATATCTGTGTCTTATATGCCAGAGGGTCTCACAGCTTCCAAAGGTTTTTTGCTAAACAAATTGTAAACTCGTGTTTTCAGAGGAACTAGTTGTGGTGACTTTATGGAAGTTTTAAAATAATCCAGTGGAAGGTTTAATTTCTTTAATATACCTGGCCCTCACTGAAGTTTTTTAGGACAAGGTAAGTGTAGCCTGTCACATTTAATCTGGCAGCACACTTACACCTATACAGCAACTTGGTGCTTTCAGAGTGCTGGAGACCACTCAGTATCTCTTGGAGACAACTGGCATTGCTGGTTCCCTGTCACTAGTGAAGACACTGATGGAGAGATTATCATGTGGCAAAATCAGTAGCAGAACTGCAGTTACAATCTGAGATTTTTCTGGTTTGTTGTGCTGTTCTTAATTCAAATTTGGGAGCTGCTGGCATCCCAGCTCTTCCTGAGGGTTTTAAGGTGAGCTTTTCCTGCAAGTCTGGAGGCAGCTGCAGTGCCACATGTGAGGATGTAGGGAGCTGCAGTCCATGGGGAATTGCAGCCCTCTGGCTGGAGCTGAGGAACAGCTTTCATATTTGGAGGTGTTGCTGAATTAGTTTTCAACACTCATATTTTTCTCATAGCAGTGAATTGCTTTTCCCACCCTGCCCAAGAAGCTAAATCTGACCATCAAAAGCTCCAGTTAACGTTAGCAGGTTTTGTGGGTGTTTTTTAAATTTAGCTGGTATTGTTTGAGTACTGAATTATCTATTTACAGGCCTAACATCAGGCTACCAGGCAGGAATACCCGCAACATGTTGATTTATATAGTTGAATAGGTGGTTAGGCATTTTTATTTTAAGTCCTAAAAACTGTGAACTACAGCATAAACTTGATGAGGAGGTTTCATTTTCTATGGGATATTCTTAATCTAAAAAAAAACCCAAACAACCAAACAGAAATACTCAACAACCAAGCCACACAACCAACCCGTGTTCCAGTTTCTGGTAAAGCAAACAGTCTGCAGTTTTTTCCAGCAGAGGAAGGGTAGTCAATATGAGTAAAATTATTCTCTTTAATGCATACATTATTTGGAGGAGGTGACTTAAAAAGAAGCACTGGGAGATTGCCTGTGGAGCCTGAGAGGCCACTGCCGAACGCAGCAGCACCAGGAGAAGAGACAGGATTCAGCTGGAACCAGAAGCAAGGGCTGCTTGTGCCTTCACAGAGGAGTTTTCCAGAATCGCTTGTGGAAGCTGCAAACTACCATGCCAAACTGCCTCTGGGATTTCAGCTTGTTTCTCCTGCAAACCCTTATTCTGGCTGCAAGCACACTCCCAGCCTTCCCATTGAAACGTTCAAAGTTGGTCCTCCTGTGAGCTGTCTCCGTGCCTGGTGGAGGTGCATTGACTGCTTAACAACTCACATCAGCATTCCCACAGCTGAGAGTGTTTGAAGGACGAGATGGCTGATGTGTTCTCACATGTATGTCAGTGAGAAAGACCTCCTTTTGCCTCAGGGAGTTAGGCACTGGGCCTTCTTCTTTTGGCCTTAAGCTTTGGGCCTTAAGTATCTGCCCTTTTGTTTTTACTGTGTTTTTTTTATATGGTGCTTATCTGCTTGTGGCTGAGTTAATGTTATTTTTTTTTATTTAGCCTTGAGGAGGTTCAAAAGTGACAAATGCTTGTGTATCAGTGCCAGTTGTATGCTTACTGTAAGACCAACCTGTGGCCCTGTGTGTGTGAAGAATTTACTGGTGCTTCAGTTTACACCAATGTCACTGAAGTAGTTTCCCACTTCTAGATTTTGCCCCAAACAAGTAGTTTTCTCTCACAAGATCAAGTTGTTTATTCTCTGCCTCCTTTTAGACAGTATTTCTGATGTGTTGGTCTAAAACCCAGTAACATTACACACAATTTGCTTGCAAAGTGTGAAATTTTTTTGAGACTTCTACCTATTCATTTTTCCAGAAGCCTACTATACAGTGTTCTGCCACATTAGGTTTCCTTAATAATCCATGGGAGGATATGATCAAGATCTATTACTGCCTCTCGGTGTGGACATCACTGAATTCTGTAGAGGAGCTGTAGTGGCAATTTGCTTTGCTATTTGCAGGCATTTAAATCTGTATTTGGAAAGCCTTGCTGTACTAACTGGGCTTCAGAACTGTAAGGAATCAAAGGACGTCCTGTGTCTTCTACAAACTGTGGGGTTTTTTTTTAATTTTTTGCCATCTTTAGATCCTTTTATGGCCATTTTCAGAGTGAAATAAGAGGCCTTCAGTCATTTCACATTCTGCTGAATCTGACACTTAGAAACGTAAACGTGTCTATCAGGATGCCATTAATTGAGAATAATAAATGTCCCTTTATATGCAAAGTCTTTATGTAGAGGTGACTCCTGCTGCGATTCCTGAAGGCATTTTTCCTTCAAAGCACAAATATATCTGCACTTATAGCAGCATTTGATATCCTCTTGCTGTTTCTGTGCCTTGAGCTCTGCATTGCTGCTCTGGCTTATTTCTCTTCTCTCTACACTTTACAAGGTGTGCTGTATCCAAATGTGGACCTTCTCTGCAGAAGGTCTGTGAATTAATGGAATTGAAAAATAGCCAGTGGCAAGTTTTACAGGAAGTCCCAGAGTTGGCTTATCCTTTGGCAAACAGAGGGAGAGGGAAAGGGACCAAGGCAGCCACGTAATACATGTAGTTAGTGGGAACAAAGCTGGTGCCCATTTACCCCAGTGGAGCCAATGAGGACAAGGTGTTCTCTGCCACCACTTGCTGTGAAGAACAGCTTTTGTGTGCAGTCTGCTCCTGCAGTTTTGGGCTTGTGTAAAAGTGTATTTTGAATGATACACACTGTATCCACCAGCTGCTTAAATATGTAGCTTTGGAGGACCAGTTCTGTAGACTTTTTAGTTGAGCTCTGTTGAAATTTCAAACTTTCTTAATAACCTTGGTGTATCGTGGCCTAGTAAGATTTAATACCTCCCATTTAAGCTTTGTTTTGTCACTTTCCTTGTTCAAAGCTCCTGGAAACTGGACAAGAAATTACCCAGGCTGACCCTTCTACTTGTAAGACTTTCAAGATGTTGGCATCCCAAAACAGGGGGACAGTGGCTCCTGTGTGATGTGGCAGCCGCTTGTTGTGGGTGTGCAAGAGTGGTTCTGGGCTGCAGAAGTGCCAGAGGAAATTGCTGCTTCACAGTTTAGGATGAAAATTAGGAAGACCTTGTTTGTGACAAATTAAAGTGAGAAGTGATTTTAATGTATTGAGGCTATCTAAGAGGTGGGGGCACAGGATTGTTCTGACTTGATCATGTAGAATAGGAAGAAGTGGTACAACAGTTTAACTCTTCACTGCCCTCAGAAGAGGATAATCTGCAGGTACCCAGTCTGATTCAGACCTTAACAGGGTGATACATAGCATTGCAGTGTAATTGCAGGTTCAAGTAAAGCCACCAAAAGGAGATGTGATGAAGCCATCCCTGAACTGCGTATCAAAGATTGATCATTCTCTGGTGTTTTTAATGCAGAGCATCTGTCTTAAATGCTAACTTCCAAAATATTTCTCTGTGCACTGATAATGTGATGCTAACTGTGCCATGCAGCTTTACCATTTTCTATGCTCTGTAACAAAAGTAAGAACTCAGAGGTATTAGGATGGTGATACATTAAGTACACCTCTTTCCTGCAAAAATAGGCATTCCTCCCACCACAACTGAAGAGCAGAGAGGGTATTGTCTGTGGAGGTTTGCATATTGTACTGCAAGTGTATTTTGACACTAGAAACTGAAGAAATGGGAAACTAGATATGTCTGGGAAGTAACTACTAATCTAAGTGTCAGGTTTGATACTGGCAGACTCTGTGGAACCAGTAGCTCAACTCTCCGGAGGGCTGGCGGAGCCCTTGACCTTCGTGGCAGGAGATGAACTGCTGTTATTGCTGAGGGTTGATGTCAGAGAGAGGGATGGGCAAATCTTAAATATGGAAGTGGTGTCTGTTTTGCATAGATACAGGATGTCACAGGGCACTAATACATGGGAAGGGCTTCCCCTGATTTTCTTGGCCATTTAAACAGTGCTGTCTGCATGCTGTCAGTTGGCTTCCCTTCTCTCTGGAGATGGCCATGTTTCATCCCTCCAGTTGTCTGTGGTTGCAATATAGGGGTCTCTAGGCTAAAGACATGAGGTGTCAACACTGGAAGCATATTTTTAAAAAATCAATTTTTCTGGTTGCTCAGGCTGTAGGAATAGTTTGTGGCAGAGTTAATTTAATTTTTAAAAAAGAAACAAAGTAAATATTTTTGTGGTATCCAATTCATGTCATTAGTGCTATCATATAAAAGCAATACATTTTTGCTTCCCAGAGGTCAACTTGTCAATTGTGAAATCAGCTGTTGGCCACTGAACACAAGCTAAGTGTCCATCACTTGAAGTTGGTCAGCTGTCCTACTGACAGACTGGGGAGTGCTCAGCAGGTCTGATGTCAACCCAGCACCATCTTAGTGGTGGTACATACAGGAAGAGGCCAAGGGAATTGGGACTTTCAGCCTGGAGAGGAGAAGGCAATGGGAAGATGCCACTGCCAGGGGATTCGGAGACAACTGAGCCAGACTCTTCTCAGAGGGGAGCAGAGGCTCTCACATAGGAGAGGAAGTGCCAGGCACTTCCACAGGAAAACAACCCCTGCCCCAGGCAGCTGTGGGCAGGGGCAGGCAGAGGCCCGGTGGGACAGGCAGTGGATGACACAGTGATGGTTCTGCTACAGCACTGGAAGGAGAAACTGGCTCTCAGCTTCCTGGGCTATGTTGGTTTTCAGCACAGATCTGCCACTCTTGTGTTGCCTGATGGGCCTATTTGGGACTGGGGATGGTTTCCAGCTGTGGTAAGTTTGGGAATGAAGTCGAAAATAAGGCTGAACCTGCATAAAAAGTGAGAAGTGTCTGGAGAAGTCTTCTGCTGTTTAATTCTCTGAAAGCAGGGTAGCAATCACACACCCAGCAGTTGCTGTGAAATTGCTGCTGCAGACAACCAAGAATGGGATACAATTTTTTACTTTAACTTTGGGGTGCCTGAAATGCAGATATCTGTTCTTTTCCACCCAATTCCTGTTTGTAAGCAGCTCAGTTAAGGACTCAAATGGATCTTGGGGTTTATAAATACTCATTCACATGCTTCCATTAGGTGTTAGATCCAGAGCAGATATTGGTTTTCCTTGTCAGAGTTTGGGTTCACTGTGAATTGGGGAATAAGCACACTAGTGGTCTATAAAGATGAAGCAAAATAAATTAAGATTTCTATATCCGCATTACCTCTTCAAATACTGTTGGCACTTGAAGTAACAAATTGTTCATCTTACCCTTTGTTGTGGCCCATCATGGCTTGCTTTAAAGTAACGTTCTTTTTTCCTGTGCTTAGATAATTCAGACACTCCTCTGAAAAGAGGTACCACATGGAGTGCAGTAGAGTTGAGGTAGAATGGACAAAAGGATTGCATTTTGCGTGTGGAAGCAATGAGTGCAGGCTGTAGATAAACAACATGGGTTTAGAGCTATCGTTGCTGCTACAGCTTGATTATTTTTCTCAGGGACAGGTTCTGGCTGTCTCTTTCCTTTGAAGAACTACTGTACTCATGTCTGCACCATATTTTATATAATGCTTGTGTTGACTTCTGTTCTTCCACTTCCTATCTGCCTCCAAAAGTAGGATGCTGTGACCATGTAACTTCTGAGTCTTTAGCAGGGGCAACAGGCTGCTGCAACAGGTTATGACAAGGGCACCCTACAGCCTGTGAAAATGCCCGTATCATGTACTTCATACATTTAAAAGCATCTGTTCGAGAGCTCTAGAAGTGAGGGTTGCCAAGAGGCTGACATCATCTTGGGAGCAATCAGAGCTAGGAATAACATAGGGTTGTTCAGGAGCTCTTTAGGTTAACAAGTTGATGTTTGTAGCCGATGCCTCACAAGAAGGTGAACTGAGAATGAGCTAGGATTGCCCCTTTGACCTGTGCAGCAGAGAAGAGGAGGACATGGCAGGGCTGGAGACGTGCAATGGGAAACCAAAGCTTGCATTTGTGTGCCAGCTGGATATCCCAAGTACTGCATTTACTTTACGAAGAAGCAAGGCAGGGAAAGAAGGAATCTAATATGATTTGGAAGTAGTAAGGTGGACTTTGAAGCACTGCCCTTAATGACTGTTATTCTCACAAACCTGGTTTCTAGGTATTTATAGTCTGTGAACTTTTTCTTAAAATATAAAAATATTTGTAGCTGCCTTTTTTTTTTCTTTTGAGGGGGAAAAAATTACCTGGTGTCATTGAACAGTGGTGAATAAGTTTCTTTCATTGATAAAGAGCAAATTTTCTTTAGATTCAGTTTCTTGAACTCATAGGAAAATTGTGTAGCATTGAAATGCTAGGAATTAATCTGAATAGCCAGTGTGAGGTAAAAATGCTCCCTCTGCTCTAATTGGCATGGCCTGGTGGAAGCCAACTCTTGGGCTGCTCCCTCACTGACTGCCCAGCCTCCTGGCAGATTGGCATAATTCCCCTGTCCCTGGAGAACTATAATAGAGCACTCCCTGAAGTGCTCAAAATCCTGAAGGGAAATTAGGATCCTTTTTTTTTTTTTTTTTTTTTTAATGGGGTTTCTGAAGTGCTTATGTTCATCCAAAGGACTATGGGCAATTAAACAGGGGGGGTTTTAACGGTTTTTCTAATTACCACACTTCCTCTCCCTCCCCTCCTTTTAAGTGGCTTTAGACAGTTGCAGAACTTTGATTTTAAATTTGTCTAATCTCCTGAGGTATCTAGGTAGGGAAAACTATTGTAACTAAAAATGGCTCTGATTTTTTTTTTTTTCCCCCTTTCTTCCATTTTAATAGATATGTTTAGTCTACTTTAAAAGCTTTTTAGGGAACCTTTATAACTGGCTAATTTAAGCTTGTCAGGTTTTAATTATAATCTCTCTATACACAAGTTAAGATGCTTAATGCTAGTGAAAAGTTCTGAATACAAAGCAAACCTGTGTCAAGTTGCAGAGCACTCTTACCCGTCTTAATTGCTTCTGGTCTGAACTTTAACCTTAACTCTCCCATCTGTCTTACACATTCCCTTCTCTCATCGCAGCCACTTTCCTTCCAGAGAGTGCTGAGGATCTCTCTTAATTCTGCAGGATTTTTAGTCAGGCAAAATCCTGCTATCAGGCTGTGGATGTTCAGCTCCTTCTTTTTCCCACTGCAGCACAGTGCACGTTGCTGGAGCACAGCCCTGCTGCCCTGGGGAGCCCAGAGGGTGCCTTTTTACCCCTGCCAGAAGAGGGTGGCTTGGGGAAGGTGGGACATCTCAGCTATGGAAGTGCCTTGGATCCCAACTATTGTGACAACTTCTGGTCTCAGTGAAAATCTCTTCCCTACAGCATCTGTAGTGGTATTTGTTTGCAGTTTTATGGATGATCTTTAAGGTAGTTTATTCATTTTTTAGGGCTGTTGTCTGCCTCGTTTTATAGCTATGACCCAGCCTTTGTGGCAAAGGTTAGTTGTGTCTTTTCCTTAGCTAAGAATGAGTTTCATTCAAGCTTAGAAAATTAGCCTTGAAAATACCCAGTCAGTGCAGATTCCTTCTGGAGAGTGCATTTAAAAGTTTGAATCCAAAATTGATTTGGAAGTACTCTAATCTAAAATAACCCTGATGTTAGCATTGTTGTCTGCAACTCCTGCTGGCCCTGGCGTTCCGGTTCAGCGCATTGGCACACGGTTCCCTGATGCTGTGAAATTGAGACTCATCTGGAGATACAGGCTTTTCTAAAAAGGATTGCAGGGCACTTAAGACTCCTTATTTCATTAGTTCAGTGAAGGAGTGCTTTTCAGCAGTCAGGAATCTCATGATGAGGTGGACGAAAACTGAGCAAATCAAGCAGTAGAGACTCCCGTGGAAATGGAGCAGAGAAAAAGCTGCTCTGTATGTTTTTTGGCCCGGAAATGTAACATTTTTGGAGCTGAAGGTGGGTGGTTTGGATTTCTTTTTAGGCTGAGGTTTCAGGCAAAGCATTAGTAGACACATAACCAGGCCAGACTTTGGGAGGTACATTTCAGGAGACTTTCAGTTCTGCACACTGGGCTAGGTCATAGGATGTATTTTTTTTTCATTGTTTTCAACCAAGTGTAACCATCAGCATCTTCACGAGTGTTAGTGAGAATTAAATGGAGCATAAATAACTGAAATGAAGAGCAGACTTCCACTTTAAGGGGATCAGTTGCTGTACAAAGCAGTGGTAATGATCCAGAGGAGCAGGATGCATTGAGGAAAAGAGTAAAGTGTGAGTACCATCCAAAGTGCAGGCAGCAGGTCATAAATTCTTGTAGTGGTAGTGGTCTGAAATTCAAGGAATAGGATTACAGAGCTACTGTAGGTTGATGAAAACAGCTTCTTTAGGATCAGCTTGAGTTCAACTCAGTGGTCAACTATAAGAAGAGGAACGTTTTGTGCAATTCCAACTTCTCATCCATATTCTGAGTACTGTGATGCTCCTGAATACTTAATGTAGTAGAATATGTTCTGTTATGGTATATTTCATATGACTCAAAGATGCTTTAACGCAAATTAAATGTCTTGCTAACTTGCCCCAAACCCTTAGTGTTCACTTTATTCTGAAATATATGGGGAATTGCAGCAGAGTTTTTTAAGCCTTTCTAGGGCATTTCATAAAAAAGAAACAAAAGGAAAAGAAAAAAAGAAAAAAAGTCTTGCAATTTTACTTGACTCTTTCCTGTTGTCCAGGGAAATAATGCTCAAATCCTGTCTCCATACGTCACCTCAAAGGACCTCATTATAGAATGAGTATACAACAGCTAATGCCAAGAAACCACTTTTAATTCTTATCAGCATAATTTCTTGTAAAGAAGGATAGCATTAATGGCCAGCTCTGGCTTGTGAGCCCTGACTTAATCAGTTGTGAACAACAAAAATTAGTTTGAGGCATATCATTACTAGCCAACTGCAGCTATAACAACTGTTTAATGAACAGTGCTGCTGTGGGGTCTGCATACCTTTCCCTGTGAATGGAAGGGGAAGTGGCCAAGAGCAGGACTTTCTCTGTCCTAATTGTAGCAGTGAAATGGGGTAGAGTAAAATCTGTCTGTGGAAACAAGCTGTGGCTAAGTAAAAGCTGACCTCTGTAAACAGGAGAACAGAAGCAATGAAAGTATTTAGCCTCCGCTTTCTCTGTCTACTCTATCTTTGTGGTGTTAAGAGGACAACAACTTTAGTTGCTACGATTTGCAATGTACAGCAAGTTCTTTCTGACAGATTTAGTCTTATTCTAGTCTTGAAATATTACCCTGCCTTTGCCAGAGCAATTGAATGAGAAGGGTGCTGTTCTCTCTGGGGTCGGCGCTGGGATGGGAAGGATCATACTAGTTTTTGGGAGGCCATGCTTCGTACAAACATCTAGAATCTTTGTTAAACTGCATTCGAGGCCAGGATATCCAGGAGTCTCCTGTGGTCTGAGCACTGCATTACCAAAGTCATGGCTTTTTGTTTGGTCATCCCAGATAGGATCCGTGACTGAGCAAAACTGAGCTCTTTCTGGCTCCTGCTGGAAAGGACAAGCCAGTGCTGGCTTACCATCCCGCTCAGACTCCCCTCTGCCTCCCAGTCACCTCCAGGTGGACAGAAGAGTTTGGCAGAGGGTGCAAGGCTTGTAGTAGGACTTTCAAGGTAATTTCAGGCCTCTGTTGACTGAAGGTGTGGTCCAGATAAATCCAGTAGAGTTGCACTAGAATGGAACCATTTTTGGCACCTTTTCTGAGACTTGTTCAGGTTCAGCTGGAGCTTACCAAAGCAACTCCATAAATTCCTAGCTTTCCTATGTTGCCAGCCTCTTGGGAGGTTGTACAGTGCCATTCAAAACTTCAGGGCTTGCAAAGGGTGTAGTTTATATCCACAATGATACGAATTCAGGTTCCTAAATCAGTAATTATTTATTGATCACTTGCGCAGTGATCACCAATGCAAACCTGAGACTGAGGGTCTCCAAACCTGGAGACTTAACACAGAAACTTGGAACGGTGGCCACTATAACCCCTCCCTTGTACAACAGGGAAAACATACCACTTTGAAATATCGGGGGGAGGGGGAGACAGGATGCTCTCTTAACCTTGTTTTTTCTTTGCTACTTTCATGAGACAAAATTCTAGTCTGCTTTATTTTTAAGTCAGCAAACTGATTATATATTGTAAAAGATCCGTGTTTTCATGGGTGAGTAGTAATTACTGAGTAATGGCTTAAAACATTTCCTGAAGGAACATAAAGCTGTTTTTAAAAGTCAAGAGTACATTAAAAGGATTACCATGTAGATTTGATTTTTAGATAACACTAAAATGGATCCCAAATGGACTTATGAAAAGGGATGCTATCTCTTTAATGGTAAGTGCATGGTCTGACAGCTCAGCATGCAAATGGTCCAGCAAAGGACTGTGTTGTGTTTTTTCATTTCAACAAGAAGAAAAGGAAATATCTCCCCTTGCCCTTCTCCTTTCAACTTTTAACAGCAGATGAGATGGTCTGGTTTTCCTAGGAAAGGGAGAAGAGGCTGGGTTTTGGGGATAACTGCACCCTTCTGAGTCACTGGGGAGGTGTATGTCTCAAACTGTAGGTGGTCAGAAGCAATTTTATCTCTTGCATGGATTGCATTAAGTAGATAGACTCCTTTTGCATTCTCTATAGGTGAATCTTTACTTGTTTCTTCGAAATTAAGAAAATATGTAATTAAATTATAGTCTTTGTATATTTATTGTACTAAACTTGTGCAGGGCATGAGCATCAATGTTTGTCTTTGCAGTAAATTTGGAGAGGGGCAGGAGGATTTGTTATTTTCATACTCCAATAACTTGCAATCACTGTAGTGTTTGCTATTTCAGAGTTGCCAGCACGACTTTCTGGTGATTGATGGGGTAAAATATGTTTTTGGCCTAAGTAGGATTTCTTCTAGAAACATTCAAAAAAGTATATTCCTATTTCATTAAACACAGAACACCAGGATTCTAAATTCCTTTGTAGTATTGCACAGATGATTATAGGCTCCAAAAGTCTTGAGAAATTTCTATAAGCCTGTAAAAGCTTTAGATTGGATAGTCATCATTGCCTGCATTAAGGCCTGTGACAGATTGCTTCATCAGTGTACACAGAGCAGAACATCAAATGGCCATTTGGCAGTGGGCACTGAAATTCTATTAAGGTTGCCGAAAGCTTAGGTTGACATTGTATATGTCTGCAAAGAGGCAGAAGAAAAGATGATGATGATTGTGCAATGATATAGTTCTATTCTCCTTAAAATATTCACATATCTAGCGTACCACGTCTGTCAGGGTGATGTTAATGTTTCTGTGTTAAACCTGAGCTCTGCTACATTGCACATCTTTGCTCATGTCTTGAAACCTCAGTAGTGATATGTTAAACAGTGCATTTTAACTGGAAGATTAGAATTGTGTAGTATTACACATGTGCCTGGAAATAATTGACTTGAGTTTTTACTTCTCCAACACACGTTTGGATTTTTAATTTGATATAGGGTTTTTCTATCAGATTTTCTTTCCTTTTTGGAAGAGCAGGGGACAAAACCTTCCCTGTGTTTTCACACTGGTGCACAGCTTATTCCTAGATGAGCTGAAAAGTGAGGGTTTTTACCTTTATGATCATTTGATTCAAATACTCTAGTTCCATTTGACACCCACCACCCCCCAGTGCAAAGCTTTGGAGTGTTTTACGGTCTTTTCAGTGGTCATCTGCAAATCAGTGGAATATTGAGGAATAATGGAAAAAAAATCCAAGTTAGCCATCCCTCAATAATTTTCTCATCTATGATGTTGTTATACTGCTGGAAGGGTGGTTTGAGGGTAGGCTCTCCACTGCCAGACTTCTTTCTACTACAGATGCTGAAGGAGGGAACTGGGCACCTAAAATCAGGACCTTTGCCAGGTTGGAGGACACTAAATTGGGACTAATCAAAAAACCTTGATCAGAAAGTTCTCAGACTAGGTTGAAGGTGGGAGAAATCTCCATGTCTCTTTACTGTTCCCAGGGCTCCAAACAGTAAAAATTGATTTTGCTGAAACACATGTGCTAAGAATAAGCTTTGGACATCTGCCAATTATGAAAAATTAAAGCTCAAACAAGCATATTTATGAGCACAGGGAAAATGTTGCTTACTGGAATTTTTATGGTTTGTGTTCAATCCTGCTGCCATGTGTCTCTTTATAGCTACAGGTTGTTCTCTGGTAAGAACAACTCCATTACAGAGAGTCTTAAAGCAGGTACTCGAAGTCTCAAAATTCTGGGGAAAATGAAAATCTGGATTCTAACCCTTAACCTTATGTCCTGAATCAGGACCTACCTTGCTACAGATTCAGATGATGCGAATTATTATTTTGGATATCTTGCTCTGTCTGAGCAAATTGCTTGAAAACAGGGTCTCTGAAGGGGAGAATGGAGGGGGCATTAAGCAACTCCTGCAGCTTTGGGTTACTTTTAGGCAGCTGAAACTGCCAAGGGACAGTAGGCTTTAAATGATGTTTCTCTAAAGTGTGCTGTGAACTGTAGGGCCAAAAAAAAAAAGCTATGTTATTTGGAGGGGGTGTACAGCATAATTAAAATAGAATTACTGATCAAAATGTTGGTTTTCCTATCAGCTGTCCTCTCAAACTACTTCTTTGCCATGCTTGGGAAGTTTGTTCAGTAGTGATTCAGAAGACAGAATACCACAAATGAATTGCTAAGGCTGCTGTAAAAATCACTTGCTGTATATTGCAGCATGCAGCTGGAAATGAAAAAAGATCATGGTCACCCATTGAATAATTTTGATGAATGGTCTAAGGCTCGTTCATAAGCATTTAGTTGCAAGTACTCGGTGTTCCAAATGTAACGTTTTAATTGGATATACAGATGGCATGATAGGTTTCACCTTGCTGGCCATAATTCTTCAAATGAAATTCTTGGTGAAGATGCCCGAGACGACATCCTCTCAGTTCAATGGAAGTGCATGGTTTAACCTGTTTTGCAGGGTGCAATATTCATAGAAGGTGAGTAATACAATACTGGGAACACACAGTGAGTTTCTTTTTAATGGAATGAAATTCACTGCATCTTTTGGCAATGACTGTCTGCATTTACTTAAATGGGTGATGCAGGGCTCTAATGCTTTTAAATGATATCAGATCCTCTGATAAAAGACATAAGAGTGCAGCTTATTTATTGTGATGAGACAGGAGTTAATAAGATTACTCCTACTCTTCAGTTACTTTTTCATCTTTTGCTGGGATGCTGGGATTTTTGTTAGCAGGCAAAACGAGGTCAGCTCATTTTAAAAGTGTTGATGCTAGAAGTAAACATTTTTTCCCTCAAGTGGAACTTTGAAACCTAGGCTCAATTGCCCAACTGCTAAAACTCTGGTCTTTAAACCAGGTTTGCTTTTAGCACTGGAATGCTGCACCCCTGTTAATACTCATAAATTTTTTAAAAAATGAATAAAGGGGGGGGAAAAAAGAGAAGAAAGAAGAAGTGGAACTGTCTGCAATCATTATGGTCTTTGGCAGAGAAGTTGTTCAGAAATGTGGTAACTGTATCTGAAAGGTACTGCTCAAGCAAGAATTTTTGGTAGAGAATAAATAAACTGTAATTCCAGTACTGTGTTGTGCAAGGGGCTGTACAACTGTATAGGAAGCACTGCTCTGGAGTGGTTGTCACAAAGCTTTCAAGGAGTAGGCATTAAGTTTTGTGTGTGTGTGTGATGTAGTTGTCTACTTTGTTGTTGAGCAAGCTTGTATGGCCAACGTAGCTAGTCTGAGGAAAAGTTTGTTGTTTGTTTGTTTGTTAAAAAAGAAAAAAGACAATGAAAGCAACAAAAATCCCACCAAAAACTTGCAGAAGGAAAGAGTTAAAGCCATCTGCCTGGAAGCATTGTGTAAAACATACACAGTGTTGGGGAAATAAGCCAATTATGTGTGCTTCACAGGAGGTGGGGGACTGACCTTTGTGTATAATTAGTTCTTTTATTTAAAGCAAAGATTTTGAATAGAATAACTAATTAGCTGTCATAAATGGCAAATTGAAGATTTTGGCCAGATTCCTTGGGGACTGTGGGAGGACATCCCTCCTCCCAGCCCGTACTGTACGCTCTGGCTCTCCTCATTAGGGTTGTTTTGAGTTCCCCGCAGCAGTAATGAGGAGCGCGGCGCCCGCGCTGCTCGGAGCCCCTCTAACAAGGCCTGACGTGCAGGTGGAGGAGAACCTCCCTCAGCTCCTGCCCCTCTCACTCGGCACACGTGGGTGTCGCTGAGGGCTGGGGTGGGAGAGGGGGAGGCCGAGGGAGGGCTGCTGGGAGTTGGGGAGGGGTCTGATGAGTCTCAGTGATCTCACCTGTGTTTTCTGCTTTGGACTTGACTGTATAAAATACAGGCAAGCTGCAAAGCCTGGAGGCATATATCATTAGCCAGCAGTCCCACATTACTCTTTCAGACCAATTAACCTTTAGAGTTGCATTAAAGAAATTAGGTGGTGAACCTCCATGCTTTCAGAGGGGACCAGTAGCTCTCTTGCAGACCAGAGCACTGTGGAGCTGTACGCCATAGGACCATTGCAGATAACTGTTATTTAAAAGGTCTACCATTTATAAAAAGTTCCCAGGCTCTCTTGGAAATGAGGCTGTATGCCCTTAGGAACTGCAGCTGATTGCCATGTGAATAGAAATATCAGTAAAATGGCTTAGAAAAATTTAAAGGTGTACTTAGCGGACACTTGTGTTGTAAAGCCAGCTGAATAATTTTATAGAAAGACCCCGACTGAGAAGATACAGGCTGATTAAAGCTAGTTTGTCTGACTGTGAATAGAGGTAAAGTTTAGATTACTCACTACAATAACAGCCTCTTTAGACACAGCCATAAATTTCAGTATGTCCAGAGGTGGTGTCTATAATTTTTTAATGTGCACTGGAGCTCCAAGCACTCAGAACAGGTTTTGTTTTGTATTTACCAGCAGCAAGTCTATTAAGTTGTAAAGGGCAAAGAAGGGAGTGTGGGTAGCCAAAAATAGAAAGACTTCATCTACTGTTTCTAAGAAAAGATAGCAATGGATGGCTAGCAACCAGAGAGGAGAGAGCAACTTCATGGTACTTTCAGAATTTGGTAATCAATCAGTATTCCCTTTGTGATCATGTATTTAAACAAGTGAGTGTCCAGCTGTTAATTTTCCTACCTCTGCAACACTACTCATTTTTAATCCTTGCCTGCAGAACACACATGGAATTTGTCAAAGGTGAACCCTTTGTTTCTTGGCAGCCCCAGTTAGACACCACGTGCCCCCGATCAAATAGAACTAGGTGACTTGGCATGTTTTGATAAGTACCAGGGAAAAAATCTACATAGAGAAATGAACCAGCATCGCTGTCTTTCAGTGGGGAAATTTCCAAAAAGAAAGAGCAGCTCTCCAGGTGGCTTCTGTCTGCAAAGCCCAGACTGCTTGGGGTTTGCTGGAAGGGGGAAGCAGGAGGAGAAGAGTGGGGTTTGATGTTGGCCATGTTGTCTCTCTGTAAGCCTTCGACCATGAAAGGGGTTAAGCTTCTGAGATGCTTCTCTCTTGTTTCTGGGAAATGGCATGGCAAGCATGCGAGGAACCCGTGCTGATCAAGTTTGGCAGTTTCTGAAATTTTGTTTCACGCCTTGCCTGCTGTGTCAACTCACCAGCTAATTGCAGCTGCAACTTTCCGTAGCGGTGTGTGCACTCCGTGCAGACCGGTTGGTTGGGATGTCGTAGGGAAGCCTCACAGACCAAAATGTAATTTCAAAACACTGAACCTGACCAGCAGAGTCTGACCTTGCTCGTTATTATCTGAGTGGGAATAGCAGCTTTGAACATCACATGATCTCGGAAATGGTACCTTTTTTCATTAGAAAGCCCCCTGCTGAACACTGACCAAATACATAGCTTTTTTCTTGCTTAAGCTACTGTTTAAAAATATAGATATCTGTTCCTTTGCTAGTTATTAGAAGAAAATCAAAGTGTTACATTCCCCTTATTCGCAGAAGCCTCTCCTAAGACAACGGTGTGCTTGTAATAGCAGGGAACTGAGATGGTGGTGATGAGTGGGGGCTGCCAGGGCCACAGAGGGAACAAGAACCGACACTACAGCCAGGCCACAGCCATCTGAGCCTGCTCACTGCCTCAGGAGACACTCCTAACCTGCCAGCCCACCCTCACCCATCAAATCAACCCCTCCCAATGGTCCCTGCACTGTCACCCTTGCGCTTGGCCATGCTGCTGTTACTGTGGAGCCCTTGCCCTGGGTGAGGGCTGGTGTAAATCCAAAAAGGCACTGGTTTCAGAAATGCTCAAGAGCCTTGGGAAGCCCCATCTGACTGAAGATCTTGTGTTTCTGGATCACTGAGATGACCTCAGACCCCTCCCACACAGCAGTTCTATTGCAAGGTGGTTTGAGGGGCTACTCTTGTCTAGACTGCATTCTGAAATCTGCAGCACCTCCAGATGCAGGATCCTCCAGTTTACATAGATGAACCCTGCAAAGAGAATTGTATGAAGGCCTACCCCCCTGGTCAGAAATCCTCTCTGCCTCTAAGGGTATGCAGCTCACATTTAGAGAGCCTGTTTGGGGCACTGATAATGATTCACTGGTGTCCAGGACTTCTAACTCAAAAAATTACTCGCTCATCTAGGTCTTAGTTTTCCAAGATGCAAACTGTTTTCTTGCATCACTGGTACTGGTCTTACACAGTTTGCAAATGCAAACTCCTGTATGCACCTTTCTCTGCCTCAGACTAAGGCAGTCTCTTCTCATTATGTGCTGTTTTCCGGGAGTAGAGTTGGAGAGAGCATGGGATGAAAAGTGAAGAAAGTGAAGCTTCTCTTTGCTCCTAAAGTGTACCCTGAAAAAAAATTAATTAAAAAAATGCTGTGTCTAGATCCACGGGGCTGCTTTCCTCATTCTTCTGTGGCTGTGTACACAGAATTTCTCTCAGGAGCATTATGGGTTGCATACATGACAGGCAAACACAGATTTAAGTTTTCATTTCATTATTGCATATTTGTCACTAGAGTAAAAAAAAATTTTGCTTGTATCAACTTTCAAGTGTGCTGCAGCAAAGAGCAAGAGGGCTCTTTAAGCCTTAAGAGTTTTTGAATGTTACTTGACCTGTCTCTGGTCTGCTGAGCCCACTTTGATAACAAATGGATCAATACCTCACTGTTTGTGTAGAGGTGTCTTAAGTGCCATTGTCATCTGCTTGCAGCTCTGACAAAGCAATTATTACTGTAGGAGTGGTGGGTTTTACATGTGCTGAGCATTAGCCACCATCAGGTCACCCTGGCTTTTAAGGAAAGCAGCAAATGTCACTTACTACAGTGGCACTGAGTCAGTCCTCTCTGGTTAAGGGACTGTTAATAATTCCATTATCAAGCTGTTACTTCCTGGGACATCCAGCGCTTCCTACAGAAATGGTGGCTCAGCTTTGTGTGAGAGTGTGTCACCAGTGACACTTGCTACTGTAGCCAGAGTGTCCCCCTCTCAGCTTCTCTGCATTGGTTAAGCCCATAGCATGCTTGTACCAGGCCCAGCATTGTCTGACATTGACTGACACTAGTAAAAATAAAAATCAGTAACAAAGTAAAATCAAAGCTCCAGAGAAAATGGCATTTTGTCCTTCCAGCGAGTTCATTTCTACTTTCATCATCCCCAGTCCCTTTCTCAAACACAGTAAAATCTTTGTTTATTTTTCCATTTTATCTGCTGATTCCTCAAAATCCTCCCCTGCTTCCTTCTTAATCTGAGATGAGTGACAGATCTCACACCCGTGTCAGTGCTCGCCACGGGAGGCACTATTGCTTGGAGGAGAGGACAAAGCTGGAGACAGCAGTGCGAGGAGGGTGGCCACAGCAAGTCTCCACCAGCCTCGTGACTTGAGTGTCCTGTCACTACCTCATACCCAGCTAGCTCATGCTGGCTTTGCAGTCCCAGCAGGGATTTCTGGGGAGGAAAAAACTTCTGTTTTCTTTATTACTTTCTTCAGAGAAGAAAAGCTCTGATTTGCTGAAGGACTGTAGTTTCACTGGTGGTAGAGGGGCACTGGTTGACTTATGATCAGCAATCCTCAAGGGCTTTTGAATAACATTGATTTTACAGCAGCCCCTGGCCTACTCTAGCTTTCATTGAGGCCTCTGTGACCAGAAGGGTTCATGAGAATAAAAACAGTGATTTACCACATCTTTCTATACCCACTACGCTACTCTCCTTTCCCCATCAAGCTTGATCCAGCCAACATGTTGGATTGGGGGAACATACAGTGGTGGCCCTTCTGATCTTCATAATTGCCTGTGGCAGATGACTAACAACACAAGGCTGCTGGTAATGAGGGAAAAAACAAATATTGACATTGCAGCTAGTTTATTCTGCTGCAAGATGTTAATTAAAAAATAGTCTGGTGCTTTGTGTCAACCCTACCCTTAGGAAAAAAGGGCTGTGTTCCTGCAGGTGTCACACTCCCACTCCCCCTGTGACAGCAAATGAGGTTTAAGTTTCTTTCACCATCAGCTTTTTACAGTGTGAATTCCTTGTAATGAAACCAGCAGCATTATTTGCTCACAGATCTACCTACAGCTCACAGCACTGCCCTGAATGCAGGAAACCTAGGGAAGCTGTTTGATATCTTCTGAAGAAAATGCTTTGCTTGTGTTGCAGGTGTGCCAATGCTATCTGTGCAGCCCAAAGGGAAGCAGAAGGGCTGTGCTGGCTGCAACCGCAAGATCAAGGACCGGTACCTGCTGAAGGCTCTGGATAAGTATTGGCATGAAGACTGTCTAAAGTGTGCCTGCTGTGACTGTCGTCTTGGAGAGGTTGGATCAACTCTTTACACAAAAGCAAATCTCATTCTTTGCCGCAGAGATTACCTGAGGTAAATAGAGGAATGTGCTCTGGGCTCATCCCAAAGCCTCACAGTGTGGTGCCAGCTGTTTGTCTTTCTAGGTGTCTGCTATGAAAACATGTACTTGTGCATGGGCAGCCCTGCCCAGAAGAGGCTGGAGTTCCTTCCTCTGTCTAAGCATAACTTTTTATTTACACTTCATGTATATTGTAGCCGGGGAGCTGGCAGACTTTCAGAAGGAGGACAGCATGACTTAACTCTATATTATGAACCAACAAGAACAAACAGTGCTTGTGGTGAAAATTCAGAAAAGACTCTTAGTTCTTCTTGCATATCTTCGATGTTATGCTCCTATATATTGACTAAGACCTAACCAAACCTTTACCTTTTCTTTTTCAGTAATAGCTTTTAGATAGATTTCTAGTGTTTCTCTTGAGTAAGGCTCCTCCCAAGAGGCTCTTGTCTCTTCCCTAAACTACAGATCAACTTGAGAATTTTTTTCCTCAGGAAGAAATCTGCAGAGACCATCACTAACTCTGAGTTAGAACTACCTTGTCAGAGTGTGTTTGCAATACATAAGAACACATGGGAATTTTTGTGTGGTGTGCATGGAGGGTTTGCACAAAATACTTTATATATAACACAAATTAAATTTAATAAGACAGCAGGACTAATGTAAACATTCTTATGAAGTTCACACTGCAAACAACTCTTGAGTTTTGCTTTCTTTTTCCTTTGGAAGAAAATACTTGATCTCCAGATAATCTGTGTGTTTTCTTTTTTTCCCTAAAGCAGTGATAGCATTTCCTATGCAACCTCAACCAGCAAAAACATCTGAAGCAAAACAAAAAACAACACTGTTTTAATATAGGGAGGTAAAATGCCATCTAACCTTGTGGTGTCCAGGAGCTGGTTAGATGACATGAAACATGGAAGGCAACAGTTGGGGTTAGTGTTTGACCATGTCCACGCAGCTGTTGTCACAGCAGCAGTGAAGTGTGGTCTCTGAAACAAACCTGTTCTGTGCCTGAGAGGGGTCTTGTAGCCTTTCTGCTTCAATTTGCTGTGTTAGAATAATCCCCACCAGAGGTGGAGACTGTTCCCGAATTTAGTCCTTTACAGCAGCTTTGACCACAAGAAATATCTCTTACTGTTTTGGTTGTTGGTTGTCTTTTTTTGAGAAGAATAATATAATTGTCATTTTCCAAGAAATGTAGCCGGCTTTACAGCTGTGATGGTTTGTGTTCTTGCTAATAAGCAAATTTAGGTTTATTCTGGTTTTTGGAGAGGTTCTTCTGCACTCCTGTTTTCCTTGTGCTAAGGAACTCTTTCAGGGTCCTGGGACAGGAATAGGGGCATTTCTCTGCAGTCTCATATTTTCTGGAAGTTAAAATAATTTTTTTATTTTTTTTTTTTTTAAACATCTTCTGTTGCATTCTACACATACTATTTCTTTCTCTTTCAATTTTAACTATTAGTTTTATCAATAGAAGGAACTAAAGTCACCATCTTCTGTACGGTGTTCACACTTGGTAATTTGAATTTTTCTTCTTGGAGGATTACCCATTCACATCATTAAATAATTCCCTCCTTGTAACAGTTATAGAGTCTCTATCCATGTCCTTTTTTCCTTTTTCAGCAACTCATTGTACTTGTTCTACCAGACAAATTTTAGTAGAATTTATTCCTAAAAGTAAGTTTTTATACTTCTCACTGTTCTCACACCACAAAGGGAGTACTTTATCTGGAGGCCAGTCAAGGAATTTATTGTTGGCCACTGCCTCTATATGCCTTTGAAAAAGAACAGGGTGAATATTGCAATGATATCTAGTAGGTCAACCATCATGTGAAAAATTAAAAGGCAGACTGATTTTGTGCATATACATGTAAATACACATGTCTTTTGTATCTGAAGTCCAAAAGGAATATTAACATATAATGACCAGGAAAAAAAAAAATATATATATGTAAAAAAAAAGGTGTCTCATAAAGTCTTCATAGACCAATGTTTCTTCAAATTTGATGGGAACTGGTAGATGTGCTTTCTCCATCGCCTCCCTTGCACAGTCTCCATCCAGGAGTGTCCAGCACCCTTGGTCCTGTCTGGGGCTGCAAGGACCCAGCCACTGCCACCCAGTGTTGGGCTCCCGCTTGCCCCCTCGCAGTGGAGGCAGTAATGTCTAGGTGCTTACCTACAGACAGAAGGCACTCCTGGGCAGAAATTCAGCAGTTTGCAGGTCTGGGCCCCTGCTTGTGCCACCCCTGCTCTGGTGGCTGTGGGTTCTGCTGTACCAGAGCAGCTACAGCCACTGCCGGGAATGGGACAGGGGTGAATTTCTGGTCTTTGCCATCAGAGAGGGGCAGAGAGCTGGGACAGGACCATGGCTAGATCCCTCCCTGCTATGTTGGGAATGTTTTGAAGCTGGCGTTGTCTGAAGTGTTGGCAACACAGCGGGGCTGCCATCCCCATGCGCAGGTCCTTAGTGGGCTTTTAGAAGAAATCTTTCAAATGTATTTCAGGAGCTGCTAGCAGACCATAGCCTGATCATTTGTTTCAAAAGATAAACTGTCGTCATTGCTTGTGAAGGAACATTTGTTAACCTTCACATTTCATAAAACACTTTCTTGCTCATTTTTTAATCATGAAAGATGAAATTGGATCTCGAGTTGTTATCCTTGTGGTATCACCTCAGTCTCCAGCTGCGTCTAGATGTATCTTTCGATATATTTCGTCTGAGCAAATAGATTTACCATTTGTTCCATAATCACTGTTCCAGCACTCCTACCTCTAATTATTTTTGATAAGCAAGTGCTATTGAAGAAACTGCTTCTGGGATAGAGAAGCTTAGCATGCAGCTGGGATGGCTCCTCACAGCCCCTGTGCAGCAATTTGTGTTTGTTCCTGAGCATAATTAAACATTCACCAAGCTCCAGTTCACAGGGACGTTTTGGGTGTTGCATCAGGATTTCCAGGGAGGAACTGACAACTTAAATTTCACTGTGAAGTGCTGATGAAGAATGTGATCTTTTCCTTTTTACTCGGCATGGTGCCCTCACATGAGCAAAGGCAGGCCAGGCTCCCTTTGACAGGAGCAGAACTGTCGCTTCCACGTGTTTGATATGCTGGTGTTGGGAAAGTTTTTCATCATTTAAACTGATTAAGGCCTTAATTAGACTCCAAAAAAAATACCCTAAACCTGAGTTTAAAAATTATGGCAAATCAGTAAGAGAGAAGGACTTTCCAGGAAGCCCTGGTGCTGTTCTCAGTAGATTTTGTGGAAATTCTGTTCAATTTCCAGCATGTTTTGATGGGCTCTGCAACCCCTGCACAGCATCGGTGCCGCAACCAGTATGGTGTGCCAGTGCCCCTGGCAGGTCAGCATCCCTGCACAGCCCGTCCAGGATGTGCTGGCAGGCCTGCCATCCCTGGCACTGGGGGCCCTCAGCACCCTTTGTGTCATGGAGGCTTGAATGTCACCCTGGGCAGCTCCCAGCCCTAGTGAGTCAGCTGCCTGGCGCTAGGGTTTCCAGTTGTTGGGTACTCATTTTTACTCTGCTCTGAATGCCCCAACAGGTTTGTTCTGTTAGTGACTCACTTCAGGAGCCCTTTAGATTAATTTTTTTGTATTGGGCAAATTTTAATTTTGTTGTGGGATATGAAAAGTGATCTTGCACAAAAACAGGCACCCTGCTCTCTGCCACAGCAAATATGGAGGCCTTCCCCAAGTTGGGAACAAAGGCCTTAAGCCAAACAATTAAACCACAGTTGGAAGTGTAAGCACAAGTGTTCAGAAGCTGAAAAGTGCATGAGAAAACTAGCAGAATTTAAGTTAAGCTACCAGAAACGTCACTAATAGTCTGAATGTTGCTTCAGTCTGAAGAAGCTATAACACCTTTGGAGCAGCAAGGAGAATCTTTGGGATTTTTTTCCACCAGAGGAGCATAGCGAGCATGCACGCACCGAGAGCATGCCCTGCCTGCTTTTCAAGAGACACGTTCAGTGTGGGGAGGAGAGGTATAAATGCAGTGTGGCTGAACAAATGGTATCTGCTCAGAGCCAAAAAATGTTGCAAAATTGAAGTGCTGTTCTTGCATCACAACAGGGAACGTCTTGCATGCTATGTAGGATTCCCTCACTTCTATGCTTGGTATCTATACAGATTAAGAATCATTAATTAGGCTCAAAATACAAGGTACCTTGGCAAAAGTTCTGTTTTGTGATGTTAAAGCAGAAATTTTCTTTTTCTCCGTACTAGCTGGTTCAGGAGTTTCTCATAGCCCCTGTCTGTCAGGATAAAAAAGCTATACTTAATTTGTTCACTTGCTTTTTTCCCCTTTTTCCCTTCTCTTGCTCCCTCTCTTTTTTTTTCTTTAATTTTTCTTTTTTTTTTTTTTTCCCCCCACTTCTCCACAACCTCCCAATGAGAAGGAAAACTTATGGGGAGTAATTCTTCCTGGCTGTGGTAGACTAGTATGTCTTTAGCACTTTCAACATTTCAGTTTTCTGACTACTGTTTTTAAACTCCCCTAAAAGGACACTGTTGCACATGTTCAACAGTGTCAGAAACAACCGAGATGGGTTTTAAGGTCAGCAGCTTTAGTTACACCATTAGGAAGGCTGGGGTAGGGGAGAAGGACTTGGACTTCTATCTGCTAAGAGTCCCAACCCCACTGTAAGTATCTACTGAAAATATGGAGGGACAGACCAAAGGAATAAAAATCAATTAGCATCCAGATGTGTTCTGCAACTAAAAACAGATGCCCTTGAGCAATCTTGAAGTTTATGCCCAATAATCTCTGAACTTGTGCGGTCACTCAACCAGAGGGATGTTTTGTACTGTGCTGCTTCAACTCTTCCTGCTATGCTATCCATGAATGTACCTCTGGCATGCAAGAGGTACATTCTTTGGGATTGGACTTGAAGGCTTCATGAGATGGCAGCTTGACCAGCCTCATTACTATCAAAATGCATTTCCTTCCCTTCAGTTGACTTGACTTCCCACTGCAGCACTGACAATGGTGTCCTGGAGAGGCGAGTACACCAGCCAGTATATATTTACTGTGCTGAAACACCTATGGCTGAGGCTTTCTCTGACTATTACACAAAGGCTGATTACAGGGAAGTTGGGAACCTTGAGTCATAAGTTGCTTTTAAGCTTATTCTTTTTATCTTTTTAAACAATGTTCAGGCTTTCCTTGCAATTCTTGGTATATTTAGTACTTTGTTCGAAGCAGATTTGGAGCTCAGCATATTTCTAATATCCACAGATGGGAAAAATACAGATTGCAAGCTGTTAAGAGCTGTCCTCATTGGAAGACTAGTTGTAGGTTTGTTTCAAATGGTAGGGCAAAACCTTCTCTTTTGTAACACTGATTTTCAGGTACATAGAGCAAGTCTTGTTCTACAGCCAGTCCTGGATCTAGGAAATAAACAGCAGCAGGGATATAGGGAAGGTGTATGGGAAAACCTCTTTCACCTGCTATCTGAAGAGAGTATGAGCATGGGGTTTGTTAGCTCTTCAGAAATTTGTATATGCAGATAATGTGGATATCCAAATACATGGAGAAATATGTAGCTGTACACAATATCTAAAAATGCAGATATTTATCCATAGGTAAGTGTAAGCTCTTTCAGCTCAGTATTCTTGCTGCTCAGTGTTGACAAAGCCTCTTGTTTTAGGGAATTATGATTCTTGATTCAGCTGTTTAATTTTGAACTTGTGTTGTTTAAAAAAAATCCATTTGACACTCCTAACCTATCCTTTCTGTACCACCCATTATTTATCTGTGCCTGTCCTGGTTCCTGTGGTTTTTTTGCCTCCTGTGAAGTCAACAGCTCCAAACTTTTCACTTTTTCTGTGGACTGAACATTGTCTCCCTTTCTTGGTTGCAAGCTGCTAGTTCGTCAGACACCAGGCTAGAGAGAGGAGAAGAAACGGGGACTCTTTGTAGGCAGTGACAGATCGTTGTTTCTAGTGGTGACAAAAATAGGAAAACAGGTTCTCAGTTTTGCTGCACTGCACATTGTGGTTGGAAAAGAAAAATCTGTAAAAAGGTGCTAAACTTAATTGTTCATATGAGAAGTTTCTTCATGTTTCCCCTACAGTAAGGAACCTTTCCCATTCTTTTTTCCCCAAAACCAGCAGGGTGCTGTTGACTTTACTATAGGTTGAGTTCACTTCAGGTGTATTCTTGGAGCTGGGGAGGTCTGCATCATTGTGCAGAAAGAGGACTGCTCTTTAGCCCAGACAAGGCTACATAAAAAGCATCCTTCAACAGTTGCCTGTCGTTTCCAGGAGCACTCCCTTCTTTTCCCATTAATTCATTTGCATTCACTGCTGCTCCTGTATGCCAATTAGCTTTAATTTTTACTATGTACACTGACATCAATGGCCAATGAGAACAGCGCGTAGCAGGGGTTTTAGTGTGCCTATAAACTACAGAAAATTGTCCTTGGACAAACTCCTGCTTTTAGGCTGGCTGACAACAATAGACATGGGTAAGTTCAGGCTAAGAGCCATTAAACATAATTACTACCACAGGGTAAAAGTTTAATTGTGCTAAATTTTAAATCTGCATAGTCTATGCTTATTTACAAGCTGGCTAGGTCTTCCTGTTACATAAGGGAGAATAAATCTGTACTTAAAAATTGTTGCCTTTTAACTTCAAAGGGAGGGGGGGGGGGGGGAAGAAAGGACTTCTTAGAAGAAGCAAAGCAACTCTGAACTGAAACCTTTCTGTATTTCCAGCTTCTTTTATGCTAATGGCTCCAAGCTGGTAAGTAGATGCTGAGCATCTTCTTGATAGATTTTTCCAATACGCTTCAACTTTGTTTGTGTGAATGTGCAAGAGAGTATTGCATCTGTTATGAAGGTATCTGGGGGACAGAATGCAGATCAGTTTGTTCATGTGGGGCTATTTTAAATTTAACCACAGATGGGGCTTGGGTTGGAATATTTTCCTCCTGCTCCTTGTCTTCTCTCCCCTCCTCCAGTAACGTTAAACTTCCCACCTCAGAAAATTTCAGCTCAAGTAGCTTCTAGGTAAGTGGGGAGCAGAGGTGGCAGGATTTTTTACAAACAAACAAAAAAAGGCAAAATATGTGTTCATTTTGCTGTTTCTTCCAAGAGATTAAAAAAAAAAAAAAAAAAAATCATGTTCACTGAGCTACAAGTTAGAGCATATTTTTAGAAGCCTGGTGAATATACAGGGCTGTAAATCACTCCCTGAAAAGCAGATTAAAATTAGGAAGTGGTAGAATAAGTGTGAAATGTTCATCTGTTGGGAAAGGGAGGGTATGGAAGACTGTGAAACTTGATAGAAGAGAAAAAGATTAGCACACTGACTAGCTGGAAGTTACATTTATGTAGACATTAGAAGGCAACACGATTTCAGCTGGACAGAACATAAGCTTCAGATCTTATGCAAACAGTCAAAGCTGTTTAACAATTGGTTTACCCCCAAAACCCCTGAAAGGAGACAGGTGAATACGATGCCAAATACATTTTTCATGTTTCTTAAGCTAACTGTTTAAATAGTTAAGTGAACATCTGTCCAAATTTCCCCATCATTTCCATTTAGAAAAGTCTCCTATTTGAAGGCTGAAGAAAAGCGCCTGCTTAACAATGCAAATGGTGCTGTCTGGGGCCCCTTTTTTTGTTTAATCTAGATTGAGCTCCACACAACTGTGATGCTAATGAATAATGGATATTTTATACTTGTGCGTGTAGCAGTGCTGGGCAGAGAGTAAATCTAGGATTAACCTCCCAGTTTCCCTGCCTAACACATTGGACTCATTTTTTGAGTTTGCTTTGACTTGGGTACTCAAAAAACGGATGCCTGGTTTTATGGAAAATGGCAAAACCCCGGCAAAAGCTGTCAGGTTTTGCTCTGCCAGAGTGAGGTACTGTAGAAGAGGGCAGCTCCACTGGGGGAGAGAGGGTGGGAAGGATGTCTGTATTAATGGCTTGATTTGCGAGTAGGTGTTGAACGAGAGCCAGGGCATTGCAGGGTGGAGACCTGTATGCTTTTCAGTCCCACATTTTTTCAGTCTCGTCTGCTGGCATTAGGCAGCCAAGCACCATGCTCGGCTTCCTCTCCTGCCTGCTTGTGGGAGCAGGAGCAAGCTGGAGTCAATTTGAAGGGAGAAAGGGGCTGTCCCGTTAGTGATCACATCGTCTGAGTTTGCCCATGCAAACTGTATAGCTGGTATTTTACTCTCCCTTTCAGACCTCATACAATAGAGTCATAGGGGAATAAATTTTTGTACTCCCTTTGTGATTTTTCTGTGCTGCAGAAGTGTTTCTGTTTAGTTTGCATCTTTTAACTTTCAGTGAAAACATGATGCTGTTTGTTCATAGGAAGTCTTGATGTTTTCCAGCCAGGCCTAATGAAAGAACACTGATACCACTTCTAACGAAAAATAAGAGTAGGCTTTTTTTTTTGTAGCTGAAGAGCAAGCTGACTTTGGTAGCACAGTGCTGTGTCAGGGTGGGAGAGCTGTGTGCAGGTTTCTATAACATTGCTGGGTGGTTTAATTCGCAATTACTGGCCAGTAATAATTAGTATTGATTAGCTTGGCAAATTGCAGATTTAGAAATTGGTTATAGATTTTCCTGATGCTTCTCGTCTGTGTGCTGTGGAATCAGCCAGAACCAATGGCTTGAAACAAACTGTGAGCCCAAATCTGTCTGTGGGCAGCGGCACGTTGTACACGCAGAGCTTAATAGTTAGCAGGAACTGTACATCTTGAGGCTCATCACCCCAAGAATACTATCTTCATCATCTCCTAAGCGAAGAAACTAACCGCATGTGTGTTGATCACAGTCTCAGGTGAATCTTGGTTTTGTGGGCCTGTTGATTCATGCCCTGGCTGGGTTGGTGTGGCTTTGTCGTGGCAGGGGCGTGCTGCCCCTGGTGTGCGCAGAGGTCTGCAGGGACATCTTGGAGAAGGGGATGGAAGTAAGGATGCTGCAGTCTTGGTTGAGTCCCCCGGCAGGAGCTGTATCAGCAGCAGACATCTGGGGAGACAGATAGTGAAAGCCAAGATGAAAATGGCAACGCTTCCAGTGCTGAGGGGCTGTCCTGAAGGACTGAGGAGCTGAAGTGGAACGGCTGAGCATGCTGTTCAGGCCTTGGTGTAAGGGCTTAGCTGGCTCCCAGGAGGGATGTGGAGGGAGGAAGAGAGGGGCAGAGACAAGGAGGAGGGCTTGCTCTCCAAGGTGCCTTGCAAAATGCTTGCAATGTACCAATTGTGAAAGAAATGGCCTGGGTTTTGTTTGTTTGTTTGTTTGTTTGTTTGTTTTGTTTTCATTTTAAATAGTAGGTAAGAGAAGTTCTTCCTCAGCTATATTACAGCATTGCCTGCCAGGGTTGGCAAAGTTTGCAGGTCTGTGTCTTGCTGTGAGAGGCTGCCAGCCTATTCCTCCATTAGATTGTGGCCAAGCACAGACAGGGCAAGCACACGTGGAGCGGGACAGGTGGCTCCAAGGACCCACCCCACTGCTGCAGAGAGGCAGATAGTTTTTGACTGAAATTTTGTGAGCCCCAAAATAGTGCTCTAAGTGTTTAATGCTTTTCTCCATTAGACAGCAAATTAGCCCTAGGCTGGCAAACCAAATGAAGTTTCATCTCGACAATTGGAGCCTGCTCACCAGGCAGTTTTATCCCAAGTTCCCGCATGCTGGTTGGTCAGCGAAATGGAGACTGCAACTTCTATTTATTGGTGCAATACAGTATTTGATACTGCTAATTACACTTAATTAGTCCTTCCACCATTTAATTAAAATGGCTTCTAATGATTGTGCTTCTTTGGCAGGCTCTTTGGTACCACCGGGAATTGTGCTGCCTGCAGTAAACTGATCCCTGCCTTTGAGATGGTGATGAGGGCCAGAGATAATGTTTACCATTTGGACTGCTTTGCCTGTCAGCTCTGCAACCAGCGGTGAGGACACAGTTATTATACACACAAACACAAAACTAATTTATACCTTTGCCTGCAAAATAGGGGAAACATTTGATCTACACTACTTGTCTGGGGCTCACAGCCTGCTGGTGTGGCTTGGGCTGGTTTATTAGGCTGACCTGGGTGATGTATCTGTAGCCCCTTTACTGCAAATCCCCTTGGAGATGGTGGGAGTTGGGGGGGTAGGGGGGCAAGTGGGACATACAGACAGCACAGCTGCTGCTGAATAAAACAAACCACTTAGAGTCCTTTCAGGATCTACCCCCTTTGCAGAACACAGACAATGGAGAATGGACCTCCTCTGGGAAACTGATGTTGTTTTGCTTAAGTCAGGTTTGTGACAAGCTCAAAACTGATGGCAAAGAAGAAGGAGAAAGAGAAGGGGCAGGAAGAAGACCCTAGATAAGCCCTAGTACGAAGTTCCTGCACACTAGGAACAAGTCCCTTTAGTTGTTGTGTAATTAATAGGGGATCATGGTGGTGTAATTTCGAGTAGGGTTTGTGTATTTCTGCTGGGTTTTACCAAGTGGAAAATGCATGTCAAGGAGGATAATGAAGGATCATGCACAAAGTTTTCACTTGGGCTACCTGTAACTAGCTGAATATGGGAGGGCTGAGAAAAATCTTCCCAGCACCCAGTTTGTTGGTGGCTGTAGGCAGAATGGAAGCCCACAGAGCCAATGCGATACAGTGTCACCTTCTGATGCATCCTTCTCCAAGACAGGCCTGAAAGTAATTGTTGTTCTCACAGCTTGTTTAGTTGGGCTGTAGTGACTGCCCAGAGCCCAAAGGCTGTGCTGGGGTGCATGTTCTGGACTTGTGGACTTGTTTTTCCTAGAGATGAAACTAGTAAGCAATGCTTCAACCCACATTGAGAGAGGGTGATGGGAAAGAGATGACAAAACTTGTGGGAAGATGGAGAACCTAGTTCTGTAAAAGCCCGACTTAAAAATTCATCCCTCTCTTGCCATAAAACAAAAGTCACAGTGGGATGTCTAAAGGAGTAGCCATACTTGGTGAGTGTGTGGATGCAAACCCCTGCCACCTTTCTCGCTAAACTTAGGAGACCGTGCAAACTGGGGCCTGGCTCTCCTTCCATGCCCTCCAGCAGTGGCTGAGTTCATGGGGACGAATGGGTTTGCAGCTGTCTGGTGCCAGAGAGGGCAAGAGGAGAAGCGGGGGAGCAGTTTGTAGCTCAGGTGGCTTTACTCGGTCGTGTTATTGAAGGCAGGGGAGGTGTTTGGTCGAGGTAGAAAACTGCTGTTCATACCGGCAGCACCGCCGGGGCGGTGGCAGCTCCGCGGCGGCAGTGACATCTAGTGGCTCCGGCTTTGGGCTCCTTCCCGGAAGCCATGCTCAATCTTTTCAGTTGTCCAGCCTTGCTTCCCCGTTCTTGGATATGCTCCTGCAACAGCCGTGATTCCCCATCAGCAGCCTGTGGCTGTTTGCAGCGCTGATAGGTCCCATCCCTGAGAAGGGCTGTCCTCACACAGCAGAAATTGCTGGTTGTCTGTGGGGTTTGTCTCCGGACTTGGAAGCGTTGCAGGGTGCTGACAGGCTCAGCCTTCAGGCTCAGCTTTCTCTGGGCTGGGGATGAAGGCCAGGAGGAGAGGGATGCTCCCAAAGTCTACACCTACTCTAGGGCTACAGCACCTCGAGTGTCCGATCTGGCAGAGACAAGTCAGGGCTCTGGGCTGCACAGGCAGGAGTGCTGGGTTGGCCTTGCAGTCCGTACGATCAGTATTCGTCATCAAACCCCTACTTTTCCCTGGCTTCTGTCATGGAAAAGCCCAGTAAGGCCTAGTTTTTATTTTCAGACATTTCTTTTACATTTCCCCCTTTATTACAAAGGCTCCCAAGCACCTCTCTCCCTGTCTTCCCTCTGTGACTGCTCATGCTGTTACTGCATCCAGTGCAAAGCACGGGCCTCCTCTGCCCTTAAAATAACCTCCACGTGCTGTCGCTGCCTGGCAGGAAAGCACAGGTAATCCCCCCGGTCTGGCAGAGTCACGCTTTGATGGATGAGGGATTTGCCCAGTTTGAGGGGAGCTGAATGTTTCTGAAAGATAGGCTGAGGAGACAGAATAGAGCTAAGTGTAGCTTGTTAGTTTTGAAGACTACAAACTTCTATGACTTATCCTCTAGAGATTTTGGCCCGAAGGGGCAGAATGGAAGTGCTCCTGTAACAGACGACATTGAAAGCTGTACTGAGAACAGGGAGTTCAAGTAACCCTAAATTCAAAATTTCACAGGTAGATGCCAACACTAGTTCTGAATTGGAAACCCTACCTCTTTCTTCAGCTATGAAAAAATTTTGTTATGAAGACCTTTCTCTAGTGCTCTTCCAGCTTACTTGCCCTGCTGTAGCTAGACTGTGCCTGTGTAGTGTGTTATCCATCAGAGCAAAACCTAATATTTTTACCAAGTGTGCAGTGTTTTTATTAACTTCATTCTCCAAAATAAAAAACAGATTTGCATCAAGTTCTGCAATGCTTCAGCCTACCATGTTTTCATAAGGTCAACAGGACTTGTCACAATCCTGAACAAAAGTTGGTCACTGCTGTAACTGACTAATAGATCAGTATTACAGGGCTTTCAGCAAGTCCAGCTGCCTGCATTGCCATTATCTAAAATGTGGCTTTTCTTGCAAGAAAATCACTCTGTAGAAATGGCAGGACAGGTTCAGAGCCTGTTTCTCACTGCTGCCAGCTGAAACTCAAGCAAGCAGATGGGCTCTGCAACAGACCTGCTCCAAGCGTGGGGGCTGGCATTGCAGTCCCACATCTTGCTCTTCAGAGAGCTGCAGGCTGGGACACGTGAAACTGAGTTTGAAGATGCCCTGTTAAGTCCTCTGTCTCTAGTTACAATACACCATCTGAAGAGATACCAGTTTACTGCTGGGTTTGCAGGACTAGCAGGGAGAAAGAAACAGTCACCTTTCCCATGAATCAAGCCCTTCTCCCAAAACTTCACAGGGTCTCAGGGTAGCCATACTGTACATTTTAGTTTCCATGTGCTCATACACATCCCGTTTGGCTCCTCTAGACCCAAAGCAAGTCTGGCAAGAGACAGTTGTTGATGATGCTGGTGGTAAGAGTAATTTTTGCATTTCTCTTCCTGGAGATTTACATTGTACTTAAAGTAGGGATAAGTAGCAAAACATAGGCAGCTGTGTTTGTTATTTACAGTGAGTAAACCTACAGCTGAAGGAGGCAGTGTTAAGGAGAGTGTGTGCAGTACAGGTTTTAGCATAAAAGCTGTTAATTTAAATTTAGATTAATTTTTAGCTTTTTAATACACAATAAACGGTTGAATTTCCGACCAACTAAAGCATGTGCCATAGAGGGAAGAAGATGGAGGGTCTTCAGTGGAATCATGTAAAGTTAGAACCAATGCCCAATTCTCTCTGGACAGATTTGGCAAATTCTTCAGCTTATTTGCTGGTGTCCAGTTGGAGAAAACTTGTGCCCATGTCAGACCTAAAGAGGAGCTTTAAAAATATCAGTGCTTTCTGTATGGCAGAGAGATTTCAGTTTTATGGAGATGCTCTGCCTGCAGATGCCTGAGTTACAAATCCAGAAAGAATTTTAGACAAGAATAAGACAATGTCCCTGCCAAAGCTCTGCCTGGGAGCATAGGAAATGGATATTTGAGGTCTGCTATGTCTCCTGAGGATGGGGTTATCTCCACTGATCTTCCTTCAAAGCCCAGTAAATATTCAGCCTCACCAGACGGTGGTACCTACCCGTTCTTCTGGGTTCAGAGCTGCCTTTCAGAGTAGTGGCTGTGCTGCCTCTCTGCTTTTAGCACCTGGGGCAGAATTAAAACTTGGCACTTGGGACAGGGAAGCACAGCCCTGTACTCATCTCTGTCATTGCCCCACTAGTGTGGGGGGATGGACAAAAAAACAGCCCTTGAATTGGTTGCAAAGAGCATTATTTGTTGTCTTAAGAAATAAAGCTTAGCTTCTGATTCTTGAGCAAGCAGGCAGGGTGGAAAAAAGCTATTGGCTGTCAATTCACACCTCTCAGATCTTATATGTGGAACTTTTTTGACCTTAATGGTCAAATAAAATTGTTAAATATCACAAACCTCTCTGTCAACTTCAATACAAACAGAACAATTTACATGGTATATAGAGAGCAGTGCCCTTCGCTCAATGAAGATAAAGGTTAGGAGTCCAGCCAGCAGGAAATTTCTATTTATTGTTCCACACTGTACACAAGGGGGTGAGGAAGGACTTAATAGCTAGTCCTTGCCTGGAAATTAGTGTAAATACTGCTGCACCTGAGAGAACCATGAAGATGTGGATACCAGCAGAAACTCCAAATAGTCTCTGTGTGATATCAGCCATTTGATTTCCTGGTTGTAGAGCTGACACCTCTTGTCTGCTGCAGGAACAAATCCCTTCACTGCTCCAATCCTCCAGCCTCTGGCGTGGGACCTGGCAGAGACTGGGACCTGCTCCCCTAGCTGCTTCATACAACCATGACCTGGAAGCTAAGTGCCAGGAAAGGGAATTAGATGCTCTTTAAGGTCCCTTCCAACTCAAACCATTCTATGAACCTATGATTCTCTGAGTGCAAAATGCCAGGGCATGTGCAGGCATGGGGAGCTGGGGGAGAAGCACGTGGGCTTTCCTGGGGTCCCACATCACCAGCAGAGCCAGAAATTAAACTCTGGTCCACAGAGTCACCTGCACACCCCAGCTGCTTCAGATGCCCCCTGTTCCAACCTCTGTTCCTACTTTACCCATTAATTCTTTTTATCTTCCAGATTCTGTGTGGGAGACAAATTTTTCCTGAAGAACAACATGATCTTGTGTCAGATGGACTATGAGGAAGGGCAGCTGAATGGGAGCTTTGAGTCCCAGGTTCAATAACAAACCCTGCTTTGCTGAAGCACTGTGGGATGGGCGCTTGGCCGCGCGAGCAGCGAGGGTGCCTGTCAGCTTGCCTGAAATATTTTTTTAATTCTTGGTCCAGAGAGGACTATATACATTGTAGTACTTTTCCCCCCAACACAAAGCAGTTACAATTTTAGATGTACAGTTGTGCCTGCTTAGCTGAGCACTGCATTGCCTGTATGTTTGTGAGTTTTTGGGGTCTGGGGGAGGGCTCTGTACAGTCTGTTTTCTGTATATAAACTGGAACATTTATTTTATGAAAAATGTAATGCAATTTTATTACTGGTGTGAATTAAAAATTATGAATGTTTCCTGGTCATCTTAGCTGTGGTTTGTTTCCTGTGTGGTGAAAGCTTGTGTTTCCCTGTGCTTGATGTTGAGCAGACTGCTAGAGATACATAGACAGATCCCCGGAAGTTGCATGAATAAAAACAAAAGCAGGAGTTCACACACACAAACTGGGGGAAGAAATGCTGCTGCAGAGTTGGACCTCTCTACTTGAACTGTGCAGAGACTTGTCTCCAAAAACCTGCTGTGCAGTGCACCAGGAAGGATGAAGCAAGCTGCAGGTGGGTGATGGCTGAGAACTGGTGGCATTGCTGGCCGGGTCCCACCAAGGCTGCTGTGCAGGGCTGAGTTGGTGTCTTGCTTTTCACCTCTATGAATTTAGATACAGTAATGCCATGGCCAGGAGCACTTGTTGGCTGGCTGATACGGTGTCTCCAGACTGGGCTGTGAGGAACAGGCTCCCTCCCACCCTGCCAACACGTGACCAGGCATTGATCAGAATATTCATTTCAAGGCTTTGATAGGCAGTGGGGTTTTCCTGTGGGGCATTTCTTGTCCAGGTCTGAGCTGCTGTGAGAGCTGATGTCAGGGTTCATTCAAACTTGTCCCTTTCTGCAGCCCTTCTGCTCACCCTGTGCCAGCTGCTTTGACCTGCCACCTCATGAAAGCTTTTGGACTTGAAGCATCTCCAGTAGAAAAGTTCTGAACTGTGTTCCTGCTGCAATGCTTTCTGCAATGGTTTTCAAGGTTATGTAATTCATGTGCAACCCACTGGACTGTACCAAACACATTTCTTTGTACTGTGAGTGTCACTTTAATACAGTGCACCAGTAACTTTAAAGGATGGCTGCAATTCTATTTATTTTGTCTTCTTGCTTTTTCATAGATTTACATCACTTTCCTCTAATAAATAGACACAGAGTATATTTTTTCTGAAGTGACTGAATCAGTTACTGGTCCTGGGTCATGTGTGTGGTCTCTGAATTGCAAACACCACATACAGTGCAGCTAGGTGCTACTCTGCCAGTTGCATGAAATTCTTTTATGTACACCTATATTGAATAATGGCTAAGAAGAAGCCATTTGGATGCTTCAGAATATTACCTGTCATCTGAAGCTACCTCAGGCATGTGGCCTGATTGATTTTTCTTCATAAACAGATATTTTGGGTTGGGAGACTTATTATAAAATGTGTGAGCCCATCCCCTTTTACTCCTGTAGAAATGGAAGAGCAATTAAAAAGCCACCTATAGCTACCTATGGCATCCAAGTGCCAGTTGGGGTGAGAGGTTGTCTTTTGCAAAACTGTAGAGTTGATGCTCTTTTTGTAGAGGCTATTGCAGGCAGCCACACTGCTGCTACTGAAGGAGCAGCTTGTTGCCCAAAAGTTTTGACTCCTTGTGCTGCCAGCCTGCTGCTCCTTCTGCCCGTGCTCCAGAGTGATAGGTACCTGCCTGCCACTGGGGTTTGCTGTAATTGAACACACACTGGCAGCCTGAAGGTGCTGTCCCATGGTGAGGAAGGGAGCAGGATAAGCAAAGCAAACCAAGACCCCTCAGCAAAAAAGCTGGGAGGAGTTATTCAGATTTAGTTCAGGTTCTTAAAGAGAGTTTTGGTGCCAGTTTAAAAACCAAAAAAACTCCTTTGGTGAATGGTGCTTAAACCTTCTAAAAAGCAATTTTCTTGGCTTAGGTGGTCTCCTTTCTTCAGAGGAAAGGGAGGAAAAAAGTAACTTTTCAGAGCTGTTTGAGTAATGTCTCCAGAGCTGCTACATCTCATACATGCTGGGAAAGCCACAGAAATGTCACCCCAGAGGCAGGAGCTTGCTGAAGGAGAGGGCTGCTTGTGTGGGAAATCCCCATCTACCATTGGATGACTAAAAATGGACCTTGTTGGTGTGAGCCATGTCTTGCTGCGTATGTGAGTCTCCACATTGGCTCTGCAGGGGAGGTGGGCATGTCTGGATGCATCTGGGGATAGGAGTGGTTTGGTGGGGTGTTTTGGAAGTGTGGCAATGCAACAGGCTGAGTCAGCAAACACCAGCAGAACGATGAAGCAGAAGACTGCCCAGAAACTTAAAGAAGAAAAAAAAAGGGTGGTGGACTCCTAAATGGGACAAAACCCAGTAAATTGAAACAGCTATGGTAAAGTCTAGTCTCAGTATCTGCCATCTACCTGGTGCTGGTATAGGGGAAGCTTGGTAGCTCATGTGAGAGCAGGAGCACACAGAGGTCCAGGGGTCACAGGGAGTGTTACCAGAACAACATGGGTCTCCTTCTGGGGAGGGACAAATATCAGGGTGGTATAGGAGGACGGACAACCCCCATAAAGAGCACCTCCACCTCCAGGACAAGGCAGGAACTGAGCCCTGCATGCCCCAGCTGCAGCACAGAGGCAGATTGAGCCTGACCAGCACCACAAAGGAATGACTTCCCTTTCCCTTCTCACCCTACACACTAAATGTGAGGTCCAGCAGGGTGGTTAGTTACACCTTGAATGTAACTCACATGTGATGGCACTTTGGGCATCTCATTGCCTCCTGGCACTTCTCCTTGCTGTGAAAGGCAGGCGGGGGCTTAATTTTTTATTTGTCACCATGGCTGCAGAGCTGATACCTTACACCTAACGAGGAACTTAATGATGTTTCATGCAAAAGCCTTGGCTGGTGGGTGGGAGAGGCACAGCTTCTTGCTGTCGAATGGGGTGTAACATATGACCAACTATCATATATTTTTTTAAAAAAACCCAAATAAACAAGGGAGAAACTGTGCAGACTCTGTATCTTCTTTTTCTTGTCTGTGGACAAGGCCCACCTGTCACAGCCCCTGTCCTGGAGAGCACTGGAAGTGTGATCTCTTTAAAAATAAAAATCCCAGGAGGACAATGCAGTCATGAATTTTTGCCTGAATGCTGCAAATTTGCTTAATAGAAACAAGTGCTGGAGTGCAGACCTGCTGTTGAATAATCACTTCCACTCTACAGAGCAGAGCATGGAAACCTTTTGATGGTGTTATAGTCATCACTTGGCATAAATATTCATTCAAGGAATCAGAGCAGAGTAAATGGCATTTTAGACTCTAATAATTTAGTATTAGCAGATAGCCTTTTTACTGCTAAAGATAAGCACTGCTTAATCAGTTTAGTGACCACTGGCATACAGTGTGACATTTAAACTTGTGCCTTCGTTCCTGCATTGAGGACACAGGGGCCAGTGACCCCTCTGCCCAAGTCTCCACCACCCCCAAAGTCATCCCAGCCACTGCCAGCTGCCAAGCACACACAACTGGCTGTAGCTTCTGAATTGTCTGCTGTTTGCCTCCTTATCTTAGATCAAAGTGGTATTTGGAGTTCATACTACAAACATTAAGATCTAGGATATTTTCTGTATCTTTTTTTAGTCAGGACTAATGGCTGATCACAACACAGTCTGATTTTGAGATTAAAAACAAGCCAGTATTTAAAGGCGATCAAGATCTCAGACTGCTTCTCCATTCATCTTTAATGCTGGTGTAATTGCTGCACAGATTCTGGCTCTTCCTCCAGTCTTCTTTTTTTTTTTTTTTTTTTTTTTTTTTTGGTGCATGCTTCTGTCTTTCAGAGGGATGTTCTACTTCCCTGAGCAGCATTAGCACTATTGAGCACTCTGCTATCGACAATTCAGCTCACCCGATTTCATATCTTGCCAAACAAGTTAATCTAATATTAACAGTGGTTTGTTACCTCATTGTTAGCTTAATTTACTTTACAAGAAATGCTATATTTGCATTCCATCCCTCTGTCATTGGCTTGTGAGCCGTGCTTCCCGATGCCAAGAAGGGATGGCTCGCACAGCTTTGCACAAAGTCTCGGTGTGGCGTTGCCATCCGGAGGAGGGGGCCACCACCCCAACCAGGCATGTTTGCTAATTGGCCAGGAGGGATGTGGGGAATTGGAAGGAGGATCTTGAAAGCCATAGAGCAGGTCCTGGAAATGCAATATTCAGAACAGTACAAATACCGCTGCTGCTCTTCCAGTAATACAGCTGAGTCGTAGACAGTAGTTTTCCCTGGTGGCAAACATATACAGTAAATGTGTTTAGTATGAAAATCAGCAGACATAAGGGCACAGTGGCAGACGTCTGCAACACCAACAGGTTTCTCAGGCTTTTAGGGGGTGCTCCCATTCCAGGACTCACTGAGGTCTTTTCGCCATCCTGGAGGGGGGACCCTGTGCCTTGCATCAAAATTGCTGGGCAGGTGGTGTGTGAGTTGGGCACAGGCTTCAGGGCCAGCCTCAGTTTGCACTGTTTCGTCTAGGTATCTCAGCTTACACGAACCAAATGACTCCGTCTGTCTGTCTGCCTCACTCTGGTTTTAATAGCAAAACTCTGAAGGATGCCAAGGATGATTCTGGCCAGGCTGAGACACCTGGCAGGGCAGCTGCTTTGTGATGCTGAAGAAGGTTTCTAGTGAAGGTCTGAGAGAAAGCAAGGCTGAGGGAGGAGGAACAGTGGCTGGGAGCAGAGGTTGGTGCTTGAGAAGCAGCAGGAGCTGGAGGTGCATAGAAGCAGGGGAACAGCTGTGGATGGAAGTACAAAATATTGGTAGATTATTGAGAACAATTGGAGGGCAAGTACCCAAATCAGAGATCAGTTTTGCCACAAAAGCACTCTGAGACATCACAGAAGTAGTATAAACATTAGTATCAGTGTAAATATAAATAATATTAATATAAGTATATTGCACTCACTACAGCCCTGCAGCTTTGAGGCTGGCGTGTGCTCTCCTGGCCCTCCAAGCAACACCTCACTGGACAAGGCTTTGGTCAGAGGGGGCAGTCTGCCAGGGATTATTTAAATTGCTGGTGCAAGATTTGCCATTTCTTGTCCATCATCCCACCTGACAGCCAACCCTCCCTCCACCTCAGGTGTGAAAATTCACTCTCCCAGGGCCTCTGTGTGAGCAACTGAGCCCCAAAGCCAGGAAATCCTGCACCGGTGCTGGATCTGTTCCCACCACTGCCTGGAGCACCGTTAGCTCAACGTGCAAGGACAAATGTTGCAAGCAGGCAAACAGGTTGGATGTTGGAAAGGGATCATGCACCAGACCCAGGTACACACACAGACATCCTCTCTAAGCCATGGGCAATTTTTCCCCTCCAGATGGCAGAGGGATCTTGGTGGTGGCTCAGCTGGGTGAGCGGCTTTGGCTGTGCTGTAAAATGAAGGTGCTCTGGCAAAGGGAGACACCACAACCCAAGTCTGTGACCTGGGCTCAAGTTTATCCTTGGGAGACTTGAATGGTTGGGCTTGTGGAAACTCGTGGCCCATTGGAATGGCTCCCTGGCCACATCAGAGTTTCTCCACAAGCCCTGCTGGACCCAGTGTGACCCTTTCTGCTTGGCCAGGGGGGCAGGAGGAGTGGGTGGAGCCCCCAGGCACTGGAGAGGTGCTGCCAAAGCTTTGCAGCCAGCCCTGCTGTGACTGCCCGGCTCAGTCCACAAGCAACAAGTTGTTGGGCTGCTCCTTTTGTTTCTTGCCACTGCAAAATACACCTAGCTCACACCTTATCACTAAGCTCTGCCAAAGCAAGACCAATCAGGCAGACCAGTCCTCCCCGTGTAGGCTCAGGAGGCCAGTGCTGGGAAAGCAGCAGCAGATGGAGCTTGCTGCTGCTTTTAGCCCTCATTGGTAATACTGCTGGAAAAAAATGTTCCTAATGCAACCTGAGCATTTATGGGCAATGTTACTAAGAAAATTACCTTGGGAATAGCTTTATTATTATTAAATAAAATCAAGTATTTACTTAAAGATCTTGACATCCCTGTAGAAACAATAGAAAACTGTGGGTTTATTTAACTAAAACCTTGTTGTTCAAAGGTAGCCTTTCACTCCAGGGCTTATCCTGTGGATTCGCATGCAGCCTGGCAGCAGGTGCCTGCTTGTAGTGGCAAGGAAAGCACCAGTTCCCTCAGGTCTGCCTCACCCTCTGCAGCTCATCTGGCTTTCTACACCCCTCGGAAGGTTTCCCTGTGCACTTTGCCATAAGTGTCTATCCCAGCGTAGCAGAGGACTGACCTTGTCCACAGCAGGCTGCTGGGGCAGAGGACATGTACAGTTGTGCTGCAGCATCCCAGTGCATCCGGGCACATGTGCAAATCATGCCAGTCACAGAGACCATGCCACAGTTACCAACAGTCTTTAAGAATGGCTTTTCAATAATCTATTATTTAACATAAGTAACCCCTTTAATGATCAATGCGCAGGTTCTCACTCTAACAGTGCCACTACAATATTGAAAGTTAATTAATGCAGAAGGGGGAACTTTTGTTTGTTTTTGGTTTGGTTTGCTAAAAAAAGTAAATCTTTGTCAGAATTTTTTTTTGGTAGCTATTCTCTCCTAAATTCTTGCCAAACACAGTCCAGAGATGCAGTGAAGCACCTTGTCTCAGTAGCACACATGGTGCAGTGCCAGGAGCCTTGAGCAACTGAGGTGATGCCCTCTCTTCTGCCTGATGCACAGGAGGAGGAAAGGTGTCCAAGAAGTCCCAGTGGGAACACAAGGGTTCAGGACACAACATCCTCCAGAGCTGGTTGTCTTGCCTCTGCACCCCAGAGGAGGCTCTGGGAAATCCCAGCCTTTGGCAAAAAGGAAATGTCAAAGTCACTGCTGAGCCGTGGCCGCACCAGCAAGCCCGGGGGCTTCTGCCCGCCACGCCGCGCTGCGTCCCCGCACGCCAGTGGGGAGCAGCAGCCTCATAAAGAATTGCTTAGTGTAATGGCAATGTTGTAAAACATGAATATTTAGTGCAGGCCTAATAGTTGTTTATTCGTACTTAAATGTCAGCTGGTAAAAAACATATTTAAAAGACTCCATGCCTGTGAAGCACAAGCCACAGGAGAAGACAAGTGGCAAAGGCAGCTCCGAAAAGTCACACCAGTTCTTGCTGTGCTGAAGCCCACGGCTGGGGTGGCACACAATGACACATTCTCTGACTGTGCCATGTCCCAGCTCCCTGGGGACCAAAACTGCAGGAGCCTGCACTCAACAGGACTAACTCTCACCAACAGAGGGTTTTGCACTTGTGCTGGGGCTAAATTTGGCCAAAACCATGCTAGTTCTTCTGATGTGCCTGTGCAACCCATGCAGCCAGGCAGTGGGGACACCAGTGGGGCAGGCTGGAGGGACTGTGCACCCCCAGCACAGGCTATGGGGCTCGAGCATTTTGCAGGACAGGGCTGTTGTGATGGTGGATGTGGAGATGCATCCCCAGGTGCAGGCAGGGAGAGGTGGGAGTGCCAGCCTGCCTGCCACCAGCCCACTGCCCCCCTGCTCATGCTCACTAGTGGAAATGTTCAACACTTGGGAAGGGGAAAAAAAAAAAACCTAAACCAAAACAGGGAGAAATAAATTATCAGTAAAGTAAAGCAACACAAATTTATGAAGGACATTTTTTTTTTTTTTTGCTGTCAGCACACACAAAGAAGCAAAAATTGGAAGCTTTTGAGGAAAAGAAATGCGTCTGAACTTCTAAGCAAATGAGAAAGCACTGAAAAGCCCTGCATTGCTGAGCTCCTCTGAGGTAACTTCTGCGCTCGGAGAGAATATTTCAGAAGACATTTTACTCTTTAGAAGATGCCAAAAATGCAAGACTTGGCACTTTAACAAAACAGAAAAAGGAAAACACATAATCTTCTTTACTAGTAAGTCTTTGAGCCCAGGATCACATTGTTGCCATATAATAAAAAGGGATGTTATGCAGCAATTTGGGCAGTTAAGAATTCTGTGCATACTCAAAATCATGACATTTCAAGGACAATAAAGTTGGCTGGCTCGTGGCCATTGCCCATATGAAGAGAAAACAAAAAAATGGATTGTCAGTTGGTTATTCATACTGTGTTACAAAACAAGGCTCCCAACAGGCAAACACTCTTTATTGCTTGTGTTTTTTGCTCCAGAAATATATATTTTTAATTAAAAAAGTTCTCACAGCATTCATCTTACAAATGTTAACCCCTTAAAAGACAATTCTGACATACTTTGCCGCTGGCTTTTCCACTTTATAAATGTTCTACAGACAAGGAGAAAATCAGAAGGAAAAATTTATTTCTCACATGGCACGAGTTGTGTGCTTCTTTATGGGAAAAAAAAAGAATCAAGGCATTGAAGACAACTTTTATGCTATTAATCATGTGGGTTGCTTTGATTTTTGGGTTGTCTGACTTGAAATAACACCTAGGGAGTCATTTTCCATAAAAAAAAAAAAAACATTAAATCCATGAGCATGTACCACCAAGTGGTGCTCCCAAATCCACAGCCAGATTTGAAGGTGGCCCCAGTTTTGGGAGGGGCTATAGTGTGAAGCTGGTGGCACCAGCATGCTGGGGAGGGGGAAGGGTCAGCTCCTGCTCAGCCAGGGCTGGTGGCTGGACACAGCCCAAAAAGAGGAAGGGCACACACCCTGGGTACAGCTTTATTTTGTCTTGTGGCTGTATAATGCCACTGTATCATGACCTGCTGGGTCATACAGGCTCCCTGGTTGCTGTATTGTTACTACAGCAGGTCCTTGTGCACAAATGATGGGATTTTTTTTGTTTTACAGATGCTTTATGCTGCTGGTCAGTGATGCCACTTGCCTGCGTCACTACCCTTGCTTTCTGGAGACCCTGCTTCCGTGAGTTTAACCAGCAGCTGGAAAAGCCAAGCTCTGAGCCACGTACTGCTTAACTCCACATTTTTATTCTTTCATGGCCCCTTACTCCCATGATTTAATTTCTTCCCAAATAACTTTATTCTGCCTTTTAAATAAAGAGTGAGTTTTCTAATAAGTTCTCTTCTTGCAGAGTCACTGTCCTTTATAGAAACAGCTGAAGCGCCATGATTATTACATTGCTGGCTAGAATTATTCATTATGAAATCCTGAAAAACTAATAAACACCTACCTTGAGCTTGATTCAAAACCCTGACTACCCCTCTGTGAGCCTCACTGAAACACTGGTGAAGGTGGAGAACCTACCCCATGTGTGTGGCTACGTGCTCAGCTCTTGCTGGGGCATGCTCTGGTGGTAGCTATGGCACAGATCAGATGGGGTGGGGACAGTCTCCTGGCCAGCCTGGTCATGAGCAGTGCTCTGCAGTGCGACTCACCACGGGCCACTGCCTGACCATCACTTTGGTTTTCACTGCCAGCAGGTGACCAGCTCTATTGGCATGACAGCCCACATGCTCCCAGTCCCCGGTGGGTCTTGTTAACAAGGTTTTATGAACACCAGCAGCACAGCTCACCCTGATGATCCTTGAGCCCTATTTATTAATTTATTTGTAGTGAGGCAGGCAGTCTAGGGAAGTTAAATGGAAGCCTTCCTCACTGGTGGGGGGAAAGGAAGGTTTCTGACATGCTGTTTCCCATAGGCCATTATCCTGTCTCTTTAATTGTCCCCAGCACTTAGGCTGGAACAGCTGCAGGTTGTTTGCAGCAAGATGTTTGTGGCTACAGCTTCTGCAGGAGATGGATGACCTGACCTGGGGAGTGATGCTGGGGGAAACTGGTGAAAACAGGTATGGGAGTGGGACATTTTGGGCTTTTCTGGGCTTTTGTTTGAGCTGAAGAAAATGCAGGACATGTCTGCAGTGGAACAGGGTGAGCCTCATGGTGAGAGAGATGATGGGCATGTGGTATGTGCAGGTGGCATCTAATTCTGACTTCTTGCTAAGAGCTGAAATGATTTCTGAGGAAAGAAATGCCAAATCACCAGTTAAGGCAAATTGCCTTGGTCAAAAGACAAATCTTTTCTGGTTTATAGTTCTCCTTCCCTGAATTGTCAGGCCATCTATCATTTTTTTCACTTCAAAATGTAGCCAGTGGAAAATAGTGCTGGACCCTCCTGGCCACGCTCACCATGGTGTCAAACCTCCCTGTGGTTCCCATGAGCTGTGGTGAGCCCTCCTTGCCTGCCTTGCGCTCTGCAGCCCTGTGGGAGGGAGTGCCACCCCTCTTTAGTCACAGGGCTCCCACAAAACTGCCCCCTCCTGCTAGGGGCACGGGCTGCAGGGCAGAGCCACACACTCAGCCGTGGTCTTGTGCTGGGATTTCCCCCCATCACTTAAATAAGCTTCTCCTTACCACAACTCTGGGGACAGGTTTGGCCAACAAATTTTGGAACTGCTTTTGAGGGAATTGCTTGTTGTTTGTTTGTGGAAATTCACCAGGACAGATCCTGAACTAATGCAAACTAGCTCATGTCCCATCAAGTCACTGTATTGTTCTGATCTTCTGAGTCCTGGGTCAGCTTCCTGCTGTTCTGTAGTAGCTCCTGCTTTCTGTGCTGCCAGTTTCCACTCACCATCTTACTTACTCCTTGCATTTCTTCCTCTCTTCCCAAGTACTTGAACGTCTTTATTTGTGGTGTGATTTGCTCAACCTTCATTTTGTATTTTGATCCACATCAGTCCCTTCCCTGGCTCTGCCTGTATCTGGGGTTGCCTATATTTACCTTGTTTTGATTGCATGTTTTCCAAGAGAAAGTGCAGTGATGCCGTTTTGTGGGTAATTAAATTTGCCTGGGTGTGGTCCAGCCAGCAGGACAACCTGGGCCATGCAGGAGGATATAAACTGCCCAGATTTGCATGCAGAGCCTGTCAGCTGCTGTGAGTAGTTTTGGGATCCTTTTGCATGAGAGAAGCTGTTTAAAAATAAATTGTATTGTATTAGACTAATGGAAGACAATAAATTCAGCTGGCCTTTTAGCTTAAAATTCATCAATGTCTGGAAATGGAAGGGGGAAACGAGCCAGAGGACATTGAGCCACTGGGCAATTAATGGCTGGGAGCTCTGCACTCGCCAGGCTGCTGCGATGCCCAGCTGTGCCACAGAGCTCCGGCAGCGTGAGGACAGCTTGAGCATTAAAAAGGCTTCAAAAATTACCAAAAAAAACCCTCTTTTAAACATCAGTTAATTAGATATCCCGTAATCAAAGCCTCTTCGAAGTTGCATTGCGGAAAAGGATTATTGCAAGATTAAGAAACTTCAAATTATTTAAGCCTTTCAACCCTGATGGCATTAGCTGTCCCCTGCAATATGATGGGGAGAGCCCCTTTGTGGGTGTAATTTCCCCAAGATCAGAACTCATCAGCCCCACACTGATTTTAGCCAGCAGCATGGGACAGGGATTGCAGAATTAAGCCACAAGCTCAAGCAGACTTTCCCTGTGGAGTTTTGAGGAGATACCATACAGAGAGCACAACCTGTCTCCACACAGACCCACAGTGGAGGATAGGGCTCCTGGGACATGTTGCCCTGCCCTGCAGCTCCATCCTGGCAGTGGAGGTACCACCTGGGGTGCACTCATGATGGGGATGATCCACGATCAGTACCCCCAGCTTGAGAAATTGTAGGAAGCAGCACACTGGCTACAAAGTCAGTTTTACTATTATTTTTGGGTCACCAGCTGCCCTGAGCACCAGCATCCTGCTCTCCCATCCCCTCATGTTCCCAGCATATGCTTCCTTTAGTTTTCCACTGTTAACTCACAACAGACAGACCATGGCACTGGGTGGCTCCTGTGTTGCTCCAGGAGAGCATCCCTGTGGTGTGATGGCTGCTTGACACAAAGCCCAGGGCTGTAGCAGAGGCTTCTCACTCCACTTGCATTAAGGTCCAAGACTTTTCCCCTCAGACCCCACATGCAGGTGATATTTCCTTGCCCTGGCACACTTGTGAATTTTGGGTAATTCTGGTAATTTCCACGGAGCAAGGTTTGATTGATACCCACAGATGTGCGAGGAGAGGTGAGTCCAATATGTGGAGATAAAGCAGCTTTTTATTATTACTGCAAATAATTTCTTCAGCAAACACAGCTATTTCTGAGCACCTGGGAAGGGGCTGTGCTTTTTCTGAATCTGCTGGTATCCAGAATTAATGGATTTTGTGGTTTTTGCCTTTTGGTTTGACGGGGTAAGAGTGTGCCACCTAACACAGAAGTCTATGCAGGCAAATCTTCATCAATGACAGAAGAGGAAGACAAAGGCCATCTAAGCAGGGCTTCTGCAACTTCATGTTTAAACTCACTTGAGTGTTTGAGAAAGTGTCCTGGATATATTTACCCAATAATTTTAACTTCATACATTGAACCCACTACAAACTGGTAGTTTTCTTTCACATCTTCAGTGATGGGTAAGAGGAGAGGGAAGCCAAGAATGTAATTTATGGGGGGTAAAGCTGCAGCAATCAGATATTTTGTCCTCTGTAAAGTACTTCTGCCACTTAAGTGCCCACTTACTGAATAGCACTTTCAGTTGATGTCATTTGCTGGCTTTGTGAGCAGCTTTTTTCCAAAAGCTCACTCTGAGGAAAAGCATATTTCCAAAAATGCAAATGTGTATGATCTGGACTCTGCTGTTACGAGTGATGAGTCTCAAGGTCCTGGAAACTCATCTCCTGTATTGCTGGTAATGTGACTGAGCAGCACACCTGAAACCTGCCTCCCTCATACCTCCCAAAATATTGCATTTACAGCAGGAGATAGGGGCCATGGATAAGGTACAGGTTATGAGCAAGCTGCAGGTACAAATACATCATGCTTTGAACTGCTTTTGTTTTCCTCTCATACAGAACTCTGGTGGTGCCCATCTAGACAAAGTTAACTCTGACCATGGATGCCTATCCCATCCCTTATCATGGTCCCAAGGAGGAAACTTGGGCAAATGCTTATTCAGCTGCAAGGCGTAATGGGCAACACCTACTTATATATATGGTGATGGCTGCTACAGCCAGCAAGTAAAGTCAGCCCAGATGTTACTCCCATTAGCAATAGCTCAAACCAATACATTTCTCCCATGGCTGATGATGGGCTGACAAAGGAGAGGGCTCCAAGGCTGTCCACCTGCCACAGCTGCTGGGAAGGGAGATTTGGGATGTTGTCCCCTCAGCATCCTGCTGAGCCTGCCACCCCTCACATCCTCTCTGCCCTGGGTTTTGCAGGGTTTTTTTGCAGAGTCACTCCTGGTGACTTCTCTGTTGTGGGCAAGTCCCCAGCAGTGTGGCTGCTCCACTCCCAGTGGCACAGCAGCTCTCCCAGTCTGTGTGTGCAGTCCAAAACCCATACCCAGGGTATGCTCAGCCCTGTGCAGCAGATAAATCTGTACCTGTGGAGCAGGAAGAAGCATGGGTATTGCTGCTCTGGTAAATCACACTGCTCAGGAGCTCAGTAGATCAACTTTTTAGTCATCCCAGGTCTTTTGAAGGACTCTAGTAGTAGTAGTAATAGGAGGAGTAGGAGTAGTAGTAGGAGTAGTAGTAGTAGTATCCAATTAACTATACAGGTTAATAAGAAATTTTATTTTATACAAAACCAAGAAATTTTTTTTCTCTGCGTCAAGTGACATAAATAGACCTTTTCATGTATAGTTTCAGTGTCCTGGGACTGATTTGTGGATATATATTGCTGCTTAGAAAAACTGTATTTACAGGTGATTGTTTGGGGGACTTCAAATTACCACTACTCATATATATGGATATATAAATAAAAAATGAAGCTTCTCGGGAGATTCTGCATAAACAATTTTCTTGGGAAGAAAAAGGATTCTCAATAATAATAATAAAAAAAAACCACAGCATTTTTTATATCTATGCCACTGCATAAAGTATGGGTAGATTATTTCACTTCTTCATTTCTATTTCAGCATTTCTGTGCCACTTTCTCTAACATTTAATCTTTTTTCTTCTATCATATAAATCCTCTTCCCAAAAGAACCAGCAGGTTTGGGGTCTGGGGACAGCAGGAGCCTTGCCACCTCAGCCCTGCCTGCCTTCTCTGTCTCTGAGAAGAATAGGGATGGGAAAGATTAGCTCTGGCTACCTTAATGAAATATCACTTCAACTCCTAAGTCTCTCTCACAGAAAAATACACACACAGGGAAAGAGGAATACTTTGGGAAGTTGTTTGTGGTTTTATTGCCTTGCTGCTGGGGAAGCCCAGCTGGCAACAGCTCACAGTCACCCTCTGGTGCTGGGAGCTGCTGAGAGTGCCTGCCCACAGCAATCAGGTTTTCTGCCTTTTTTTAAAGCTGGATACCCAAAAGTCACTGTTCACTTGGAAAGGTATTTATATAAAGTTTGTTGGCTCTCCCAGCCTATGGCAGAGCTGTGGCTCACCCCAGCCCAGAGCAAGGGACGTGAGCAGTGTGGTGGGTCTGTGGCAGCAGCTGAGGGCACGTCTAACAACAGCAGACCCACAACAATGCTAGACAAGCACCCAGAGCTGTGCATCCACCCTTGATGCTTTCCCAGCCTCTGACAGTCTGTTTCAGGGGCAGCTGTAAGGGAGAGCCATGTTGTAGTCCTTGAGGGACCTCTTCTGCCATGAGTTTGTCCAGTTGCTTTTTTTTTTTTTTTTTTTTAACTCATACTAACTCTCAGGCATCTGCAACACTTATTCTATGATTTTGTTTTTTCAAATTTATAAGATCATTAAGGCACACTTAGATGACTTAATGTGACCTGAAAGTAGACCATTTAGTAGTAGTTAACACTTCTTGCTCATCAGAAATCAAGTTATTTCTAATTATTTTATTAAAGTTAGCAGCAATATCTGCCTTCAGCTACCCATGTGCTTTTCCAATATAATTAAGGCATTTAAAAAATGAGCACAACTTGCATGGAGGAAACAGGATGTCTATGTAAAAAGAACATGCTTTTAATTGAGATGAGCTGATACATATTCCATTAGCAAACCCTGTCCAGAGAACACTGTCCTCTGGCAGTCAGGTGGGATTTATCAGCCTTGGCACTTGCAGGGTCCCTTGTGCTGCTGCTGTTCTGGGGAGCTGCGAGAGGAGCGGGCGGGATGGGCTGCTGTACATCACCCATCTCCTGGTTGCCAAATGATGATTCAGTTCCACACCGAGATCTATAAAAGTCAGTGGTTTATTACTGTCTGGTATTTCTGTATTAACCACCTCATTATCATCCCAAATGGAGTATAAATCCATGGGTATCCAGTTGCTCAAGCCTGCATGCTAGCGCTCCCCCACTTCGGGCAGTATAAATCTTGGCTCTGGGTAATGGGAAGGAACCTGCAGTTTCCAAGATCAGGAGCAGGTGGCATTTATAAAGGACAAGTTTCCTCTGCTCAGGGACAGGCCAGGCAGCACTCTGTATTTCTCTTGACTGTGTGTCTCTGCTCTTGCAGCCAAGCCACTGGCACAGGTTGCAGCACCACTGGTGTTTCCTGGGGACCCCGTGGGCACGAAGCTGTGCTTGCTGCAGAGATGTGAATCCTGCTCCCATGTGTTTGGGAGCTGTGCTGGTCCCTTGGAGCGTGGTCTGTCTTTGGGGTTTGCTTTTCTCATGGGTGGTGGTGGCTTTGTTTAGCCCTGCCATTGGCAATGGAAGGCCAGCTTCCAAGTGGTTGGGAACCAGTCAGGGCAAGCCCCATGCACTCTGGCCTCAGGAGCACACTGCTGGCCTTGGGCACTCACCATCCTGCTCTTGTGATAGAGGAAGCCTGAAATAAAATATTGAGGCTGGACTAGGCTAGGTTAGATCATGTCAAAAACAGCAGCAAGGAACAGGGACATCTCCAGGATGTCCCCTGAGATGCACGGGGGATTTGCTGTTTTGGAAAATGCTGAAGATGGCCAGTCAACCCCTCCTTGATACACTGAAAGAGTTTTTATGCCAGGTCCATAGTTCACCGTGTGTCAGAGTCAGAAATAATTGCCAGAGGCACATGACCTTCTGAACTTTGCAATGGTCAAGAGAACTCCCTGGGAGCATGTGCCATTAGCAGGAGACAACTGTTTCTGTAGTTCAAGGCTAACAAACGTGCTTTTAAGCATCAGTGAGGAATGCTACTCTAAACAATGAGGTATATTTTTTCTAAAGTAGATCAGGAAAAAAATTCCAATTCTCCCAAAGGCAACAGATGCGTTTATCTCAGTAGGGTGACATGGATGTGCAGCAGCCAGGACACTTGTCCCACAAATGAGTGCTTGTGCATTATTGCTCAGCTGTAAACTTTGTAAGGACAGGTCGGCTTATGCCATCAGGAATTGGGGCAGCTCAGACAGGGGTCATTCAGTCTGCCATCACTGCTTCCTATTTCCCTGCTGTTGGATGTCTTTTCCCACATTTTACTAAACAAATAATTTTTTCCCATCCTGTTTTCATTATGAAACAATGAGTAAATTATTTAACATCTTCAAACTAATTCAACTGAGCCATCTCAAATCTGATGCGACGCCTAAAAAATTATTTTTTACAAAAATCCCTCTCTTCTCAATGAAGTGTGCAGCCTTTCCCTTCAGGCTAGTGCCAGCTCCTGAAAAACTCTGAGCAGGAGCTTGGTTTACTGTCCCCCCAGCTGCTCAGTGTTTGCATTATTGCAATGTGATGCAGTGCAAACTACAGGTGGAGAATAAGACTGTAGGCTGAAGCTGCTGGAATTACAATTACCTGAATCGATGCGATTTTGTTTGTAAATAATGGGCTGAGGCATGTAGCTTTTCTCAAATAACTTTTCTTTTTGTTTGTCTAGTTCATTTAGTGGGAGAAGACCAAACGAATGATGGGGAAAGCAAAATGTTTTTTCATTAAATTTGTTTTATATTTCTGTATAATACAGGACACCTTTTGAGTATCCGCCTCTTTTAAAATGTGCCCGTCACCACTGGCTATTTTTGCTGCAAGTTCCTGTCCAAACCAAAGTGATGAGTTTCCCAGAATTTGAAAAATTGCACCCCTCCTTTGCAAATTACTCTCCTTCAATCTTACACTACCTCTGCTCTTGACACGTGCTAGAGAGGTTGAGGAGTCCTTAAACCTCACTTAATGCTAATACCTGAGTTGCAGAGTTTTCCAGGTTTCTCAGAGGTTGAACACACTTCTTGCCCTCTGCGTGCATGGGTTTTTTTAATTGTTATTATTTGAATCACAATGCTGCTGCTCTTGAGCTGATTCATGCACCCAGGTCAAGTATATTCTAGAGCAAAGTTTCTAAGAAGAGAAAAAATATCAGGATGGATAAATTAGGGACATAATGAAGAGCCTGTTTGATGCTATGCCCAGTGTTGAACCTGCCATAAGAGGGTGTGGCTTTTCTCCTTTTCCTCCTCCAACTCCTCTTCCTCCATGAGCAGCTGAATGCCCCTCATTGCCTTCCCACCAGCACAGGGTCACCCCTCCTTTGCTCCTCGTCACTGAGCACTGTGACATCACATGGTTGCACCAGGGGTTTTGTTCTATGCCTCTTCTTTCCCCCCTTTGGATCTTTTCTCCTCACAGAAGCAACCATTTCTCTTGTTTGGCATATGCTGGGCTGTTGGCTTCAGGCAGGTTTTCCCTCATTAACACCCTTTGAAGATATATTGGTAAAATGTCAGCGTCATATTCCATCATACAATAAGAACTATTAAGTGCACATTGTTATTCCTGGATTCATACCTGCACCATCTCTCTTCTGTCTCTCTGGGAGGCTCATATAAAGATCAAATATGGTATTACGGATGATAGTTAGAGTGAGCAATATTCCTTCCCCTCCTGCTCCTATTTCTTTTTTAAAAAAAACCTGTTTCTACCCCTTCAATGTATCTTTTCCCCATCCTCATTATACCAAGCAAAGGCAACAGGGAAGCTGGCGGCATGGTCCTTCACAGCTTTGTTGGGGTGTGATGTGGGAATTCAAGTGTTGGTGGAATGATTGGTGGTTACGGCTGCCCACGGGTCATTTGGGGAGCCTGGCAGTGGAGAGGCCTGTGGGGCTGCCCCAGTGCCTGCACGGAGGGAGGCGCAGCCGGGGTTCATGTGCAGCAGCTTTTCAGGTCTGAAGCTGGGGTCTGTAGCACCAACTAGCACACAAAGGACCATTACTGCACATCACCTGCTCAGGTTTACCTTTAGCAGAGTAATCTGCTCCACAGGGGCTGGGAATGCTCATGGTTTGGGTCTCTCCTGTTGGCAGCTGCCAGCCGGGTTTTCGTGTAGGGAGGAGGACAATCTTGGTTTCAAGCCTCCAGAAGCTGCCCAACACAGCAAAGCTCTGCATTGCCCTTCTGCAGAACATAACTTTTAATTTGGATTTTGTCCATGGAGAACTGCATCTTCTGCACCACTCCATTGCCTTCCAGAATACCTTGAGCACACTGCCAAAACAGACATCTTGGGAAGCCTACAGGCTTGTTACTAGCAAATGGGAGCACAAACTCAAGCACTCACACACCTATTTGTGTACAGCAGAGGAGGCAGAGGACACACACCCATCATACAAGGAGGCATTAAGAGGCCCTTTGAAATGTACTACCAACATCTTTCAGCTCCACACTTGGCCTTTTTATTTCTATGTAGGATGCTGCAGTGAAATAAATGCAGTTTAGTTTAAGTTCTCCAGTTCAGTAGTTTGGTATCCAGGGTTTTCAGTCAGGGATAGAGAGGTTCACATTCGAGTAAAACCATGTTCCCAGTGACCCAGCTCTGTTAATTTGACCCAGAATAAGAACCATTGGCAAATGTACTCCAGTTCAGCTGCTGCCTTCCTCTTCCACGGACTGAAATGTGAACTCCAAAGCAAGTGAAAGGTCTCCATGATTGGACCATGCAGGCTGACCCAGAAACATGCTGACTAACACAGCAGCAGCACCCAGACTGGTGATGGACACAGTTGGCTGCTGACCAAGCCCTGACCCCAGAAATGTGGAGGGAGACACCAGTTTGCTCAGTGGGAGGGAGGGAGGTGACCTTGCTGCTGAGTAGCTTATGGGGTTGTCTGAGTGGGGATCTACTTTCTTGTTGGCTACAAAATGGTTCAGGAGCATCCCCAGCCCTAAATCCCAGCAAGGATCAAATGGAAGGATCTTGTTAGCTTACACTTCTCCCATCTGCAGGGGAAAAAGACGGACGTGGTAAACACAGGTGGGTTTGATTCTTCTCATATTAAGAAAAGTATTTATTTGGAGCAGAAGACTGGCTGCCCTTGGCAAGAAAAAGCTTCAGCAACGCTCGTGCTGGATATGGTTGTAGGCTGCTCCTGCACCCCTGTGGGCAGATGATCATGTGTGATGGCATGTTGTGTTGGAAATGCAGGGGAAGGATGCAAGAGGGGGGAGGCACTGACCTTTGGGAATCTGGAGTTTAAATTTAGGCTCCTGCAGCAAAGTCAGCACCAGAAGAGGGTGAGAAGAAAGGAATTTAATCAGAAATGAAGAAATTTGCCCAAACCTTCATTCATTTTCGTTGTACACGTTTGCTGGAGGGTCCCCACCAACATGCTCAGCATTGCTTGGGTAACCGCAGAGTCTTCCAGACGAAGAGAACTTACACTGACTTCGGAGCTGTCGCAAATGAAACCACTTAACCAATGTTTCTGAAGTAAGAAAAGCTCTGTACTCCTCGTCATTCATTTTCAAATTGATAAATACTGTACTCCAGCATAAACATTTCTCAGGGACAAAGTATAAACATTTCTAGTGGAGTGCACTTAATACAATTTTGTTTGCCAAGTGGCTCTGTCTCCTCCCAAGCTATGACTATGAGAGGGTTTTATTTAAATGGAGATATAAATTAATTGCACTCTGCGCAGCCGCTCATCCCTGCTCTCTCCTGCATCCATACCCTTGGACTCTGAAAGAAAGGGCAGGTGGGAGCTGCTGCAGCACAGCCCTTCTGCAATGCTGACAGGACACTGCTGCAGCCCCTATTCCCCTACCTGCAGCCTCCCCAGTCTCCCCTAGATAATTTCTTTTTCCATTAGAAGAGATGTGAATGGACTTGCTTTAATTAGATGATTGCAGGTACAATCCCATGGAAGACCTTCCCAAGGCAGGGGTTAAGGCAATGTTTTGCAGCTTGGCTACATGGTGATAGGAGATACAACTCTTAGACTCTGGATTAGATTAATACATGTTAGATATTTTAAGGTCTCATTCAAGAGAAGAAAGCCTAATTTTAGACTTTGATTGAAAGCCCATCTTGGTAATAGCATGGTTAATTTCCTTTTGAAATGGGCAAAATTTAACTTTCAGCAATGTCTTAAACTGGGTTCAGCTACTAGCAAGTCTGAGATTTTTTGACATCTGTCTGTCCCTTCTCTACCTGAATTTTAGTTTAGGTGCAAATCAGGCAGAAACTGGTGAAACCTGCATCTCCAATTTATGCCTAGTTATATGCTTTGCTGATCCTTAAATAGTTTAGAAGAAAAGGAGGAAAAGTGCCCCCTTTGTAAATGGAAATCAATTTTGCATTACAAACTAGAAGTTCAAAGTTTTGCTTTCACAGCCACCGCCAGGTGTGGTGTGTGCCATGAAGCTTTGCTGCCTCCACCACCCCCGAAGGCGGGAGTAAAGTCATTAACTGTTTTAGGGTTCATTTTGTTTACCGTGTGATGCTAAAATTGCTACATGGAGGATTTTGATTAAAAGGTTTCCTCCACAGTGATTTGATCTGCTCATTATGAAAGCCAAGGGGAGGCTCGAGGCAGGGGTTGGAGGATTCAGCTCAAGAGCTGGAGGGTCCCATGGACCCTGGTCCACTCAGACCCCCACTGAAGCTCTGCCCTATGCCAGCCTCACTCTTCCCTATGAGGAGATGCAGTTTGTCAAGTCTGCAGAAACAAATTTGTTCTCATAAAACATGCAGCAGTGCTTTTATGGTACAGGAGGAGAGACCTACAGCCTGGGTCTTTCTGCTCATCAGAAAAACGCCAGCTACCGTTGTAAGACTATTGCTTTCTTTCACTTTTTTTTTTTTTTACTTCTTCTTCTTTTTTTTTTTTTCCATTTTAAGATTAAAAACCTCCCAAAGAAGGCTTACAAGGTTTATGGCAGATGTATACAAGAAGTGAATTAAAATTCCATAAATATATTTGGTGGCTAAAATTTATATATCCTGTATTCCTCGGGTATCTAATTAGACCCGAGAAGAAAATAGCCCTGCAAAAGATGGGCATTTTGTTCAAATAATTTTTAAAAATTGGGCTAAATAATGGCCATTTTATACTGCACACAATATAATTGTTCTTCTTGTATTGGGGAGCAGTTATAAATTATCTGGTATCCCATTCAGTCTCGTTGCCACGCTGAGTATCAAACAATTGTGAATGTAGTTACTGGGCACGTAAATTCAGGGCTTTCTGACAGCTATACTGTTATTGCTGCTGCTAACTAACCTTCTGCATAAAAAATGCAATCCCTAGGAAAGAAGGAGCATTTATCTAAGTGCTGACATTGAAACATTCTGAATAACTCTTTGAATCATTTGTACTATTATGGGTAGAAAGTGTAATTATTGTAATCAGCCTTGAGTCTGAGGCCATGTTGGTTAAAAAAAAGAAAAAAAAAAAAGAAAGGAGGGGGGGGAACCAGATCTGAACAACGAAAATGAACCTTGATAATGGAGTAGCCTTGAATTCCACTTCATTTATCACACTAATGGATGTCAAGATGACCTCAATCAAACATTTTGTTTTCCAGTTTTAAGCAATGGAAAATGCTTTCCTTTTTTTCTGGGAAAAAAAAAAAAAAAAAAAAAGTTATTTAAATTGTTCCTAGTAATTACCTTAGAGTAGAAGGTCAAAGTCAACATGAAATAATATCCACCAACCTTTTGATGAGACTAGTCCAGGCTGTTTACTGACACAATTCACATATCTCTATAATCCTGGTACAAGCTTTGTGTTTCTCCTTCCACATTCCTTGTGTTTTTAGACTTAAATAGAAATCACATTCCTTGGTGTATTTATCAGTTCTCTGTTGGAGCCACAGTAGTATTTAGCTAATATTCTTGAGGAAATTAACATGTGTTTTAAGCACTATCTCCATGACCAGCGCATTTTAGGGTAGGCTGTAGCTGTAAAAAAGGTACAGAAATCTAAACAAAAAGTTGTTTATGACAACGTTTAATTAAAATGTCTCTATTCATCTAGGCCAACCTAGTGAAGAACATCACATGGGACCTGAGGTACGTTCTGGGCAAAGCATTGTGAACACGTGCCCTGTATTTGAGTATTAGAGTTTGGTTCTATCTCTGTGATGGGCAAAAGCATCCAGATAGCAACATTTCTGCTGCCCATGACTAGTAGAACTGTTGGCTGGATTCAAATCTAGCCAGGGCCCAGAGATGTCTCTGGTGGCTTGTCTTATTCTGGGTTGTACAACTTAGTTCCAGATGTTGAGTGAAAGTGTCTACGCCTCAGAAATGGGGTTTCAAGCTATTTTTTTAATGTCACTGTGTGGTACAGTCCATAATCTGTAACAGTGTCACCTGTAACAGTTGAAAGAGATACTGGATGGATGTATTTCCACTCATTTAATTTGGCAGCACAGCATTTCTGTGTATCCACAACATCTCTTGAGTCAATGAAGACCTGCTTCACAGGTTTCCAAACATGGCTGCAAGGCATAGAAATAATTGTTTATAAGGTACAAATTAATTCTTTCATTGAACAATAGCTGTTGTATTTAAAAAAAGAAAAAGAAAAGAAAAAAAAAAAAAGGAAAATCATCAGTATGAGGAGAAAACCAAGGAGGAAATATCTGTGAGCATTCACTGGCCTTGGACCCACCTGTAGCTGTGGCAGGTGCAAGCTTGTCTCTCTTGTAGTCTCTTCTGTCTATGGGGGATGAGACAAAGGCGATTTCACTTCTGCAGGTATTGAAGAGTTTTTCACAGGCCCCTGCAGGAGGTCTCTTTTTATAATTTTGAACCATACTTTTAACATATAGCTGTCTCAGTGTGTACACAATGGTCAGAGAAAAAAGATATATGCCACTGCTAGCAGAACCAGGTCTCAGCTTTCTCCACACTTGCTACAGTAGATTCCACAAATCCTGGATTTGGACACAAGAAGCAGTCCTAAACCCAGGTGTATGAACTTAGGAGATCTGCACGCTATCTTGAACCATATAAATTTCATGGTTTTGGTTTTCTGATGCAAGATTCTTTTGTCTTTTCTCCTTTTAATGGGATAATGATATTCACTGTTGACATTTTGCACTATAGCTTGTAACGTAAGAATACCATGATAATTCTGGAATTTTAAAGAGTGCTTAGTTAGAGTCTTTGGACAGCACTCACAAAAATACCACAGTTTATTTAAGAGACAGTCTGCTTCTTTTGGAAAATATTTGATGCAGTAAATTATTTGTAAGGAATCTGCAATGAACCCCTTGCCCCAGTAACAGCATCATGCAGCAGACAGTGGCAGGCCCTTGCTCACTTAAGTGTGAAGCTCTTGGAGTGCTCTGAGCCAAATAAATTTATTAGAAATGGTCAGAAATCATCCACCTGGGCAAGTATCATCTTGCCTCTCTTTACCAATAATTCAGTATTCACAAAAGCATTTTGGAAAAAAACAAGTGAACCATGTTGTTCCAGGTAAGGAACCCTCCTGGAGGAAGGGCAGATACTGGCTCATCCAAGTCTCCTGCCCTCCCAGCTGGACAGAGAGTGGTTGTGTGGCAGAAAAGAGCAGGAGCAAACAGGTAAGATGCACAATGCTTAAAAAGAGGTACAAAGAGAGGCAGGGCCAGACCTCAGTGTCTTCTCAGGAAATAATAGTGCACTGTGTAGTCACCTCAGGCTAAAAGATAGACCAGTGAATCACAATAGGAAAATAAAAAAAAAAAAAAAGTGTGGACATTTTTAAGTTCAGCTTTTAAGAATAAATATATCTGTAAAATGCAACATAAATCGGCTGCTTCCTTCCCACTCCTTTCCTCCCCCACCCCCAAACACTCACTTAGAGCGATTGGAAACATTTGGGCCTGCGAAAAAAAGAGAAAGCTATAAGTGCTTTTTCTTTCTTTTTTTTGCCAAATCATGCAGAAGATGCTGGCAGCTGCAAAGATTTAATTATACACAATGCAAAAAATAATTTAAAAAAAATAATAGCACTTGAAAAAAAATTGCCTCTCCAGAAATGGCGTGGAACAATAAATCTGTTAATTAGCTAATTAATATTCAATTGGGGTCAGTGGGCTTAATAGAACCTTTTTCTGAGACCCAAGAAATTTTCCAATCACAATGTTAAGTCTGCCCACTTTCATTATCATCTAAGCACAGGCAGCCCTTATCTGGCCGCCAGGCGCCCAGGAACAATGCAGCACCATTATCATCTCCGCGCAGCGACTGCGGGTACCACAGTCAGATGTTGCAGGCTGTGAAGTAAAAATGCTTGAGCATTTAGGGTAATTGATATATGGGTTCTGCTGTATTGTTTAGGGCTGTTTGTTTGCTCTACTGGTATTTAAGGCAGCCGAGCATCAGAAGATTGATTTTCATTGGTTGCCATATTTTATTTATTTCTAACAAAACCGATGACAAGTTGTCAGTGGAGGACCTGGACCAATAGCATGTGGTAAGTCCTCCCCACGGTGCCAGAACTGCCATCAGCTCCCCACACCTTCCACTGGATCTTGCCCGGCAGAGTCACTCTTGTAACCCTCACCTGTGTGGGGTAGACTTTTGAACCACTATAAGAAAAGACAGATTTAAATCATCAACACTATGAAAAAAGGACAAAATGCAAGATCTATGTTATTAATAGTGGTAGCTGCTTTTCTTCATCTTTCCAAGGGACTGCTGTTTCCTGCTGTAAGGCTTGCTATCCGTTTCTTCCCTTGATATCAAAGAATGGAAGAGTCAAGGGTTTGTTGGGGTTGGGTCCCCCCGCTGCCCCTCAGGTTAAGAGAAAGCTGTAGATGACAACTTTTGGAGTTTACTGGACTGAACACCGTTGTTTATGGTTTTCCACAACATTTCATAACACAGTTCGTGACCAAAATTACATTTGTTGTTTAGCTGGCAGTAAATCCTCCAGGTTAGCTTAGAAAGGCCATCTAGGTCCAAGCAGTTTGACACAGACTCCTTAAATCACTGTCTCAGGCCCCTGACATGTACTATACTCTTCTGGTGATTAGGTTGTAAATGAAAAATATGGTTCGTGTTAACTCTGCAGAATGGGGACATGATCTACAGGACATATCTGCCTCTCCACTCCTTCACCATGCTTCATCTCCACGCCACGGTAAGACACACCAAAGAGGGTAAAGTTACTTGAACACTTCGCAGTCGCCTAATTCAGCTGTTTAAAGTTTCTCCAAAAACTTCCATCAAGGAGCAACTTCTTTTTCCCCTTTGCACAGCTCCCTCACTGGCTGTAGGTTCACTGGGAGACGATCTTACAGGGCTGAAGAAAAGGGAAATCGGTTTCCCACTGGAAATCTGAAGTCTGGGAAACGCTTTTTCTCTCCGTCTTTCTCCCTTTCCCTTTCTTGCAATGGATCCTGTTTCTGGTATTCAGGGGAGAACATAATTACTTTTAAAAAGTTGAGAATTTTGCAAGTGTTTCCCCGGGGGCATGTCCATTGGTTATTTGTGTGCTTAACTTGAAACTAGAGACTCCTGGTAATGGACGGCTTATCTCTAACTCTGTTGGAAAGGAACATTTCAGGTGATCTCTTGACAGCAAAGCTCTAGTTAAACAATTTACAGGTGTTGGCCTTTCACAGTGGCAGCTCCTCTGCCTGGTGCAGCCTAAGGAAGTTTTACTCCTGGAGTTGTTAGGAGGATGTGGGTGTTCCTTGGACAGGGGGATTTCTGGGGAGGGTGAGAAGGTGCTGTACACAGGGAGCACCACCAGCCCTTCTAAGCCATCAGCCAAATGCTTTTATTTCCTCTTCAGTTGTGCTGTGTTTTTCAGTTAGCTTTTTTCAGCCCAACTTCACAGGATTCACACACTTCATTTGGGGAAGGAGAAATACTTTTTTTTTTCCTTTCTCCTTCAACTTTCTTGCAAGTCATTGGACTTTTATATTTATTTCCTGGGTAGCCTATGTGCAATTATTCTGATTAGATCCCACTCACCACATCTCTGCTGTAGTGTGTGCATACCCTGAACCTTAAAAGGAAAATAAAAGCTGCTATTTCCTATTTTCACAAATGAAAAGATGTTTCAAGTATTGGGAGACACTGAAAGAAATTCTGCAGTTTGAAGATACTTCAACTTAACTACTAATTGCAGAGGACCAGTGGGCGTAATTTTGGCACTATATTAGCTTTGCCACTCCATGAATAATTTGCATACAAAATGCTTTATTTTGGCAATCTATTAAAGAGCTATACAGTATTTGTGGCTTATCGCATTCAAGCAGGAAGCAGGATCCTTGGCCATCTCGTTAAATTCTGTTGATGCATAACAATTTAAAGCATGGCACAAGCTGGTATGACATTTAAAGATGCCTTCACTTAATTATATTACACAAATATTGGGTTGTTTATTCTTGGGAATACAGTCTTTTTGAAGTCAGAGTTGGCATGCGTATAAAGGAGTAAATTTTAACTGATCCCTCAAGTGGGCCTCCTAGCTGCAAATTGGGGTTCTTGCATTTTTTAAATTATTTGTGATAAGAAGCATTACACTTTGAATACAGCCACTGGAGGTTGTTTGGTACTCCACCCCCTTCTTCTCCACTAATGGAAAATATGCTCGTTAGCAACAAATCGTCACGTGAAACCAGAGGGGTAAGTGTAGGTTGAGGGAAGACATGGGACAAACAGTGGCAATTAGAACAGTTTGTGGCTGCAAAAAAATCCTCACTTTTGTCTTCAGCAGGAGGAAGAAGTCATGTAACAGTGTCTATAGACTGCCTGCATAGAAGTGGTGGGGAAATGAGGGTAAAACAAAAATTGATGGTATTTTTTATATCCCCGGAAGGATAATCAGCCTAATGCAAACACTGGAGCTTGGGTTTCTCCATAGATAATAAAATGAAAGGCTGAAAATATAAAATTCACATTGTTCACTTCAGTGGGGTGATCATATTTTCTTCAATAGTAAAGATACTTTTATATGTATGACATGCAGAAGCTAAAGGGAAAACGACTGAGTGCAGGCTGGGCAGAGAGGTCTCTAGCCCAGGAAAAGGCACATATGTGGAAATTCTAGATGAGGAAAACGAAACCATACATTTTCCAGTGTTGGGAAAAAAGTGACCATTTTGCTCAGTAGATGATGTTATTAATAGAGAATAGATAAAAAATTGGCTCACTGGGCAGTAAAAGGTAAGATTGGTGTGTGATGAAAACCCTGGACTGGAACAGGGGCTTTCTTCCATTTCCTGCCCTATTTAAACCAGCAAAAATAGGAAGAAGAAAGAGAGAAAGAGAGAGAGAAGGAAAGAAGGAAAGAAGGAAGGAAAGAAGGAAGGAAAGAAGGAAGGAAAGAAGGAAGGAAAGAAGGAAAGAAAGAAGGAAAGAAAGAAGGAAAGAAAGAAGGAAAGAAGGAAAGAAGGAAAGAAGGAAAGAAGGAAAGAAGGAAAGAAGGAAAGAGAAAGAAAGAAAGAAAGAAAGAAAGAAAGAAAGAAAGAAAGAAAGAAAGAAAGAAAGAAAGAAAGAAAGAAAGAAAGAAAGAAAGAAAGAAAGAAAGAAAGAAAGAAAGAAAGAAAGAAAGAAAAGAAAGAAAGAAAGAAAGAAAGAAGAAAGAAAGAAAGAAAGAAAGAAGAAAGAAAGAAGAAAGAAAGAAAGAAAGAAAGAAAGAAAGAAAGAAAGAAAGAAAGAAAGAAAGAAAGAAAGAAAGAAAGAAAGAAAGAAAGAAAGAAAGAAAGAAAGAAAGAAAGAAAGAAAGAAAGAAAGAAAGAAAGAAAGAAAGAAAGAAAGAAAGAAAGAAAGAAAGAAAGAAAGAAAGAAAGAGAGAAAGAAAGACCCAAACAAACAAAAAACCAAACCAAAATAACAAACTAGGGACCAATCCTACCTCACCTTGTTAATAAATGAGATGGCCTCCTGGTGTGGACAGACCACCATTTAAGAGTGTTACTGCAAGTCAATTCAGTGGCATTTAACAGTCTTCTGTCTCTTTCTAAGCTTATTTTAGAAGCAAAATGTGGTGGTTTAAATGCTTTTATGTTGTAGGGTTGGGTAATCAGAAACATTCAGTTCAGCCAATTCTTGCATAATGTGAGAAAAATATACACTATTTCATTCTGTCCAAAAACAGTGCTACAGAAGGCACCACTGAACACAGCTTAAAGTGTGTGTCTGGGTAGTTATAATTAATATTTTTCTCATCTGGTTTAGCCAAGATATTCTGTTCATAGAAAAACTAGCTTTATATATCAGTTCTTAGTATACTCAGTCAGCTATTTAAAGGTTTTTTTAAAACTGGTATATAAATTAATTTTAATTCTGTAGTTTCTCTTATTCAGCCTCAGTTTTGCTGACTGCAGCTCTGATCTACGGTTCACTCAGGAACTTCTTTGCCCCTAAAGATAAAGTCTCAAGAAGCTGAATCGACAGGCTGGTCCTGGTGTGGTGGCTTCATCTTCTTACTTGTGCTTTGTAAAGCTGTATTGTTATAAATATGTGATATGAGAAACATCCAGGACAGAGGGAATTAGCACCACTGCACTGATGGCAGAGCTGCTTCTTTAAGTCAAGGAGAAGTTTGGGCTCTCAATCTTCTTTTGGCTTTGTTGTCTCCCCCACCCCTACTTAATTAACTAATGAGCTGATTTGAAGTATTTTTATATATCATGGACTATTGATAAAATCAGTGTTAAGTATATTAGCAATTAGGAAAGTAAGAGGATGTTAGGAATCCTTATGTCCAATTAAGTACTATGATTTAAATTACTGTCCTCCCATTATCCTCTGTTCTGATCTATAAACTGTTCCTTATTGATGATGGATGTGCACAGATGCACTTCTGGAGAAGCTGCACCATGTCTTGGACTATCTGCCAGTGCAGCAGGATGATCCGTGCAGAGACACTGTGTCCTTTGCTCCAACCAGACTGAGGCACCTGAATGTCTTCAAACACACAAGCCTCCTTAGCCCAAATCCCTTTTTTTTTTTTTTTTTTTTTTCAAGATTTAAGAGTCCCAGCTTCATCCTTAGATCTCTGCTTCTTCATGAGTGCTGACACATCTGGTGCCCGTGGCCAGCAATGCAGGGACATGGTCCCAAAATAGGCAGATGTGGAGCAGGGTCTAAGTCCTGCCCATGTCCCCAAGTGGCACGGCCCCACTGAAGTGGCCTGAAAGCCAGTGCAGGACTGCCCTGTTGTGCTCTGTAAATTAGCCAGGCACAACAATAGCTTTTAAAATCTGACCTTAAAGGCTTTGGTCCTTCAAGTGTTGTGGCACCTGCCTTTAACTGGTTATGCCATTTCCAATGATTGGAGCATGGGTGAGCAACTCCCACTGGTGTCATTTTTTTTTTTTTATCAGGAGTTGGACATTACCTAACTTTAAGAATCTGCACTGAAGGACTGGCTCAAATATGTGAGTATTTTCAACCATTCATCTGCCCTATGACTATCGGGAGACTAATGATACTGAAAGGAAAAGCTACTAAGTTTTATTTCTTCTAAGAAAAAAAAAAAAAGAAAAATATATACATATATATATAAGTTCTGTACAGAAATATTCTTAAGTATCAGAGAGAAAAGTGTACTTAAAAGCTGTGCTTTGCAGCAGTGTAGAGAGTTCCCGCCCTTCTACTGCTTCCAACACAATTAAACAATATTCATATCTACCCTGGTAAACAGCATATTCCTTAGTGTTCCTACCAAGTGCAGCCCTAATATTTATCTTACTATTTCTATTCATTGTGAGATTCGATTGAATAACTTGTAGCTTCACAATAAACATCTCTGGGAGTTAATGGACCAACAGAGATGCTGCTGAACTCCAAGCCACACCAGCAATGCCAGCGACTCCTGGAGAAGCTCTTGCAGGTGCAGGCACTTGGCAAAGCCTGGGGCTCACCAAATGCAGGCAGTAATGACTGGCCTAAAAAGCTTGGCCAGTGCATCAGACAAACTGGGCACATCCCAAAGCCAGGGCTTGCAGATCTCCTGCCCCCAGTTCAGCAGCAGTTCCACCAGTTATCTGTCTGCAACCAGGCCAAGTGCCTCCGGGCTGCTGTTTTAACACCCTGAAAAGCAGGCAGCTGCACAAGGCAGGGGTCTGCTGCAGTCTCAGGACCCAACTCATGAGTAACTCCTTGTGGGTTTTTTCCCTTTCTTTTTTTTCCTGTCTTTTCTTTTTCTTTCTTTTTTTTTTTTTTTTTTTTTTTTTTTTTTTTTTTTTTTTGTTGGCTCCCCCATGCCCCACTCCAAACTATAAAATTGAGCACTGCTTTTTTGTAGCTACATCAAATTTTAGTCATAAGAAGTTAGGAAACACAAGATGTCACTGATGTGTGAGCCTACAGCCCCAGCCCCCACAGCCGCACACCTTGCTGCAAGGCAGGGGCCCAACCTTTTTGGGTTAAGAGTAGTTATATAAGGCACATCCATGCCATGCTAGTACAAGCCTTGGTCCTCACAGGATCACCTAACTGCCCTTCTTTTATGCATTGTTCAAAGTACAACTGTGCAAGTGAGCAGAGCCAGAAGCTGGGACCAGGTGGTGTCTGGGTGGGACCAGGGCTGAACGGAGCAGGTAGGACAGGCAGGAGGTGCTGAGGGAGGGAAGACAAGCACAGGGTGGCTGCCAGACCACACAGCTGGTCTGATCTTGTGCTTTTCGGTGGCTCATTAATTTCAGTGGATGATGGTTGATTTGCAGGTAGAATTTGGGCCTTTGGGCTAATTTTATTTAATTATACAAGATCTCCTGAGAGATTTTTAATGGGAGCTCCATATTAACTGTCCCTGCAGCTGCACATCCAAAGATTATTTAAACTTGAATGCCTTCTCAGCCTTTATCACTGCAAATCATAAGCTATTATTTCTACCCTTTTCACCAAGCCTTTGATTCTTCCTTCATCCCTACACTGTTGCAGATGCAGTGTCCCTCTTTGAGACTGTCTCCTCCCACTGTGGTTTCTGAGAGTGGGACTTTCTACAGCAAGACACACTCATGTAGCTCTTCCTTTTCTCATTTGTGGGAGTCATCTACCAGCAGTAGCAATACTGTTGTGCCAAGAGGTCTCAACCAAGCTCTATACATATAAAATGGGGACAACAGCTAAGTCCTGAGAGCAATTGGAGGAGCCCAACCAAGAAGAAACAAAAGGCAAGGAGAGATCGAATGACTGAAGTAAAGACACATGGAAAGTAAGTAACTGCTCCAGAAATAACAACACCCCTATGACCTTGATTAATGTTCTGTTCTTCGATCTCCTTTCTTCAAGTGACTAGTCCTACCTGGTACTGCAGAAGGATGGATGTTCTGTATGGAGTTGGGCTGTCCATGCATTTCTTGCAGAAGAATGGCATTTGAATCATACTCCAGAGTGGGCTGCACTTGAGCTTGTGTGGGAGGTGCACGTCTTCAAAGGAGTAGTGATTCACTTCTGAAAATTACCTTTGTGATAATGGATTACTGTGAACACCCTATCAGTCTTATTCTTCTTGTTGTCTTCCAGCTCCATGTTTTTTGTGGAGAGAGTATCTAAAGGATCTGGCTGGAGTTCTGTGGTCTGTGCAGCTGCATGTTGTCAGGTATGTGCACAAGAAGTATTTTACCCCTGTTTCTCATGTGTAACAGAAATCTCTTGTGCTCTTTCTGTTGGTTCTGATCCCTCACACTCCACACATACCTGGCCTGTTCACATATCACACTGAAACATGCTTCAATAGTAGCTCATTGTTGTTCACATGTACAGAGTAGCACCTCTGAACAATGTATTGGTTTTGCTTGCATCAAATGACAGCATTGCATACAAGCACTGAATTAAATCCTGAGTGAATATAAAACAAGGTGGCTCTACTGACTTACAGTTTTCAAGCCCTGCTTAGCTGTCTTCTTACCCACCAGCACACAGTCATGCAATGGACTTCACTGAGCTGGTTGGAGAGCTGCTTAGTCAGAAATCAGTATGATTTATATTTTTCTTTTTCCTGACATTATGAGTACCAGTTATAGGACCTGAGCATCTTCTTGATTACCTCTTAGTGTTGGCTTGTCCTACTTAACAAACACACAGTTTAGTATGTGGAATGCTATATGTGAAAAGTTATTCTTTAAATATCTTACTTATGTGTTTTGTCATAAAGTCTATGCAATGAATTAAAAGGCATAAATAATTGAGAGATTCTCAACAACAAACATTAATCTCCTGATGTTTTTATCACACATGTAATGCAAAGTACCATTACCTGGTACTTCAGCATTGTCATAGTTACTGAGAATTAAAAATAACTGATAAATAAAAAGTCACTATGCAATAGCTGCATTTCCCTCTTATATTTTAGTTACCTCTGTTATCACAAATGCTACACTCCCTTGTAACAGCACCTACCAATGAAACGTGCAGTGAGTGTTTTGAGACATGTTCCCTTATAGTATGGGATGGGATTTAACATCATTTAGGAGGGATGCAAATGACATAATGTGCATGCTCATAGGCTGTAACAAGCATTGGGCTACTGGTACAATGAATGAGACTGCTGTTGACATGGCTTTCCAGGAATTCCTATGACTTGCAAAAGAGGATGTTGATCAGTCTATTATGTTATATTACCACTATGAAACAAGGGTCTGATATGAACCTCATTGATGCTAATGAACATTTTTACACCGACTTCAAAAGGTGCTGTTGGATCAAGCAGCAAATTGTTTTCCTCCAGGGCATTTCAATTTTGATTGTGTCCCACAAAACTAGAATTTCTCAGGTCTAATGAGCAGTGCATAACTCTTGCCCTGTTAGAAGGAAAAGGTAGAGGCTGACATTAATTAAACAAGGTGGATCCTTCCCTTCTGCAGCTATTTGACAGTTGCAACAAATTGTCTTCTGCCGTGAGTTCCTACTAGAGACTCGGCTGTTGGTACAGAGGGCAGGGTCAGCAGTATCAACTTTCAGAGCTTCAAAAAAAACCCCAGCCACAAGGTGTTTCTATAAAGCACATATTTCTGGCCTACTTGAATCCAGCTGTGTGACTTTCAGGTCAGGAAGAGGAATTACAATACAATCTTCACTAACTTTTGATTCTCCACAAAAGGTCTTAACAAAATTGGATGAGTTTTATATGAATACGTTAGCAGGGTGTAGAATAACTCTTTGCTTGCCTTCTTCTCACTGAACTGGTAGGTAGCCTTTCTAGTGTGAATAGAGCCCTTTATTTGTAATGAAAGACTCACAAAAATATAACAAATGAATGGAAAGACAAGCGCAGTAAGTTCTGCATCTTTTCACTGATATGTTATTTTTAGTAAATCACATGTAATCATAACACAAAATTCTTGAAATACGGCGTGACAAAAATAATCAGAAAGCAAGCTCAACCTGAAAATTAAAGGCATCAGCTCACACAGTTCATGAAAGCCAGAATATGTTTCAGACAGTCTAGTTAGCATATTGCAATCTATTTAGCACTGTAGTTAGCATACCACCGCATCTGATGCAGTGCTGTTCCTTATTAAATTTCACTAAGTTTATTTGCCTGCTTTATACTTCAGATGTGCCAGGTGCTGCCAGATGTGCTATGCCATCTTCTCAGATTTAATCCAGGATTTACAATCTAGTTGCATGCTCCTGCAACACCTGTGCCTACCCCAGGTAGGGGCAGAGGAGATGGATGTTAGGAGGGCAGTTCAACATCCAGTGTGAACACGTGAAGCAAAAATTAATTATAGCATATACTGTATGCGATAGAAATGAGTTACTGCCTAATTATGTCTCCTGTTTCCACTCAGATGAATTAAGGTTTGTTGTGAGCCCTTGGGAAATCAGACACACTTTAAAGTTGTAATGAGTGCTATCATTATTACTTTTGACAGTCATTGAAGTATAATTATCTGATCATCTATTTAAAAGAAAAAAAATCAGAACTTGTTATATATGAGTTCCAAGCTGGCAAATTACAGAACAGTCACCTTAGAAGCTCAATTGCTTGGCTATTTTCTGTACTGGCACTGCCATCTCCTGGAAAAACAGAAGTTGTGCTTCCAAATTTTTCACCTTTAGATGAAAGAAACTTTTCAAGAGCAATAGGTTAAGTACAAAAGCTAACAGCTCCTTAAATTTAAGCTGTTAAGAGTAGCCAAGATACCTGATTTCAGTGTTAGAAATGGCTGCATGGCTCTTTATTATCCAAAGATTTTGCTGAGGAAAAAGAATGGATGTAATGTTTGGAGTGTTGTGGGCTATTCCTATCAAAGGGAGATGGTGAGAGCAGATAGCAGATATGTTCCCTAAACACACCATGAGTTGCTCACCAATAAATGGTGCAATATTACTTAATGCCCCCAGCAGTGAGTAACCCAGAAACAGATACTTGTAGATTATAAAATGTTAGCAGTTTTGTACTGCAGTTTTCATCTGAAAGGAGAAGTTACTGTATTATTTTTTTTTAATTTTTTTTTTTTGTCTGCGTTCTTGGCCTTCCCTGAGCCACTCTGTGATAATTAGCTTTGACCATCCCACCAATTTACTAGGCAGCAGTTCTGGCTGCTGCTGAAGGATTATCCCCAATTCCAAACACACCTTCCATAACTCTAGGCAGTGCACAAGTTTTGTTGCTCAGATTTTACATTTGTCCATATCCCCAGCTGTCCTCTGCTACAATGTCAGCTTTTCCATCAATTAGTTTGGACTTCTGGCTGCTATGTATGACTTTCAGCCTGAACAGGAATTGTAGCAAGAGCCACTCCTCCAGGTTCAGCTTTTCAGACCGGGTCCCAGACCAGCTGGAGGATGAAGCCATAGTTCTGCCCACACCAGAGGGTGACTCTTCTCACTGCCTCAGCTCCCTCATCTAGAAATGAGTGGGAGGTGGGCACCTCACATGGGGCTGCCCTTCCTCGGGAAACAGACAGGTGAAGAATGTAGCTGCTCAGCAGTGTTATCTCGCAAGCAGGGTTGAAATCTCCCTCCAGGCCCAGCTACTTAATGCATTTTTCTTTGGTGTGCATAGTGATAGGGCTGGGGGAAGGCTGCTCTTCTTTCAGCAAAACAGTTTCTATCTGTTACCTCAAATTATGGAAATACATTAAATTACAACAGATTAAATCCTTCCTCACTTGCACTTAACAGGTAACCTGTAAGACCATGCACTTTACACTTCACACCCCACTCCTCTTCCCCAGCCCCCATATTAGAATACAAAACTAATCACTTTCAGATTTACCTACCCTTGTTTTTCAAGGTATTTTCATATTTCCAGTCAAAACCAGGTCTTGCTTTAACACAAATTCCTCTTACAACTACTGTCTCTCTGCTGGGAGAAGCTATGTCTGAACTATCCATGCTTAATTAGCCCCACTCTACTCTAATGGTGACCTGTTAGCCCCACACCTGCTGGTCCCATTCCCATCCCCACAGTGCTGGAATATGGGTATGCTGCTTTGTCTGCCAGCCACCCACAGCCCTGGCTGAATCGTTCCCCCTCACACCATGCTCTGTATGCTGCAAGGATGCCAGCCTCATGGACATCTAGAAATTGCACAGCCTTTCACTAATACTTTGCATTAAAACCTTTTTTTTTGCCTGTGATACAGGTGAGACACCAGAGCTTCTGCAAAAGAAGTCAGTAGGACTCAGGTGCCCAGCCTGTTCATTTCTTACTTTGCATGGTGTCAAACTGCTCTCTGAAATCATCCTGTGGATAGCAGGACTGTGAAAAGTGGCACCCACTTTTTAAACTGTGGTCAAAGCAAAAGTCATGTCTGGTCTGCTGAAGATTTTTCTCTTATCAGAAACACCTAACCTTCTCTGCAAAAATTTTATATCAGAACTTGTCATAGACTTGCAAAAATGTTTGTAACTTCAGACTGTCTTTCTTTTTTAAAATAATGAAATAGCATCAAGATTTTATTTTAAATACATTCAGTGTAACTAGGTGATACTGGTACCAATATCTATGAGGATTTTTTCCCCAACCTACAAGAACTCTTTAAAGTTTCAAGTTTTCTCTTAGACAAGACCCTCTTAAGGGGTAATTTTTACCTCTGTGTTTAATTTCACTCTGGAAGCTTTAAACTTAGTGAAGGCTACTAGATGATGTAATTATTTCTTGATCCAAAGGTTCAGCTTACACAAAGTTATCACTTTGGTAAAACAAGCTGGTGGGCCATGGCATGCTTTTCAATAATCTCAGCATCATTTTTTATTTTTTTTCATATGGAAAATGCTTTTTAATAAGCTGAAAGCTGCAGCTCGAGACCACCAACAGTTCTCAAATTAAGCTTGAGGCTTTCTTTGGTACTTCTGACGCTGTTTTCAACTTACATACTCATCGAAATGCTTCATCAGTGCTAATTTCACACCCTGAAGGTGCAGCAGTTTTGTAACAGACTGCTTCCAGGTGTTTCTACCTGAGCTCGAGTTAGTTCACTCTGAGGGCTGGATCAAGCCAATGTTGATGGCATGCACCAACCCAATGACTAAGTGTCTTTGCTGACAGTGTCATTTCTGTAACGTTATCAGATTGATCTGTCATATTTGCTCACAGGAATTGCCTTTTCTGTATGCTTTGTCAGATTTTCATTTGTTGAGCTCATCAGGGAAGCTCTTCCCCAATTTTGAAGTGCACCACAATGATAGTTCAAAATTACCCATGTTATCATGGAATTTGCATTTTTGTTTATTTCTCAAGGTAATAGTTTGGGTTCTTTTACTTCTTTCAACCCACCTTTCAGCTGGGTTCATGAATCTTCAGAGATCCTTAAAGCAAAACTTTCTGAACTTCACTTGGCTTCTGATGCTGTTATTCTCTTTTCCACTTCCTAAGTGAATTGATGCCCTCCACAGACAGGGGTTTGTGTTGCTTCTCAGTTGGCAGCATTCATCTAACTCAATATTCACCTCTACAGGGTGCACATCTATGCACCCTTTCTCATCAAGAAAGGAAAATATAGTGTGATCTATGACATCTGAAAACAGACCTCCACCTATGATCAGGTGAATTATACCGTATGGATTTTCCACTGATCAATACAAACAGGCTTCAGACATAAATGTGTATGTCACAGGTATCTGAAGCTAGCAATGTGAATCCACTTCTCCAGTCTCATTCTTACACAACCCCCAGCTTTTCCACTGCCTTTTTCTCCTTGGCTTCCCACAGTAAAGGAAACTATAACTGGCAATGTGTACTCAAAATAATTTCCAGCTTTTGAACAGTGACAGTCCTGCCAGTCACACTGAGCAAGGAACGTCCCTTTAGAGAGCACACTGGAAATGCTGATCCCAATTATACACCCAGGAGATAATCCAAATTATCTCTGTACAGGAGTTCTGTTGACTTCAGTGAGAATCTACATGTACCCAAAGCACGCTGGGGTCCATCCAAGTGCACCTCCTGAAGACAGGAGATCACCATACATGCGACTGTGCCTACAGCCACCATCAGAGGCAGGCTTTGTGAGGCTGACACCTTCACTAAGGGAAGCTTTGCATTGTAGTCAGCACAATTAACACCTGAAATTATCTGTACCTGAACCACAATGAAACCAATTCTGGATAGAGAACTTTAATTTCTATGTAAAGTGAAAGTTTGGTCTGGTAACGGATAAAAATACAGTTTAACTGGCTCTAAAGGTGGCTGGCATGTAGTAAAGAGGCTGTGTTCTCTGGTTCCTACTGCACTAAATGCATCCTCTGGCTGAAAGAAAACAGTGATTATCAGAAAGTCAATTGTCATTCCTCCTCTTTAGAAAAATTCCCATTAAAGATAAAGCCAATTTTAATTAGATTAAGTATCCAATTACTGTAATTACATTTTTAAAAAATTCACATCATGACGATGACCCTTTTAAAAAGGGTTACAAGAATAATTAGTGTATTCATATTAACCAAAATGTATTGGATAATATTTATACCCAGAAGGCAAAGTACATTACAAATATTTCACCTTTGGGGAAAGCTTGCAAATGTTTTGGCAGTGGTATGAATATTTATAGGCAAGAGCGTGCTTTAGCAAGATTATATGAGAAAGCATTTATATGCTTACAAATTTTTACCCAAGGGTAAAGTATACATAAAATGTAGTGCAGAGATTATGGATATGCAAAGTACAATTTAAGCAGGGAATTTATATCAGTTTGTTTAATTAATTGGAGCAGAATACTACTTCCTTTTTTTTCTTTTTCTTTTTTTTGTGAGAGAGGGCCCCAAAGAATTGGAGTCTGAGCTTGCTTTCTGCTGATCAATGACAGCAAGAAAGATAGAGGGAAAGGGTCTTCCTTCTGCAAGGCATCACCTGCTCCATAGGTTAAACCATCCCCTTGAATGTGTTCCTGACCACATTGTGTAAGCAATCTGTTACCTGATGTTACCTTATCAACTCACCGTGGAGTTGGAAAACATGCAGGCAGCATCTAGTCAACACTGCTCATTTAGGAGCAAATCCTCCAATCTTCAGCATTGGGAAGACTTGATATGCCAAACAGGTTTGCTCACACACAGAAGACAAGAAAACACTTCCTTGCTCCCAGCTACCCCCGAAGGCAGAGATGTGACTCATTTTTACCTCTTAGGTACAGCACTGGTTAGCATAATGCAAGGAGGTGAGCTGTGCAAGCTCTTGGGCTGGGCACAAAACCCTCACTGCAGACTTGCCAGCGCAGCATTCCACAGGGATCTTCCCAGCAAATCGTGCCAGTGCAGCCTAACCATTGTTTTTTGCCTGCTCTACTGCTAATCGACAGATTTGGGAATTACATTCTCCCTCAGAAAAAAAGCTCCCAGGCTTTTTACTGGTGTTTGCATTTACCTGATACTGCAGCATTCAGCTCTTTAATACGACGATGCTGTGCAATGAGAAGTACGCTTGCAGCACACACATAGACACCTTCCTCAGTTAGGTGAGAGAAACCATGACTGGCACAGCTTTTGGCAAGACCTAGACATATGAGGAGACTCTTGAGTAACTTGTTAATTTGATTAAGTTAAGAAATTTGATCCTACTTTACAAAGTAAAACAAAGATTTTTCTTTTTTATAGCGATATAATGTGGCCAGTCAAGAATGAAAGACAAAAAAAAAAAGACAAGCTTAAAATTATTCATTCCACTTCTCTCACATTAATTTTCTCTTCACTAAAATATCAGGAATCATACTCAAGCATTTATGCCTTTCCTGGTTTTTCAGAATTGTTAAATACTGTTATATGTAATCTGCAGTTTGCTATTCATTAAGCCACGGACTGTGGCTCTGAGCAGTTGGTCTTTGTGCAGATCTTTACCTACCCAGGAGAAAAAATGTTCTAGTTTCTGAAGATGACCCTTCCCTTATGAAGGGAAAAAGTTACAGCAAGTTGCAAATATTTGTGCAAATGGATGTTTGCTTTGATGCTGATATTGCCAGTGTCAACATTTGTCCCACAATAATGAGAAAATGGGAGAGGTAAGCACAGTATAGCAGAGAGACAGGTGAGTGGAAGAATATCAGAGTTAAATAGGTAAGAAAATGAAATAAATTTCTAATGTTCCTTTTTGCAAGATCAACATTTGTTGGAGATTGCTATCAATACCTGCTGAATATCTGTCACATTGCCTGGAAGGTATTTTGCTATTTATGTATTGTTTCTGAATATTATAAAGGCTGCATTTGTATCAGTTTGGAACCATAAATCAAACATGGTATTTATAAATACCAGCATTTATGAGGACATCATTCTGTGAAAACAACTCTTTCTACATGATGGCAAACACAATCCAAAGCAATTTAAATACAGTGAAGTCCACTTCACAAAGCTGACCTTTTTGAGGCCCGTGTGAGCCATCAATTTGTGGTACTCAGATTGTGGTCTGAAAACCACATTCAGATCAGAATATATTTATGGTATTTTTCCTTTCCAGAAGGTCAAATTATCTAAAACATCCTTTTGATCTTCTTTGTTAGGATGCTGTTTTCACGGTTGTTTTGTACAATTAGAAACGGGTTCTACAGCAAGCTGAACCAGAAGGATTTCACCTGCAACTCCCACAAAGACTCATCCTTCCTGTGAAGCCCAAGACTTCCCCTGCAGGAGTTCTGGTTTTGGCTGTAGGAAAAAAAAAAGGGGTTTATCAAGTCTTCCTTTTTTTATTTTTTTTAAACATAACTCTCAACAATGGAAGACTTCACAAAGACTTATTACATCTGTGCAGTCTCTACGTATAATCCCAGTATTAAATTCCTTGCTTTGGCTTTGAGCTGCTGTAGGCTTCTTGAATGGCCACAGACCACATGCCATGCTGGGATCACAAAGCTGGTGATTCCATGTGAAAAGCAGAACATCTGTCTCCCCATTCCTCCTTGGCTTTTAACGGTGTGGGGAAAAATACTAAAACTGCCATAAACGTTTCTTTATTTATTCCAGTGACCTTCTTAGGAACAAGAGTGGAAAGGCTGCTGCATCCAAACCTAATCACCAAGGAAGCCCCCAAATATCAGTGTTTTGAACCCACTGCCTTGATGACACACACACCCTTACAATGGGAACCCAGCCTTTGACAGTTGCAGCCAACACCTACAAATGCTCAGGTGGTGGTGCTGGGCTCCCAGTTGTTGTCTGTCCTTCCTGCACATCTCAAGAGACACAGTGGAAAGAGAAAGAGATCTCTAAGAGTGCTGTGCCAGACCAGTGGTTGTCTCCCTGTGATCATAGAAGTTTGTTTTGCTTTTGGCTGAAGGACTGACGTTTTGGTTAACTTCAGCATCATCAGCTGCTGAAGATGACTGTCCTAAGCAACTGCAAAATCACACCACTGCTCTTCACTAAAAAGCTTTTTCTCTTCAATGAACAGACCAAAGCTGCTGCTCATAGTGGTGCATCATTGCCAGAGAACAACAATGAATGTAATTTTCATTACAACTTGTGTGAATTATTCGTTGTTACTGGACTGATGACACATTTCTGATCAGGGAGATGCTCCTTTTGATGCCCCTACCTGCTGACATCGCTGCTGCAGGCATCAAGAGCTACTGGCAAGTTTAGGAGAGAGGCAAAGACACTGACCGACAGTTCCTACAATTCTTATTTCCAGGAGGAGAGTGGGGAGTCCCAAATATCCTGTGAGGTGCCCAAGAACTGGCGAATGACTGGTGGGTGAAGAAGTTATAAGAGACAGTCCAACCACGTTAGTCTGGTAACAGTTGGTGGGACCTGGCCAAGGGCTGCCTCCTCCTGGGGCGAAGGTGATCAGTAAGAACGAGTTCTGGAATAATCCCCTCAGCTCCAGCTATTCAGACAGCAAATATCTTTTTAGTAATTTAAGAGTCTGTGGTATTCTGCTGCCGTAGTGGTCTGCAGCGCTAGTCAAAGCAATTCTGCTCTCAGCTCAAGTCTAATTAAGGGTAGCTCTTGCGTAAAGCGAGTTAAATTCAGTAGTCACAGCCCAGACCCCATGGAAAATAGTCTAATTCAACTACAGTAATATAGTGCAATATAAATATAATGGAAATACAAAACCATATAATTTAATTTGACATGACTGGCAGTTTTTTGCTTAAGTCGGTGAAAATGAACGAGTACAATGAACTTCCCTCTTTACTTAGATCTTTTATTGTTAGTATAGCGGGAAGGTGGTTTCAGGGTGACTTTGCATGGCACCAACCTAACAAATGCGTTGACAATATGCAAATTTCAAGCTCCCTCTTGAAAACACATGCACATTTATAATTTAAAGTATCTTAGATGGTTGCAGTAAATTTAATTAGTTCTAAATATACCCTGCACTCTTCTACATCCGTCCTATGGGCTCAAAGGGGGGGGTGTGGGAAATTCCACATGGAGAACCCAGCCGAGCCACAGCTTCAAAGGGCACTTTTGACCACCAGGTAAATCCTCGGCCCTTTCCCGGGCTGGGGACAGCGCGGGGCTCTGAGCAACCTGATCTGAGGGAAGGTGCCCCAGCCCGCGCAGGGGGGGGTGGATCGAGAGGATCTTTTAAGGTCCCTTCCACGCGATGTCCCTTCCACTCTGTGGGGGGACACTGCCGAGTTCCCAGCACCCGGGGCCCACCTGCCGTGTCCCACCTGCCGTGTCCCACCTGACGTCCCGCCACCCCTGCCGGCAGCACCTGGGCACCCCAGACCCCACCGCCCACCCCCTCCCTGCGGGGCCGCCACCTCCCGCCCCCGCGCAGGGCGCCTGCGCGCTGCCCGCGCCTGCGCGCCCCCGGCGCCGGCCGCCGCCCGCCCCGGCATGGCCTACTCGAAGTGCTGCAGGGTGGCCATGGTCTCCTGCCTGGTGCTCTGCGTCTCCCTCCTCCTGCCGCGGACCTTCTTGTCTCGGGGCGGCGGGAGGCAGGAGCCCGGGGCTGCCCCGCTCGCAGCGCCCGCGCCGCCCGAGGGTAAGAGGCCGCTGAGGCGTGGGCCGCTCCGCTCCGCTGCGGCACAGAGGCCCGTGTTGCAGCCGCTGCACGGGGGACGAGAGTAAAACGGGGCGGGGGGTGGCTCAGCCGAGCGCCAGGGGCAGGGCGGGCTGCCGCCGCCGGCTCGATGGGCGCCCGGGGCTGGGCGGCTGGGCTCCCCGGCCCCGGGCGTGTGTGCGGGGCCCGGGGTGCCCGGCGCGTCTGGGAGGTGCTGCTGCCGCCTGGCAGCGGCGCGGGAGAGGGAGCCCTTCCCTCCCTCGGGAGGAGCCCTTCCCTCCCTCGGGGGGAGCCCTTCCTTCCCTCGGGAGGAGCCCTTCCCTCCCTCGGGAGGAGCCCTTCCCTCCCTCGGGGGGAGCCCTTCCCTCCCTCCGGGGGGAACCGTGTCCCTGTCTCGTTTCCTCTGCCTAGTGACCAGGGAAGTGTCAGAGGTTGGATTCGTCGTTCTCACTGTGATTTAGTTTTTCGTGTGATTTTCCCTTTCCCTTTTCCCTTCAGGAAAACAAAACAAAACAAAAACAAACTTAAAATCGTGCAAATTTCATTTTATTTCTTTTACGTGAGTGGGGCACCAAAGCTGCTGAGAAGAGACCACTTTTTTGTTGCGGTCGTGATCCGTTATTCATTATTCGTTATTTTCTTGTTTTCTGTATGAAACGCTTTTCTTGTTGCCTGTGAAATAAAAGTTCATTTGAATCATTTTCATTGCTCAATTTCCTATTCCAGTATTTTAAGCTTGGCTTTCATGCATCAGCTTCTCATCATGAACGTGCCACATGATGACCCCTTTAGACTCAGATCCTGACCTTGCAGTCCCTTGAACCAAGTCCTTCTTGCCTGCCCTCCCACTCTGCATGTCCCTTCTTAAGTTTTAAACTCATGAGTTCATACAAGTGTCTCCCATTCTTTTTACGTCCATTTCTCCCCAAGACATTTCATATAAGTTGTTGGTATCGTAGCCCTAGATCTTGGCAGAGAGTTTTGCCCAGGGCTGCCCACAAGCCAGAGGTGAGGCTGACGAAAGTACAGAGAACTTCTGGGTTGCGCTGGATGCTGTCCCACAGGAGTTCATGATCTGTGGAAATCATCCTTCCACCAGCCTGGTTCTTAGCAACTGCGGTGACTGATTTCACATGACCAGGGTTTCTTAAGATGGTTCTGGCTGAAGTTAACTGGTGAAACAATGTTACATTGAACTGAAATACATGACTTCTATGCTACAGCTGCCTTTTCATGGCTGTTGTGTTTATACTTGGTCTTTAAGAACTCAAATAGAGGTTCAACAACACTGTAAATTTGCAGGTTTGTAGTTTCATTCCATAAGCCCTTTAATGAAAACCTGAATGGTAGCTGCTTTCTTTGATAGCACATCAAGGGCTGTGAGGGTGCACTACTGGGCCCAGCAGGGCACAGGAGCTGTGAGGGTTGTGGAGTCACCGGCCTGAAGTAGTGATGGGAGCAGATGCTCTGGGATGTGGTACCTGTCTCCATTAACGTCTGACCCTGTGCAGCTCCCGACTGATCCTGGGGTGATACCAGATGGCAGAGTTTGGCAAACTCTGTCTTCCTGGGCAGTCCTGGGCAGTTGTCAGTTAATATTCTTTCTTCGGTGCTTCTTTGGCTGTAGGATGGACTCCATTGAATTGATCTGACAGAAAAACTGGCTTTAAAAACAAACAACCAACCAACCACCCAACTTTCACCCAAATTATTTTCGTTGACATCTGTCTGATGAATGTTTTTACCTGTTCTACCACAGCCTGCTTTGAGCAGGGCTGTCATAAGCTGACTAATCACAACCACAGTTAAATGCTTAAAATAGGTGACACAAATACTCTTTCCATCATCCTGCAGGAGATCAGAGTACAGGGCAAGTTAACGTGTGCCTGGTGCAGAGCGAGTGCTTGGTGTGCTCCTCTGCTGCACCAACACCTGTCTTTGGCTGAGATGTAATACCTCACCTCAGCTGATCCGTTTCAGATGAGAATTTATAGTCCATATTTACAATTTGATAGCAAGAATTTCATTACAGCTGCTCTGTAGACCAAGCTTTATTTCACCTGAAGTTATTTTTTTTTAATTGGAAAAATAAATCTTGATTGAACAGTTCCATTCATAACCTCTGTCACTAGTCATCCTCTTCAGTGAAGTGATAACTGCAGTTATCTGATGGAAGCTTCAGGGACTTGAAGTAATGATTGTATTCTTGGAGTTAATAAAGTGCTTATTGTAGTCTTGGGGGCAAAATGCCTCTGAATAAAACATTCTTAAAGTTTACTACCATTTGTTAGAACTTAATGTTACCAAAAGGCTTTTTGATGGAAACAGGCTTTAAGCATGGCAATGGTGCTTTCCATTTTCAGAGGTCTCTTTTAGGAAAAAGGTGAGCATAGTACTGTAGAAGTTACTATCTTTATGCCAGGAAGGTGGCTCTTTTTCACAGTAATAGTTTCATGTATATGAAAGAACTTATTTAAAGAACTTCCTGTGAATGTTTCACATTTCTAGTTTACTTCATGGCAGGTGTTAGATTGTATTTTTTTTTAATCTTTTGGAAAGAGGAAAAAAACTACTAGCAGTTTAAAAGTACTCGTAAATCTAGTATTCATAAATATATGCCATGCATTTTGTAAAACTACTCTATAAGTTGGTAGTTTAGGAAAAACCTTACAGCACCGTGGCAATAGATGTACATTGACTGCATTCTTACCAACTGTGAAGTGGCATCAGCTTTGCAAGAAAAAATACATGACTGTTCAGGTAATGCCTCTGCCCAGCTTGCATTTGTACAATGCAGACATCAGATGTCTGCAGGTGTCCTTACTTAGGAAAATTAAGATTTTTCCATTTGGGATAGGTTTTGTGTTTTCCTTTTTAACCTCAACCTGCAATATTTAATAAAAAATGTTGAACCATTTGTCTGTGTCTGTTAAAAACACCTGTGTGGTGGTTTAAAGTAAGGATTTCAAAACTGTCATTACTTCTGACCCTTTTGGGGTAGGTTTCTAAAGTTGTGTTGTCGGGAACACAGCTGGAGCTATTTTGTAAATATCAGTAGAAGAGAAAGAACTAAGTGAATGCGTACTGGTCATCCAATTAATCTTGATGTTACACTGTCTGACAAAATAAGAAGTATTTATAAAAATATTTGGAATGGAAAAATATAAATGACTGCTCATGTAAAAAATCTAAAACATGGGTCTTGTGGTAGCATATAATACTGAAATAGAGAGTGCCTCAACAATTAATCAAATGTGAATTTGTAGTGTTATAAAAAGGATTAATTACTTGGGTTTTCTGTGGGTAGAGATGTTGGTGAAATTAGAAGGTGTTAAAGAATAGCAGCAGAAATTATATAGTGCTATGAAAGAGATTAAATGTGAAGGAAACAGTTTGTGTATAGATTACTCTAAGCTGTTACAGTAACATGCAAGAAAACCTAGGAGGACATTTTCAGTCTTCAGAAGGTCAAGTTACTTTATCATGGAGGCCATGTGTCTTTCCGTGTGTTCCCATTTGCAGCTTTAGAATCCTTTGGCCAATTCATCTCATTGGACAGAGAGAGAAAATAAATGTTTTATGAAAATATGCTGTGGAGAGGGGCTAAAGATTGATTCACATGTCTTACTGAGACAAAGGCTACAGAATGAATGCCTCTTTATTGGCATCTACCAGAGAGGGGAGGTCTTGCACATCCTACTTGGCAAAAGCTTTGCTTAGAGCTCACGTCTTCTGTAAATATCAAGACCAACAAAGCAGGGCAGAAAAATGTACCTGTGCCTGTCTGAAAAAAATGTTGCTTTTCTTTTTTATTCACTACAATGAATGTTTTACCAGGAAAATGTGAATGGCACCTAAGCATCCATAAACGTGACAGTCAGAGTAAAGTTTGAAGTTTTAAGACTGGAATTTGCATTGCTGAGGCAGGAGGGTAGTTCTGTATCCCACTGCCACATGTTTTTTTCAGATAAAGCTTTGGCAAAATGTCCAGCTGGTTTGTTCTTTGTGGTTTTTTTTTTGTTAGGTGTGCATCCACAGTAAGGAGTAGTAAATGTTTCACTTGGAAAAAAACACCCTTTTTATTAACAGTTCCAAACCATTGTTGTGTAACTGTGGTTTGGGGATTGAAACGAAGTAAAAAGGTAGAACAGCTACTGCAGAGCATGAGCAGAACTGTGGGTGCTGTCCTAAGGAGCAATGAGAACAGCAACCTTTGCTTTGCTGTCAGCTTTGACAGTCACACGTGCTTTTCAGACTACCATATCCCATCTCTAATCCTCCTTCTATGCTTCCTGAGGTCCGAAGAACATGCACCTTTTATAAATGAAGTAGTGTACTATAAATCCTGATGAATGGTTTGCAGAATTAATGTAGCAACAGCCTATATGTACTGTATGTCAAACTTTATTTTTTTATCATAGGTGTATGTATGCATCTCAGCATTTTACAACTGGTGCAGAAAGACATATTATCTAGAATAAGAGCTGCTGGTTTGTACAGTAACTTAAGCCTAAATAACTTTATAAATTGTCAAGTTAGGTTTGGTAGCAATTCCTGAACCGCATTAGGTAGACCACATAAGAGCTTTCTAAGAAAAAGATACTTGGATGTTCTGAATGTTATCAGCTGTTTGGCTGTTTTATTAGGTGTGCTATAAATATTCTTTCGAGAAGAACTGGCTTTTTCAGTTGAGTGTGAATATTGTTAAAAGATTAATAAACTCGCAGTAATTCTAATGTGATACTACTATTAAGGACTACATCTACATTCAGAAACCTCCAGTCTCTTAAACAGCACAAACATTAGCAGGGGTGTCATTTAATTTTTGGACTTAAAGCTACTGAAGGGACAGAATTAGATAAAACATGGTTTCCTATAGCTGATTTGCCAAGATGATTTGAAGCATTAAACTAACAAATTATTAAACATGTTGGGTAAACCTTAGGTAAAAAGATTGCAAAGCCAGGTAGGGTGTATTGGGTGGAGTTACCAAAAGTAGTAACCAGGTCTGCATGAAGCTCTCAGGCTGTTGCAGGGGAGTTCGGAAATGTTTCAAAAGCAGAGCAGCACTGTGGTGCCCTTCAAAGCTAAATGGAGGTTAGTGCTCTTCCCTTCCCACAGCATGGAAAACATCCAGTTGAAGAACTTACCATCAACACTGGCAACTCAATCGTGCAGCAGGCAAGGACCTAACACATGCCCTTCTGTGCTCGAGTAGAAGTGTCACTTGATTTTATTGAATATTCTGCTGTCTCCATTTGAAAGGGGTTTGTTTCATCCCTGGAAATGTGGAATCCAGTCACATCACCTACTGGTGTGATAGCTTGTTTTTAAAAGCATGAGGTATGTTGCTTAATTGACAGTAGCATCCAAATTGCTACACATTTCCATTTATGTATTGTGTATTTGCTAGCTTTTGGCATGTAGTGCTTTTAAGTTACCTGTGCTGTCGATTTCCTCTATAATTTGCATGGGTTCTTTACAATAAAAAGCTATGGAAAAGAATATGTTTTTTCTAAATAAGGCAATCATTATGAGAGTTTCAAAATCAACAGGGAATATTTAGATCTAGAAGCCATGAAATTCCCCCTTAAATTATTTTTATAATGAAATTACTAGTGTTTGTCCCTTTGACCTGGCTATCTTTAATTGAATTTTTTAAAGCACAAATGAGGCTCTGTGGGTAAATTAGAAAAATATTCCCTTTAAATACAGTTTCACCTTTGTCAATTATTTTCTGATTTTTCCATCTCTTTTTTATAATAAAAAATATTTATATTAATATAAGATGCTTTCATAGGTTTATCTACCTTCATGCTCTCTACATGACATCACATTTGTTTCCACACTGACCTACTGCTACAAGCAATGGGACTTTGTTGTAAATAACATGCTATGCTTTCCATCACAGATTTTGAAAAATTCACAGAAATTAAAGTGCAGGAAAACAACTTTCTTAAAGTTGAGCCTGAGCTAATTTGGGACCATTTTTTAGTCAATGTCGGTGTACCTGGACAATTTCACTTGAAGAACATATGCCATCACCTAAAAGAAAAATGTGGGTTTATTAGTAGAACTTCTAATAATAGAACTATTGATCACTTCCTAGTACATACTCACTGTAATTTTCTGTGCTCAGGAATTTAGTTGCCTACTATGGTGTTTCCTAGCAGGAGCAAGTGTTAATTTAATCTAATTTTGTCTTGTTTTGCTTATCTTAAAAATATTTGTAGCTGGGGACTTACAAAAGTAAAGTTTGTTATTTTCAGTGCCATTTCAAACCTGGTTTTCAGTTTCTTTATGCAAGTGCCCAGTGCCCAGGATGTATGGATTTTCTGCCACATATGCCAGGGAGGGGAATTTTTGCAGTCAGGGCCAGGGGATGGGCTGCAGCCCGGCCTGGCAGCCCCCATCACTGGTGCTTCCATCCAATGCCTCCCAACACCAGGATCGATGGCTGAGTAGCCCAGTAATTCAGTTCAGTTCCCAACAGTGGAAAGGAGTGCAGGGGCAAGTCCAGGCTGGATATGGAGATAGAAAGCAGGATGTTAAGTACCTGCAGGAGTAGAATAGTGAATATCATAGCAAAATTGTTGAATTTATGACAGAAAAAATTAGAATAATCCATGAGCTTACATTTCTTGAGATTTCAGTGCTCTTCGGTTGAACAAAATCATCCACAGCACCGTTTCAAGCTCTCTGCCGTCACCCTAGCATCTGTGCATCCATTTCTCCTCACTTCTATTTCTCTTTTTAAATTCTCTCTGCTTCTCTCAAGGCTAGAAACCATTTTTTTCCCTCTAAAAAGCTGAAGATCATGCGTTCCAAGCTGTATTCTCTTACATTGCTTTACCCAACACATTTTTAAGGAGAACATTTTGAGATGTCACCACTTTTCTTTATCTTTCATTATGCATTTAGGAAAGTCAGGTTAAATACTACTTCTTATGGCAATAGTCAAAAATCCGCTCTGGGCAAACACTGCAGTCATGTACCAGAGTGCTAGACAGGGAGCAGGTTTTGAATTTAACATACCTTTACATAATATTGAAAGGTCAGGCTCACACCAGAAAACCAATACTTGTTGGGGCTTTTTGAGCAGAGAACAAGAAGTAAGAGTTTGGGTTTTCATCCTGTTAAGGATGCTGATTCACAGGGGTTTTGGACAAGTATGTAGCTATCAAACTCCATGTTTTGTTAATTGTTCTGTCAACTTTTTCTCCTTCTAAAATCAAGAGAGTAATTGTGCACACCTAACTCCTCGTACTGCATATAGTAAGTGACAGAGGATTGCATTTACTGACTTAGTACTTACAGTCCAGCAGGTTACCATGTTCATCCGTGGTGGTGCATTTAAAAGTGGAGAAAATAGGTCAGCTGCACTGGCTGAAGTTTTAGGTTGCATGTAAAAGGTGAAAAGTAATAGAAGGAAAATAATAATTGTCTGGGTTTTTTTGCAGGGAAGCTTGGTCGCTTTCCACTGAGGATGCATTACCAGGCCACTCCTGACAGCCGAGCTGTGCCTCATTTTCCAAGGTCTCACCTTGCTGAAGCAGTTGCCAAAGCCAAGGCAGGTGGAGGTGGTGGTGGAAGCACTGCTGGAACTGGAAGAGGTCTTGTGGGGCAGATTATCCCTATATATGGATTTGGCATCTTCTTATATATCCTGTACATTTTATTTAAGGTAAGACCAACATAAATTGTAAAGTCAGGAAAATAACAACTAAAAACACCCCTCAAACCAGAAATTTCTGTATCTGGCTCTTCCACTTCAGACTTGCTCAAAAAACGTGCTTATGCTGGTCTGGTGGTTGAAAGACTGGTGTATCTTTCAACAGAAATCAAAGATTGGTGTGGTTTTTGCTATTGCAGAGACTGCAGCTATGAATGCAGGAATGGTTTGCTCTGATCCTCAACTTGCCTCTGAGGTCTTACAATTTTTTAAAGTATTTTCTTTTACCCCAGGATAATGTGTATGTGTAGAAAAATGCTAGATTAATTTATAACATCCAGATAGTATTATAAGATTTTTTCTATTATGTATGAATACATATTATATGTACTGTATATGTCATGTTCTGTGTTATGCATTTAAAGTGGGAGAAAAGGAGAACGATTATTGCATACCTTCTGGAACTAAAGCACCACATTGTTGGAGATGGAAGTTTGTAAGGTTGTACTGACTGTGCTGGAACTACCCCAGCTGAGTAACTGGTTGAAAGCTAGTTTAAAAAAGCACAGCCCAAATTCCCTTCAAGTGTTTCACACTTGATTTGAACTTCTCATAGCTTTTTGTTACACAGATGTGACTTGATGACAGTGAGCTGTGTGGGAGGAGGGAGAAGTGAACTTGTGGACATGTTTTTTCCTTTGAGTGGAGGCTGAATCCAGACTGAGCAGTGTCCAAACAGTTGAGCCTGCTCTGGATAGACAGAACCAAGAATGAGGTGAATAGGGTGAACTGATCAAACACAGAGAAGATGAAAGAGGTAGCCTGCAGCTTCTGTATAGAACCAGCCAGTATCCTTGTGACAGGTACAAAGTTGGTAATAAATAATGGCAGAAAGTGTTGCAAGAGGAACAAGTGGGTCACATATAAATCCTTCAGAACCTGGCCTTTATTTCACAGGAATTGCCCAATACACTGGGTTTTTTTCCCTCCTAGGTGCAGCATAATTATAAGATCATGCTGGAACAGATAAATATTCTAAAACTAAAAAGTCATTTTTGATGAGTTATGCTTTCACTATGCTTAAAAATATAATTTGTTTCAAGTGCCTTTCAGGAGTTTTCAGCTGGCAAGATCTTCCAGGCATTTTTTGTGGTTGTCTGGCTTTGCTGCTGGACAGGCTTTTCTGTGGTTACTTTCTGGCATATTTTAGTTTTCTGTCTTTTTTTCATTTGCCTTTGGGGCTTTTATATTATTATTGCTGTAACTCGTAGAAAGGTCATCTTTTTTTTACTCATCAGCTGGCATCTAAGGGAAAAACTACTGCTGGAGAGCGGAAAAGCCCTACTGCTGCACCTGGAAACATGAAGAGGAAAATCAGTAAGTATGACTTTGGAGTTCTAGCTGTGTAGCTGTTGACTCTGTAGAGGTATGGTCCATCTCAGTTCAAGTTCTGGGCACACTGTGAAGCTGAATTTCCCTGCACATAAAGAACAAGCCAGAAGCTTCTGTGTTGGAATGAGCAAGAGTTAAAGTGAATTACTGCACTGTCACTTTCTAATCTCATTCAGCTAATGAGACTCTGCAATAGCAGCCGGATCCCAAGCCCCTCTGGAAGCAATGGCTTTTGATGAAGTTCACTGAGTTAACTGTATGGATTTGCTGAAAAGCTATGTAGCTAATGATTAAAAATGGATAATAGCATGTCCATCTATAATTATTCTATAATCCCTAATATTCTAGTAATAGTATATAACGATATTATTAAAAGCTAGCTTCATTTTTTTAAAATGTGTTAATTCTTAGCCATCACTAAGCACTTCCCTACTTTTTCCTCTCAATTTTTGCAATGCTCAAAGTTTTGATGAGTGCAATACAGAAAGCAAAGGGTATTCTGAAATGTTATGGTGATTTTACTTACACATCAGTGGGGTAGATGCCAGTATTTGCAGACATTTAGTAGGTAAATAATAAGCTTACTATTGAAGATTCAATGAGTGGTTACCGTAACAGTATTTAAATGTGCTGTGTTTAGCTGGCTAACTTGTAATAGGAAAGTACTTAGGGCTTTATAGAAAGTGCTAGCAGTAAGGTAGTTCTCTTAACATAGCTGTAGTTATCTTGACATTAATGCATATTTTAGGAACACTTAATGTACTCAGTGCTATAGATTGTATTTTCAGTGTACTGCATTGTGCCTGGCAATTTTGTGCAATTTATTAGCAACACTAATTGTATATTCTTCTCTAATGCTTGGTAAGATAAACTAACTTTGCAGTAAGTTAAATGTTTACCATCATTATAGCCCCAAGAACTAGTGATGAAAATTATTCTGCCTTTTTCTAGAGCTCTTAATTTGTATTCCTAAAGCATTCATGGCAAGCTGTAGCAGAGCAAGGGACAAGTCAGTGGACTAAGAGTCTGAAAACTGAGCCGCTACTTACATAGTGATTTAGAGGGAGTAGCTTCCTTTCTCTTGGCCAGTTTCCCTTTTCCTATTTTTAGTCTCAGGCATACAAAATAATTACATCAGTGATGCATTAAGTAAGACATTTTCTGTAGAATAGAGATCTTTCCAAAAGCAGGATGTTTATGGATTACTCTCCTTTCCTACTGTGTTGAATTTCCATTGTGCCTTTGTGCTGCTTAAATGGGTGTTCCTGGAGCAGCAGTTAACTAACCCAGGCTGCTTTCCTTTTGTCCAGTGGGGAACAATGAACTCTCAGCTATAGGACTTTGAGCTACAACAGCCAAACAAGGAACTCAAGCATTTTTGCTGATGTCCATGATGTCGCATCTATAATGTAACCCTTTCAGCAAAATTGAAGCCAGTATGGGTGTTCCTGCATGTATACGTGTGTCTGCTATTGCACTATGGACATATTTTTTGAAAAAAGTGCAGCTGTGCAAATACAGTGTTTTGCTCCCCAGGCAGACACCGTGTGGCTGGCTGTTGTGCAGCCCAATGAGCCTGGCAGACCACTAGTGCTTACCCTGGCACACCTGTGCAGAGTTTGATGCCATCAAACCCATGAACTTTATTCACTTTGATAAAGATATGGTTTCTCAAACCTTAAATTCATTAGAACATACTTGTGTAACCTTTTGTCTCTGTTCATAAGGACTCAGCAGAGGAATTCCACGAGAACTATCAATTCTGCAGTAGACAGCAAACTATGTAGGTTTCCTTAAGTATTTCCTTAGATATTTTCTTTTCCCTCACTTTAATCTCCAGGGCTTGTACAGTGGCTCACTCACTCTGCTTGTTGGGAGGTAACTTGGGAGCTACTGAAATGTTTTCTGTGTGTCCTGATGCCATTGGCAATAGTCTTCATGTTCATAGACCAGGAAAAGGAGGTAAAGCTCTTTTAGCTGCATGTTTTAGTTTCCTCACAGACAGTTCCGTTCAGTACCACATGTTACCTGTGATAATGGGACAGGGGTATGTTTTCAGAACTCCTACTGACATATCTTGGGATTTTGTTTGTTTTACAGCTGACTATGAGCTCACCCAACTCCAGGAAAAACTGAGAGAGACAGAAGAAGCTATGGAAAAATTAATCAACAGAGTAGGACCTAACTGTGACAGGTGTGTTTCCAATTGCAGCATTTTAAGGAGGGGTTTTTCTGTGATTAGAAATTAAACTTTCTAACATTGGCTATATTAAAATAGCATTTTTATTACTGCTTCAAATTGTAGAAATTTGATTTTAAACGTCACACTTTTTGTTCTGCATTTTTTCCAGCATTCATATTTAAAATAAATATTTTTTTCCACATTCACTTTCCTTAAACAGAAAAGCAACTATCCCTACCCTCCCCCTTTGTATATTGTATTATTTGGAAGATAATGACAGGTATGTATAAACAGAAAATGAAGTGTCTAAGTTTAAAATATTTAAAGCACACTGAGTTATGTGACCAAAGTGATAATCTTAATGATTCCTAAGAGACCCATTTGGTTTATGTTATTTTTAGTGCTATGGATTATTTTGTCATAATCTATGTAAATGCCTGTTGGAATATCCATAAAATATTTCTTTTAGGGCAGAATTTTTTAATAATCTGATTATATAACTTAGCTCTGCCCTGTAACCAATACATCCATGCCTTTGCTTCTAAATATAGAAGAAAAAAATTAGTTGTAAAATCAGGATTTTTAAATTTATGTGTATTTTTTTTAATAAGGAGTGTAACAACACATCAACAGGATAATGCATAATCGCAGTGTTTGAAACTATAAATACCATGAATATTAAGGTGATGTTTGCAAGCAAAAAAGGTAGCTGTTCAGGTTGTACTGCACATTAACTTCGTCTGAATCGGTCAATGCTTGTTTTAACCCATTCTGTAGGAACTATTCTATGCCAAGCTTGTATCTTCATTTATGCTTCAAGCCACATTCTCTGTAGATTTGCCCCCTTTGCACCATGTGCCTGGTGCAGCTGCACCCATCTTTGCAAAGGGAGATGCCAGACTTGCCCATTTTAGCCTAAGTTCCAGTGGGAGAACCCCTAAGAGATGTGAAGGGGAGACAATAATGTAGGTCAAGTTCAGCAAGAGATTATTCCTTATGGCTGTGAACCATTAGGAACAGAGCATGACAAATCTGAGTGCACAGCCTGTGACAAGAGCAGTAGGAATTTCACAAGCTATGTGCTCAGAATGATGCTCAGAGCAGATGCTCTAGTATAGAATGTTATTGGGCTTTAATAAAAAGAAAGTGGGAGGACATAATCCCATGCACTGTCTGTTGAGCAGAACTCTAGGAAGGGAAATGGGAAAACACTAATGTCAATTGCTTCTCCATTCCTGAAAGTCAGGATGGTGTTTATTTTTCACTCTTTCATTAGGATCCCTCAAAAAAGGGAACAGGAAGGGGCTCTGTCACATCAGTCAGCTCATCCTCCAAGCCATGCAAACCAGCAAATAGCCTGATCTTCCAACAGGCTGTTAGTGAAACAGAAGGATACTGTTTTGACTATTACTCGTCTCTGCTTTGGAGAGCTGATGCAATGCTCTACGAGTGTCTTTAAGCTGCCAAAAATAGGCTTATGAGCTGCCCAGATATTGTGCTCCCTCTCAGGATAGATTTTTTTTTTTTTTAACTGAGAAAATGGGTTTAGGGTCTGATCCAATATTTGTTTTGCTCTATGTTATTGGCTCAGAGCCCTTATTTAACAGAACTTCCCTTCTTTGTTCAACAAAACTATTTATACTGATGGATCTAAAGGCCTTAGGGGAAATCAGAACCATAATCTAATAAAGAATTCTGTATGTAGCCTCTTTAAAGAGGGGGGAAAGCACTTCTAGATGGAGTAAATGGCTGTTTTTCAAATACCCACAGACTCTGAAGCTGTGATAAGTTCAGTAATACTGGATGAATGTCTTAAAATAAAATGTATGGTTATAAAGTGTAATCAGAGGAGAGAGTACAGTGCTAGGCTTATTCAATCTGTATTTTGATAGATTTAAATAAAAAGGAAGGAGGAAGAGGGCAAAAATTACTTGAGCTCTATTTATTAATATGCGGTTAAACAGAAATCCTTACAACAGAAAAGTCAGATAAAGAAGTAACTGATACAAAATTTAAACTAATGCTGAAAGACCCCAAGTGAGACCATGAACTATTATACTAGATATGCCAAAGAGACCCCCAGCCTGCCAAGTGAAGTCTTAGTAATCAAACCAAAGGACCTATTTTGCCTTGTCACAAAAATAATGTCTCACCGAAACACTGTTTTTGTAGTAGTACTGAGCTATGTGTCTTCTCACTGTACTTCAAGAGCATTCTCCTCCCAGCTGAACTGCTCCAGGATTCACCCTGGCTTTCTCCTTCTGGTCAAGATTCTTAGAATCCAAAGGCATTCTAAATTTGTGGATTTTCTTTGAAAAAAATATTAAAATTTGGAAATGTGGATGAGTTTGGAAGGGCAGTTTATTCTCAGAAAATTCTGCATTATAGAGAGGAATCTTATTTCAAAGGAATCAAATATTGTGGTTTTATTCTGCTTCTTCAGCAAGTTTCTGTAGCAAGTGTATCTGTTGTTTTCTTCCTGTGGCTTGTCCCATTCATTTCTTTTTCTTTCAAAAGCATTTGACTGAAGTAAGACCTCTCAATACTATTAGCTGGCTTTCTCAGATGGGGTAACTAGCATTATCCAGCCCTGTGTTGTAGAACAGAAGGCCAGTTTCTGTAGGCAGAAACTTGGACTTGCTTTTTTTTTTTTTTTTTAATGAAGCTTGAAGACCAAGGAGACCTCCTTCCAAACCAGCATACTAGTAGGAATTGCTATACCCTTAGGTACAGAAACCCCCTTGAAGAAATGCAAAATTTTCAAGAAGTACAAGTACAGATACTTTTAATAAAGCCTAGCATGGATTTGCAAAGACTAGAAGCAAGGTAAAGAAAGCAAGAGGAAGAAAGTATACCTGGGCAGGTCCTCAGCAATGTAACCAAAGCTGAACTGAGACACACACTAAGACAGCTGTTAGCTAATGCACACACTTAAATGGGTAGTAAATAGTTCTTCAGGATATCATGATTCACAGTTCTGAGAAAATCTAGCACTCTTCCCACCTCTTTTTTCAACAGGTTAGAAACTCAAATTATGCAATTTTGTAGTTTATCATCACTAAGGACACTGCAGTATCTCCAGTTTCTAAATGTAGAGATTTGTAGTCCAGTATCTTTCAGGAGAGATGAGGAGCCTTACTCGGAATTTGATGATTCAGAAATAAAGACTTGATTGATGGTTATATAGGATTCTCTGCATTAAAAGTATGCATATTGCTTTTTACTGACTTTTAGCTGTGTTTCAATGTTGGGACAGTAATATAATGCATACAAAAGATTTCCCTACCCATTCTCACAGATGTCTTACCCATATAATTTCACTACTGTCTGTAAAATTTGCTATTTTGACACCACTTTCAGCTCAAGAATACTTGTAAATATTTTTCTCAATGAGAGCATTGTATAATACTCTCTTCTTAAAAAAAAAAAAAATCTCAGTTTCTGTTAATTAGGTAAGAGGTGGAAATAATGCAGCTCCATTACCTGTTTTAAAGGTCAGCCTGTCAATTGGAAAAACTTACCTTTTTACCACAAACAAAGCAAATTTGATATGGAAGAGGAAGAGACGGTTGTACTTTTTTGGGGGCTAGAGATGGATTTTAATAGTGATTATTTTAAGAACATAAAACAAAAAATTACCGGCTGAAATGTTTGAGATACCATATTAGATTATGGATTTTTCACTGCAGCTCTTTAGGAAATGTTCTGATCAGTGTAAAAATAAGACACCTTTACATGTTACTGAGTACTTTGGGACTCTACAAAGCATAAGCATTTCCAGTATGAAAAGTAATAGCTGTACTGGAGCTACAAACAGAGCAAAAATAATGACCTTTTATTGCACTGTAAGATGTTTGCATCTCTTGTCCTTTTAATACGTGCATTATACCCTGGTAAATCTCCTGCGGCCAGAGGTCTTATACATACCTTGTCAGCCTTCTACAGCAGGTCTTCCTAGAGGCCTTAAATGAAGTAGAAACAGTGCATGGACTTTGGTTTCTATCTCTCTGTGGAGCAATTGGTCTTTTAAGCAAGGTGCCTGAGGAGGAATACTCTGAAATACTCACAGAGACCTTGTGTTGAAATAGGACAGTAGTGCTTTCTGACGCGAGTATCTAGCATATTAATGATTTTTCTCTATGAAATGCCACAGTGATACAGGTGCATTGATTCATCCTGTTATCTGAGCTAGCCTACCTCCCTAGTGTGTTAAACAGACAGGCCTCTCTGTCTCTAACCAGGTGACAGATATTAAAATTACATACACTTTAGTCTATCAAAGGAGGATTAGTCTGGCAGTCCTATTACAGCTTCTGTCAAAGACTGATAGGTGATGAAACCATTTCTTTTTTTATGTCTATGAATTCCCATCTCAAATTCTACATCTGCATAACCCAGGCTTTGAGTTATGCTCTCACAGCTTTGCTTGTTCCATGGAACAACCTGCCACTGCAACGTGAGGGGACTCTGTGCAAGCTCTGTCAGCATGGGGACCGTACCGGCTTTTCAGACTGTGGGGCAAAGTGCCCCTCATGGGAAGCGCAGAGAAGTGATGTTCAGCTTTGTGGTCTCAGTCAAACAGTGTAATCTGGGTAGCTGCTAATAAAACCAGTACCACCAGTTCAGCATTCTGCACAGGTGGAAGGCCACTGAGTAACTAGGGGGGATACATCCTGCCTAACACACAGTGAGAGTCAAAAGAGCAGGGCCTTAGTTCCCTGAGATGCTTGAACTGGCACTTGCAGAGAGATCAAACACCTGCTCAAGAGCAACTTGAAACTCAAGATGAAACAAGCACAACAGTCAGAACTATTTTCACCCCCAAGTGCAGCCAGTGTCTTCCATATTCTGACCTACTGAACTACTTAGTAGAGCTCAGATCACCACGCTCCAAATGTTTCTTTTTTGTCCATAATATTTTTAGGAGACTATTTTTTTTTCTCAGAGAAAATAACATGAAATTACTTCATGATCTTATCTGTTGGAAGCATTTTGTTACAACAGTAAGTAATTGTGCAGTAATTACTAGAATCAGCAGTGTAGAACCAGCCAAAATTATAGTTTACTTTTAATCTGATAAAAATCTCAGGCCTCTCCTGCTCTCCCTCTGATTCTAAAGACAAGTTAAATGTAATGCCTTCTTTTAATTTTTAAATCTTCCTTCCTGCTTCTCCCCTGCCCCCCACCAGGCAGCATTGCTGACTGTGTATAATAACATGATGATCTGTCCAACAGATATTTCTTAGTGAGATCTTGCAAATTTATTACCTTTAATGGTCATAACTGGGGACAATTAGAGTCTTGAGCCCCACAAGTTGTTTTAAACGTAGCATGAGTTCTGAATTACATTTGCTTATAATGCTTCAAACAAGGCATGGCCCTCTAATTCTCACCCAGCACTCTTTTAAAGGTTAGAAAATCCTGTAGTGTCTTTTCTATTTTAACTCTTGCTTGTGTGTTACTTTCATCTTGCTCTGACATTGACTGTACCTTCCTTCCTTCACCTGTTTTAAGTTTGCAATCCTTTTGGATAAATGGATAAACCTTTATACTGAGCTGAAGTTCAGACCACAGGCAGATGTTGAGCAGTGATCATACTGCAGCCAGATTTCTTGATACTGGGTTGCTGGGGTGGACCAAACAGTTGGGTTCAAACTCTGTTAATAGTTTGTAATAATAGTGGACTGAATTCTCGTGTCTAATATTTTCTAGCAGGGCTCAAAATGTTACAACAGACCAGGAAAAAAGGTTACTTCAGCAACTCCGAGAAATTACTAGAGTTATGAAAGAAGGAAAATTCATAGATGGCACCTCTCCTGAAAAAGAAGCCGAAGAAGCTCCCTACATGGAGGATTGGGAAGGTAAGCAAGAGCCTTTCTTACCATTACCCAGATGAGAAAAATTGAATAAGGATTACTTATAGTCCCAGATACTTTCAAAAATTTTTGTTAACTTTAACCATCCTTTTCAGAGGTCAGTGTTCAAAACTGTGCAAAAGGTCATTTGTTTTCCCAACCTTAATAGAAAGAATATAGATTTTTGAGGCATCCAGCATTTCCTTTAGTGTAAACAGCACAATATCTGCTGCCAAAAGTGGCATATGAATTTTCACATATGCTCCATCTGCTGCTGGGTCTTGACTGCTGGAGGTTTATATCTTTCCCTTTCTTTCCTGGGCTAGGTTTCATACAAAATAATAAAACTCTTGGAAATCAGAATCAATATGTTTTGGATTACTCACAGGTTTTACTTTTAATTAGTCATTCTTTGTTTGCTCTAATGTTGTATAAAAGTCATTTCCAGGAAGGATGTCTTTAAAAATGTCTTTATTTTAATGTTCTTTCCGTTCCTTGGTGTTTACTAATTACATAAATGTGTTTTCAAGATATCCTAGTTGAGCTGCTCACTATCATAATTTTAAATGCAGACTTAATTCCTTGCTCTTTAAGAAGCTTTAAAAAATGATCCAAAACATAAAGCATGAACAGTGGCCTCAAGCTGTTTTCTAACATTAGTGATACATTTCCTAAAATGAGACACAAAAAGTCATTGACATATCTGGTTTTTTTCAACTTTAAAAATAATGCTGTTTATAGCAGAAGTCTTCAAAACATGAGTCAATCTGTAGAGAGAAACAAAAAATGGATCTATTTAAAGACCTCAGACATGCAATTTTCACCTCTTAGCTTCCATAACTTTCAGCGAAGCTCAGATACTGACTCCTGAAAGAAATGGTTGATATCCTGGCTCTAAAAATAAGTGGACTTTTCTCATAATCTCCCAAGAAGTCATGTTTTGCACATTCTTGCCATGGATTTAATACTGTCATGTTTACATGGCACTAAATAGGTGACACTTACACTGGCAGTGCTAAAAACAACTGTTCTATGAAACTTGTGCATCCATCACTGAAGTCAGTATTACTTTTTTAATGTAACATTTCAATCTGCATATCACTTTATTCTTAAGGTTATCCAGAAGAGACCTATCCTATCTATGATCATTCTGATTGCTTCAAGCACAAACAAGACACAATCCTTGTAGATTACCCTGACCTGAGCCAGCCTTCTGCAGAAGAACTGGCAGAAAGAATGGAGGGCATGGAAGATGAGGAGCACCTGTGCAAGGAAACCCTGCTAGCTGATCTCACTATGGAAAGGGGAGATGATTTAATGCAGAAAACTGATGAGATAACTGGTATCTGTGAAGAGGAGAGGGACCTTCATCCCAGCCAACACCTTGAGGAGTGCTGCTGTTGTTATGAGGATGATGATCCTGCTGTCATAGCGGAGAACGCTGGGTTCTGCTCTGAGAGCTGCAGTGAAGCAGAAGAGTCAGCCCAAGAGGACTTGTCTGTGGAGTCAGAAAATGAAAATCCAGCACTGAAAAAGCAAAAAGCTGGTGATTCAGATGAAACAGGCACTCTGAGAAAGCGCAACACAAAAGGGCTTGAGTAATAGAGACAAAAGTGGATGTTACCTAGATGGTGGATGTAGAGGTCATAAACTGTCATTTATGTGGGTTTTGTTCCTGATGAAGACTTCTCTGTGTTCATCAACTTGTACCAATTTCATCCCTGTGGTAACAACCAGTCACATCATCTTCCTGAACTGGAGGTGAATGTCCTCTTTCATGCAGTCTTGTCATAGCTTACATTGCCAACAGTGCTTTGTCCTTGTTTTATGGACTGGTGTCTTGGAGCAGATTATTCAGTTCAGGTATTTGGGATTCTTTCTGATTCTGAAGAAACAGTCCTTGGTTTTGTCCTTTGTCATCCCATAGTTAACCAAATGTCTCTTCTGACTTTCTCAACAATGCTACAAGTGCTACAAGTTATGAGAGTTATTCAAATCCGTATGTATTTATGAGATGACCAGGAAGCTGGAGGAGCAAGGAAGCCTTCTTTCCCTTACCTGAATGGTAACTGGACAGCAGAACATAGTCACACATGTGACTCTTTCACTTGTGTCATTGCTGCTGTAAGCCTGAGAAACTGTTGTCACTACATTCCACAAAATGCATATGCTGCCCCAACCCACAGCCCATTTCCCAGCTTTTTCCATGCTGTGGGACCAGTTGCCTAATCTATGGTGTATTCCAGGAAGAGTGTGAGCAAGACTGAAGTGTTAGGAGTCATTCTTTGTCTTTGCCATTGGCTGTGGTGAAATGTCCTGGTGAAAGTCCCAAGGGTGTGCAGGAGTTGCACCATACTTTGTGTTGGAGAAGAACACTAAAAATATCCCTGAGATTTAAAACAAACAAACAAAAAATCATTGAGAAGGTTTGTCCTTCAAAGTAGAGAAGAGAGTGAGAGTGAACCTCAGAATTAAAAGAAACCTGCCACCCCCAGGACCTCCCTCGGTGGCCTCCAATAGACTCCATGGGTGGGCCCAGCACAGCAGCCAAAAGGACACCAATCCTTCTCCTCCCCTTTCCCTTGGGGCTCTGTGCAGAGGAGGTGGCACCTACCCATGCTCCAGGGGCAGGACCAGGGAACACGGAAGAAGGATCCACACAGTCTTTTCCAATCAACAGTTCTTCTAGGAGAGCTGGGAGACCTTGTGCAGGCTGGCTGCCCCTCCCTTTCCCACTGGCTGGATGTCTGGGTGCTTTGCCTCCTCTCAGACACTGTTGGGCATGGGGGGATGCACCATTTGCAGGGAGCTGGGTCAGTGGGAGGTCACCCAACCCTCTTGGAACACCCTTGCCACCATCTCATCCAAAGGAGTCCAGACAAGGGATGAGGAGGGGACTGGAGCCCAGGCACACAAAGGGAGGTGGAGGGCAGTGTGTCCCTGTGCCCAAGGAGCAGCAGAAGGGCACAGGGCAATGATCCCCATAAAAGGGGCCCTCAGCCCCCTGATCCAATTCCTTCTCCTACATGAGACCATCTTTCAGGCCACAGGTGTCCTAACTCCCAGAACAGCTGTATTTGGCCATCCCCATCACAGTGGCCTCCTGGTGTCACAAGCCACCTGGCTGCTGTTTGTTCTGGGCTCTATAAATACAGGAACTCTGACAGCTGGCCCACAATTTGCTAAGCTTCAAGGCCCTTGACTTCCAAGGATTCCTGGAAACAAGAGGTCCAAGAGCAAAGCGTATGGCTGCCCATTTTTGCGTGGGAGGAGAGAAGACACATGGATGCAGGTACCACAGAGGAAGAGGAAGCAATGTGAGACAGGGGACATATGGCTGATGGTGTGGGGCTCATGGAGGTGGATCTACCCACAGATCAAGAAGAACCAATGGAAGTGGATCCACCTCCAGCATAGCTCCCCTGGCAGCAGGGCTCTGTGCCAGGTTTCCCCTCCATGACATCACAGCAGCGGTGGGACAGGAGTGCCCAGTGTCACAGGAGCACCTGGCCCAGCTGCCACACCTGCTGTGAGCTGGGAAGCCCAGTCTGGCTGCCCTGCAGGCTCGTCTCTTCCATCTCCTGGCATCAGCAATTATTGTGTTGATTGCCACAGATGGTGTGAGCCCTTCTTTCCCACCCCCCATCCCTCTCCCCTATTTTAAAAAAAACCACACACATCAATAAACCAAGGAAATAACAATAATTCTTTCCTTCTCTCTTTTTTGGTACTTTGGTGACTGCATCTGGACTCCTGTGTCCCCTCCTGGTCTCCTTATTCCAGGAAAGACACTGATGTGGTGGGTGTGGGCCTAGCCTGGGACCTTTGAGATGGTGGGGACTGGGCTGCACAGCATACAAAGGCAGGCTGAGGGAACTGCCTCTGCTCATGAGGGTGTTGAGACACTGGAACATGCTGCCCAGGGAAGTTGTGGATGTCTCATCCCTGCAAGTGTTGAAGGTCAGACTGGCTGGGGCTTTGAGCAACCTGGTCTAGGGGAAGATACTTGCCAGCCTTACCTCTCTGCCTGGGAAGGTCATGGAACAGATCCTTCTAGAAGCTAGGAGTGAGCCTGGTATAGCAATACCTGGCTCCAGGACTGGTGCCTGTGCCTCAACAGCCTAAGTTGGTGGGGATGATCAAGAGAGCTTTGAACTAGAACTGATGGGGGGATTACAGTAGGTAAGCCAAGGGTGAACGGGCATCGCCTCAGGGTGGCAATGCTAGTGGAAACATTTACATTCCTCCTAGGAGCACAGAGGGCTCAGGAGTGTATCTGAAAAGCTTGTACACCAACACACACAATATTAGAAACAAAGAGGATGAACTGGAAGTGGTGGTCAGCTCCCAGAGCTATGATACCATTGGCAATAGTGAGACTTGGTGAATGAGTCTCACAGCTGGAGTGCAGGGATGGAGGGACCCGTACAAGCTCCATAAGTGGGCCCATGTGAATTTTGTGAGGTTCAATGAGGCCAAGTATGTGGTCCTGCACCCAAGATGGGGCAACCCCCAGTATCAATACAGGGTGAGGGACGAAGGGATTGAGAGCAGTCCTGTGGAGAAGACTTGGCATTATTGGTGGATGAAAAGCTGGACATTTGCTGGCAATGTGAGCTTGCAGCCCAGAAAGCCAAATGAATCCTGGGCCACATCTAAAGCAGCGTGGCTGGCAGGTGGAGAGGGATGATTCTGCCCCTCTGCTCTGCTCTGGTGAGACCCCACCTGGAGTACTGTATCCAACTCTGGAATCCCCAGGACAGGAAAGACGTGGATCGGTTGGAGTGGGTCCAGAAATTATCAGAGGGACGGAGCAGCTCTCCTTTCAGGAAAGGCTGAGAGTTGGGGTTGGTCAGCCTGGAGAAGAGAAGGTCCCTGGGGAGACCTTAGTGCAGGCTTTCAATACTGAAAGGCTGGTTGCTTTCCTAGCTTATAACTGTAGCCTGATGTTGACATGGCTTATTTATAAAGAACTCCTACTGCAAAAATTAATTCCTAGTAAAGGATGAGAGAAAATAGGAAAACAGACTGAATATCTAGTCTGTTTTGTTAGGAGTGTGTTTCTTTTTGAATAATTTTGTAAGGCACCATTTATTTTGGTTTTGTTTCAAGACATTCTGGACTCTTTCCACACAGTCTTTCTCTTTTACACACTTCAGTAGTTTGAGCTCTCTATGAGCAGGGCTAGTGTTTTCTTCATTGGGAATCCCCACCGTGCCTCTACAACACCTGGGAGTGGACAGGCAATGTTCCTGCCTGCAGCATTTTATTGAGAGAAGGTGTTAGCACCAAAGCCAGCTGTTAAGGACTGCTTTCATTCTGCTGCAGGAACACCCCCCTGTCCACACCTCTGGAAGGCCACTATAAGGTCTCCCATGAGCCTTCTCTTCTCCAGGCTGAAAAGCCCCAACTCTCTCAGCCTGTCTTCATAAGAGAGGTGCTCCAGCCCCTCTGATCATCTTTGTGCTCCTAATTGTATTAATACTATTAGTGTTAAAGCTAAAAAACCCAGTTTAAACAGCACTAGAAACTCCTTATATTAAATAACCTCTATACTCTGTGTAGGTAATTATCAAAGTATTTCTGACCTGGGTAAGGAAAGACATAGTTGTTTCAAACAAATTAAGTTTAATATTTCTGCACAGTGTCTGTACTGACAAACACCAGAAGCTCTATGACAAACGCAAGATAAAATATGTGAAAATACAAAAAATTTGTCGTTGCACATACTGGTAAATAAATACATATACTCCAGAATACCAAAGAGCTTCTTTAAAAAATTGACTTTGTAAAAGCACATTCTTGCAGGTTTATCTAGAACTCCATATAGGTCTGAAGAAAAATGAGACGTCTGACTAGTTTAAACAGATCAAGAAAGCACAGTCTTGTCTGCAAACAAACGTAACACTTTACAGGCATTATGAAAAACCATGACAGGTTAAATACTAGTTCCCAAGATGAAGACATTTTTTTTGTCAGTTTTGATACTTTCCACTCTTTAAACCTCACATAATGCAAAGGAAACCTAGACCATAGCATATTCAAATGCTACTGTGTATCATTGGTTTATTTAAGAAAGGCAGAGATTAATTAGATGCTTACTGTGGGAATAATTAAAAAAAAACAAACAACAAACCCTGAACTAAACTCCTTTTTCATTTTATGGGGACAGAAACATTGATGTAGCACCTACATTTTCTACTTCTCCGTGTTTAAGTAAACAATTATCTTTCTTTACAGGCAGATATCATCCCAACACATTCTAAAATGGGTATTTCTACAGCTGCTCCCAAACACTGGATCTTTCAGACTGTCATTAGTTGGATGAAGACAGTGTTGGGAAATGCAGAAAGAGTTCAGCATCTTGTAGAAACTTGCAGAAATGAAATTTACTTTCTGAGGTACTTCAAATTACTAAACATCCTCCACAGATATTTTTTCCCTTGTTCCTCTACTGTTAAGCGTAACAAGTGTTCAAAAAGGAGAAACAAAGCCCCAGTCTTGTAATCATGGGGTACGGATTGACTCAGTGCATGGATCAATCCCACTGAAAAGTCACCTCAAAGGAAAAGCTGGTGGCTATTTGTATTAAATACAGACTCTTACACATCTAACACTGGAAAATGTTAGAAAAGCCATAAATTAAACCTACTCCAAAAACTGAGAATCCTGCCACAGGAGGCATGTATGTCTGCCCCCCTTTATACTTTGTATATAACTGCCAGACAACCTTATTTTCCTGTCATGGAGTACAAGATTTTTTTTATTTGAAATAAACTTTAATTTCAATCACAATAAAAAAAAAATTACACTCTTAAGATACTAACAAAATTTAAAAAGCTCCAGTATTTGTCTTTTTCCATACCTGCTTTACAGTAACCCACTTTAAGAGGTTTGTTTCTTAGGGAAAACTCCCTGTGTGATTTGCTAATTCTTGTGCAGGGTCAGTTACCCAGCATTCCCACTTAAACCACAGGCAACTATTGGCAATGTTTTATTTTTCTAAACCTCCTGTTCAGTTGCAGTATTGACATAATGGAATTTGACAGCACATTTAATAGAAAAGGTCAACTTCTTCACCAAGAGACATTTTAGATTCCGCTCTGAGTGTCTACAGGGCTTCGTGGCATGTACCTAAGAGCAAAATTTGGCCTTCTTTCCGAATCCACTTTCTGAAGTATTCATGCCAATACTGCCCAATTTTTGAGATCCAGATAATAATAATAATAATAAATAATCCCATTTATAAACAAGGACAGACAAGAAGACATGAGGACTCTTGAAGACATCATGGAGACACAGCAGAAGTTAGAAGGAAACTTTCAGTTACACCAGCAGGCTTTGGATTAGTCCCTAAGAGGAAATAAATGGCTGAAAATGTCATCATGAAGAAATCTGTCCATAATTCAAGCTGTTTAGGAGAGAAACAAATGGTATGGGCAGAGTTCCTGCCAACAGAACTCCACATCAGCAGTGACCATGACAGTCTAGCAATGAATACTGAAATCCATTACTCGCTCTAAGCAGTGCCAAGCAGTGTGCCAGCTCCCTGGCAAGAAATCCCTCTGCTGTCATTGCCCAGCACATGCAACTGCCTTGCCTGCACCCTGGAGTTCCTCCACATCTGTAAACGGAGCTTGGCTGCACTTTTGTTTGCTTCTCTGTGACTGCACTGCTTGGACTCTCTATTCCTTTTTCTGGGCTTAGGGCTCAATATAGTGGAGGTACAATAAAAAAGTGTTATCTTTTTATACACAATGCCAACATACGAAAAGTTCAAATAACCTAAAGAGGCACAGGTCTCAGTTTTTTCTTTCAGAAGGAGCTCTTTTTTCAGTAGTGGCAGAGCTGTATCTTAATGGCTTTGCTTCTGCAGTTCCTTTGCCAACCTTCCATGCATGTCTTTGCAGAAGTGTCCTCTGGCTGTTGACAAGCACAGGGTGGGAAACAAGACACGGGGTAAAACATGCACCGTTAGGCAGCGGGGTGACAGAAAGCATGTGACAGTTGCACTGCTCAGTGATAAACCCGTCCGTAATAAACCTGTTGTGTGTGGTTTTCTTATATGGTGGCTGCTTGAGTGAATGCTAAAAGGGGCTCTCATCCTCCAGATCCAGGCAGGTATAAATGAAGAAGAAAAAGAGAAAGGAAGATTATTTTCTGAGAAACAAGCATATTTCTAATGGGTACTGTAAAAATAAACCTAGTTATACTGGTATCATTTACACCATGCTCCTAGCATCATGCTTGACTATACTAGTAAAGCATGCTTTTAGCCCAGATCCCTGGCATCCACAAAATCCAAGGAAGAAAGCACACTGTTGTAAGGAAGCTTAAAATCATCATACAGGTGGCAATAAATCAGAGAGGGCTGAAAACCACTGCAGAAGAAAAAGAGGACTTCAGAAATGTGGCCTCTAGCATGTGGGTGCTGAGCTTTCCAAGTACAATCTGAAGAGCCAACTGCTGGAAATACTGTACTGTAAGCCATAATTCCCACCCTGAGAATACAGAAGGGTCAATCCCTTTACATATGTTTTCCAGCATCTTGTTCAGAAACCTATCTTGCACTTTCAAGTTAACCAACAACCTTGAACTGCACAATGTGATGAACACCCCCACTGAGGATTATGCAACTGGAATTGAAGGCCACCCTACTTCGAAATGAGAACATATACACAGGGATTTAACATACTTTAATTAACAGACATTAACTTCATAGGTTTCACTGACTTAGCTTTCTGGAATGTCCCCATATGGAAAAACCTGTACATGTTTGAAACAAGAGAAAGTTACAGATGGAAGAAAAAAATCAGGGAGCTTAAAACAAGAAAACTGTATTTGAAGTGATACCAAATAGGAATTAATCCTCATAGTAGGTAATCCAAAAGACAGCATAACCAGAGCTTTTGAAAGCAGGGCTTAAAAAAAACCCAACAAAAAACCCACCAAAAAAAACCAAAACCAAACCCACACACAAAAAAACCCCTTGTCATAGTGTCACGGAATTCAGTAAATCTCGAGAATCCACTTAAGAGTCATATTCTACAATCAGCTTGTTAGATGATGTTACAAATCTTGTAAGAGTAAACATCACTGCTGTAGCCCTACTTTAAATCAGAAGCTGGAATTAACAGTACACAGCATTTTTATCTTTTCAACCTACATTATAAACCCCTAAATTTCCCAATAAATACCATTAGGAATTAAATATAGCCCCATGTTTGTTTACTTAGAAAAACTCAGCCTGATTTATTTGCTGAGCAGCTTTTCAGATCCTGACACTTGCACAGCACCTTTGTGATTGGTCTGGGTTGTCCTCATAAACTGATAGGATTGAAATTTTCAGTGCAATTTCAATTGCCTGATGAGAACTCCCTGTATTAATGTGATTTGTTTTCCAGTATTTCAAACTGAAGTAAAACAGTTTAGCCTTCACAATGAAGTTCAAAACAGAGACCTGCTGCCTACTAGTTGGTCACCCATGGCAACAGCTGGAACACAGTTTGGGGACTAAAAATTTAGTTCTAATGCCAGCTCTAAAAGTAACCCTTTATTTGTTTGTCTGTTTACTTTTCTAAACTGCAAATCACAGCTTCACTGCCATTAAAAGGATAATAATACTTACCTGCTGCTCCTGGACTGCTGTAAGGCTTCACTAGCTGATCTTTATGAAGTCGTGTTTTTAGTTTGTGGATGTTTGCTAAGGCTGGTATTTACTAACCAAATCACAGAGTGGCCCCTTGATGGAAGATATTGCAATGAGAATAAAAGTATCAACAGAAACCCCCCCAAAAGGAAACTGATGCCATTTTAGTGAGAGAGGGATGTCTATATCGTTGGACCAGGCCCTGGTGCTGTGTCCCAGCTGCTGTATGCAAAATGAATATCTTATGATGTTTCATGGCACACATTACTCTGCCAGTTATAAAATTCCTGGTTGGAAGAAAAGCCCTCTGGCATTCCAGGCACGTAGCACTAAAAGTTAATTATTTTACCTAGAAATCCTGGGGTTTTTTTAGATGAAAAGTTTCTGGTTTAAGTATCAAATATCAAACCTTCACATGTAAGGCAGCAGAAAACGAGGCAGAGACTTTAGTAGAAAACACTGCTCTGTTTGTGTTTAGCATTGGAAGTACTGACCTTCAGAAATAAATGTGGTGGTGCACAAGAAAGAAGTATCATAAGGCAAAAGCCAAGGAAAGCATATTATAGTAACTATGTTATGTTTTTTTCAGCAAGACTATCAAGCACTGGTCATATGTCAACTGAGAAAACTGCTAGAAAAGGCAGCTACCTCTCAACCAAATCAACATGGTACACCTACAGCTACTTCAAAGATTATTTTCTTTGAGCTCAGACTACATATTTGAAAACATTTTTAAAATAGCTAAAAAATACCATAATGTTTAAAGACACATCAGAATAAATATGGTTCTACTTCTAGCCACTGAGAACAGGAATTCTCCTTAAGGAAAAGAACAGGATGGTAATAATTGGGTTATCTTCCTATGTCCCCAGTCTGGAATGAAAACCTCCTGTTATGAGGTGCCAGAACTCACAAACTTGTTTGAATGCTGAACTTCATAGCATGAAGCAGCCCAGTATCACAAAACTGGTTTTGTGCACTTGTGAGATTTTCTGTGCTGGCAAAATAAGCAATCACATGACACAGCTTTCCAAGACACAGAGACTAAATGTCTGATAAAATTACATTTGCCTAGATGGTAAGAACAGAGCGTAAAAATATCCAAAAGGAGTGAAAATATCCCATTATTCACAAAGTCAACATAAGAAAGCTTAGATTTCTTACATGATGTTCAAGAGTGCAAAAGAGAATTAAGGAAGTGCACTCTTGTTAGAACTTCGGAAATCCCATCCCTTACTGTGTCCTGATCACACTGACAGATTCCTGCAGCAGACAGATCCTATGCAGCCTGGCAGCCTGCATAGGCCAAACTATTCTGCGTGCACAGATGGAGCTGCAGGATCAGGAATTTACTGCTTAAATGAAAGCTCAAGCTTCAAGACAAGCTTAGGAAAGAAAATGTTGAACAAATAATTTCCTTGTAATTTCACCAAATCTGTCAGCATTAAAATCAGCTTCATTTTAATGATCAAATCTATAAAAATGTTTATAACTTACATCCTGGTACTTTGAGAGAGTTCACTTTATGAATTACTGATACTTAAAAATGGCATTCTGCTAACTGGGATAGCCTCAGTAAGAAGCCACAGTTATAGGGTCAAATGTGAGAAACAGATTTCATTGTAAACATCCCATGTGAGTAGAAAGGTAATTGTAAATCATGAGACTCATTGTTTTTAAATCAGATGTGTGTGACAGAGTCAAAGTCTACAGTAACAGTTTTGAATAGCTGAGTCACATTCAAGAAAAAAAAAACCAAACAAACACACACCACAAAACACTCCAAAAGTACAAATAGGCAATTTGCAGCACAACCACCAAGTATCTCAGTTTGCTACATAAAAGAATAAATAGGCAGCTCCATTAACTGAACCACTGCAACGTGTTCAGGATTAATAGTTTTAAAACAACTGATGGTGCAAACTAAAAAACAGCCAATAACACATCACTGTGAGAAGGAAAAGTGCATCAGATGATTTGCCCTTACTGTTTTTTCTGCACATTGAGTGACCAAAAATGACACAAAGTAAAAAAATCATGCCTCACTGAAATAATTGACAAGATTTCCATAGAATTTAACAGTCTCAAGATTTTACCCTAAGAGATTGGTTAGCTATTCAGTTTCTGCACAGGTGGCAGAAAACTGTTCATATATTACTGTAGTTTCTTCAGTGAGAATTCAATACTTAGCACACCAACCACACCTTCTATCCACCAGCCTCAAAACATTCCCAAGAAGCCTCCCAGCAGAACAGGGACATAGGCAGGTCTGAAAACTATGATTTCCATTCCACTCATTGGAACTGAGGCACAAAGAGATTTGCACAAAGTCACAGTCAGTTGGGATTAAAACCCACGTGACCTGATTCCCAGGCCTGTGTCTAACAGCTGTTGGACAGCCAAAGAGATTAGGCTGATGTTGACACAGATTTGTGACTCCTCAGGATTTTTTTTGCATGCAAGCACAGAACAGATGCAGAAGAATTCACTGGGTTCTGACTCTCAAGCAGGACTTCATTCCAGTTCATGGGCTAGCAAGCTTTTGTCAGAGCAATTTTCAAACTGCCATTGTAAACTTAAATAAAACAATTATAAGCTTTCAGTGTTATTGAGTAATCCAATTATAAAGTGAATAGGGTTTTGGTTTTTTTCCCCTCAAAATCATAAGCATAATTTTTCTGAATTGTGTCCCCTTCCTAAAACAATTTAACAAACCTGTGTACTGGTTCCATTAAACAGCTTCAAGACAGCAAGTTAATTCAAGCCTTCTCAGTGAAGGTATGGATAATCATACCCTCACTGAAAAAGAGGAACCTAAAATTTCTAGGCAGTTAAATAAAATACAACATATAAAATAAGTTTTAATGCATTTTCATCCCATATACAGGCATTTGTGAGTATCAGCTACTGAGCTATAGTTCACAGCAAAATAGCAAAACATCGATCTAGTTGTGCAAATCCCCCTCTTCATAGTTCCTTGGTAAGCAACAGAAAGAACTGAAAAATATCTACATAATTAATTTCAAAAACTCACAGAAGAGAACCCTGGAAGGTACATTTCATACACGAAGAACAAGAGAAATGTTTTCATTAAGAAGCGCACACAAGAGAAGCCTGCATCTATAGTTAGGTTAATTCTGGTGCCAGTTTCATATATAAAAACTACTTTCTTCTAGTAATCAAAGTGAGGCCTTTTGAGAAATCCAAGAGTCATCAGCCCACAATTCCAAAAAAGGTGACTGCTGTTTTATCATATGTGCTGTCTGTATTTGCCAAGCAAAGATACATGGTGAGATACATTGGTGAGAACATGCTCCTATGAAACCAGGAAAAATCTGCCAAATGATGTCTTAGGAGAGCAACAGAATAGTATGGGGGAACTACTTAGAATGCCACAGGATCAAACCCAAAATCTTCCCCACTGGCACCTGCCACACATCAGGAGAAACTCTCTGCCAAGCTCTCTATGCATCCCCCTGTTTTATCCTACTAAAATAATCTGATACTGGTCTAGAGCCGTCATCTCTTCAGGGCAAGAACTTGCTGTGTGACACCCAGTCCTTGTATCCTTATGTTAAATCAATAATACATGAATAACAACATTTGTAAAAAGCTAAGATACAAGAACTGGGAGTGATTTTCTATACCAAGGGCTGGATTGATTTCCTTCTTTTTTAATGGACAGCGCCCAGGTAGGGGTAAGATTTTTCAAGGTACAAAAGTAGGTCTAATTCTTAGTACTTCAAGAGACTGCTGATGTTTCTGCTTGTTGAAGGTCCTTCCTTTTGTTAATCAAAAGGGGGAAAAACCCACAAAGTTTGCATTGAATGAATGGCATTGGTTCACCATGACCGATAAAACTCAGTGGTGTCTTTTGACTCCACAATAATGTTTTTAAATTGTTCAGGCACCAGATTTCTTCACAGAGCCCTTTTCACAAAAAGCTCCTTCAGTTCTAGTAGCTCATGAGGACAGCCAGCTGGGAGCTCCACACTGCTGTAAGGCAACTTGAATAATGAGAGATTTGCCCAGTATTTATTACACCACCATTCACACAGATTTCTTAGCATCACAATTTGTAATAATGTCCACAGCATTACTATTCTAAGTGCCATGTACTATCCTACAAAAGCAGAGATGTCTAGCTTTTAAAAAATAAACTCTTTTTTAGGGCACTGACACATTTCAACTCACAAAATCACTTTCAACCTTTTGAAAAAGGAGAAATAAGGCAGCACTACAAAGGGTATCTGCCTAACAGTCTGCCTCCAGGCTTGTGGACAGTTCTGCTCATTGACTTGCAACCAGTGGTTCAGAAACTCTGCTTACAGAATGTTTACTGAAAAACAATCTTATTATATTTTAGGCAAGCTTTTTTATCTGCTGCCTTTTAATGTGTTAATTTACTCTACAGAAAAGCCAAAGGGCCAAATTCATCCTTCTGATAAGGCTTCTATTGTAGGAGCATCACTGGATGTGCACTGAAGGCATTATTCATCTGTGGAGAGATCACCAAATAATATTGTCAAAATAAATACTTCTGAGTTGCACATCCATGAAGAAAAGATAAAAGGATTGCGAAGAGAATCAGAAGGAACAGAACATCAGAGATTAAGAAAATTAGATAAAGGGCCAGGAAGAAACTGTTTGATGTAAACAGAGTGCCAAGTTATATTAAGAGCTCTCATTAAAGCATGCAGTATTTGCCTATAAGCAATTCAGGCAAGGAATTTGTTTACAACTTGCTGCCAAAATCAACAGCAGATGCAAAAATCATCAATATGGGGACTTAAATAATATCCAAACGCTCACTAGGGCTATGTGAAAGAAATACACAGCCATTATATTCTTTGTCACACTAAGTAAACAAGGTTATGCCCTGTTGCACCCTGACATGCAGGCCTCGCAGAAGCTACAACAATTATAAATGTGCCACTGCAAAAGCAACTGCACTCAGAGCAGATGGTGATAGTCAAGTGAAAACCAAAAGAACCCCGTACCCTGCTCAATAACTGAGAGGAATTTGACAAAGGCCACAAGGCACAAATCCTATTGCAAATGAACCAGATTTAATGAGAGCTCCTCATTCCTCCTAGGCCCAGGTTAACATCCCCCTCTAGTGACCTCAATTTATGGTGGGGAATTTTTTCTTCAGCAGCTCACTGGCTGATGTCCCTCTACGATTCCGTTAAGATGATGGGAATCTGAGTCACCACTTTCCTCTTGGCATGCTTACAGGTCAAAAAAATAACAACAACAAACCAAAACTAGCTGAGAAGAACATAGAGTGAGAGTGAAGTTACACAATGTGCTGGCAGAACTGTCCCAAGAAGCTGAACTCTCTGCCTTCCCCAGCTCCTAATTCTCACCCTTGTGCAGTTCACTGCACACGAGCTTCCTTTTCATGCCAATTCCCTGTGGGGCCATGATGTAAGTCAGCCCATTGTTATGATCCACAGTAAAAATAACCCTTCCTAAACCAACTTCACTACTTAAAGGCAACAAACAGACTGCATATTTGCACCGTAAGACACTTTGTTCCTTTGACACAGTGTTGTGAACAAAGAGAGGCAGAAAGCTATGTCAGGTGTCACTTTCTTGGGCATTAAAGAAAACATGAGACTAGTGAGCCATGGAATCAAAGCCATGCAGATTCAACCTTCCCATGCTGTGGAGTTCTTGAAATCCATATCACACCTACATACCAGCAGTGGGAACTCCTGTCTGTTTTTGCAGTACTCTAAACAAAACATTTTGGTTAGCATTTAAGTTAGTTTTTCAAGACTGGCATGGGGTAAAAGGGCCCTCTATGTTAACATTCAAAGTGAGATCACAGATGGGGATGTGAAGCGGTGGGAAATCACCAACTACAGGGGAAAAAGAAAAGCATCCATGTGCAAAGCTGAAGTATCATACTGCAGCTCAAGACTCAGCATTTTGATCATTCATTGAAGGAACTGATTGCTCACTTCTCTCAAAAAAAGAGTGTCTTTATATTTTATATCACTGCATGGAAAGGTTTCTTGCAAAAAGATTTGAAGAAAATGACAGAGTCTCTTGTTATTTAAAGATTAAATTTGACAGGCTGAGTCCACCAAGAAAATACTGTTCAAAGCCAGCAGATTTTTTTCTTTTTCTTTTTCTTTTTTTTTTCCTCATAAATTTTAACACATATTAGAAAAAATGCTGACAAAAAATTTTATCTCTTAACTGAAATTTCCTTGTCTGTATACTTAGAAGGAGACCTGAAGACAAATGTAGAAGAAGAGAGCATGGTTTTTTTATTAGTTGAAATTACACAGTCCAAATGGCACAACCTCTCCTTACAGCCTGTCCCCTATAGTCAAAAAGGGACTGACAGCTACGAGACATGCAGATTTGATCTCATTTTCTCATTACATAATCTTTGGTTGTGCAATGCAAGAGTCTATAAAGAGTAAAAAGGAGGATGTGAATACACACGGTATAAAATGCAACTACATCTTCACTCACATTTCCATATCCTTCTGGTGAACTACATATAAATTCTATTACTTCATGTGCTGCTTAGGATAACATTTGTACAGAACAATGGCAGAAAAACTCATTATTTTTAAAGGCATTTTACAGTGTGCTTTCAGTTGCAGCTCTTGGCTTTTGAGATGGTCAGAAGATAAGAGAATGGCTTGTTCTTTGCTTGCGTTTTGAAACTGTATTTGTATCTATTCCAGATAAATCAGGGAAAAAAAGAAACAAAAAGTCCACACTATTTTAAGGTATTCTGTGTCCTGTCAGTGTCTGATTTGTATGCAGCATACACTAGATATGCCTAGGATTTAGCTCAGTAGCTGGCACGTTTACATTAGAGAACAACATACACAGTTTCAATCGATTTCAAGCATTCTTACAATGGAAAATAAATATGAAAAGTAGTTGTTGCTGAAAGTTCAAAAAATGCAATCAACAAATTGCAAAATTGCAAAAGGCCAGACAGATTTAATAAAATGTTTCCATTTACCTTCCTCAGCTTTACACAGCCTGTTCAAAATTGTAAGATTCTCTGCAGAGAGCCTTTATCCAACTGTTTATATCACTTCATACAAAATATGTGTTTGAACTGCCACAGCAATACAAGGATATAAATTCTCAACACACGACATGCCAGATTCAACATAAGTTATGCTTTCTTGGCATCTAGACGTTTTCCTTTTCTGCACTCCAAATACATTTTTCATTTGAAACAAATTAAAAAGCAGAGATGTTAGAACATAATGACAGCTTAGAATTCAAGTGACTTGTGCAACGTTATTTTGTGCTTTCTACTTCTCCATTTCCTCCCACAGCAATTGAAATTCATCACACCCTTCTACATACACAATAGCAATGTATCAAGTTCAGTCCAGTATAGGTTTTCAACCCTCCGACTTGGCTTTATATTACATAAGATCCTTCCAAATTCAAAAAAGTGCATCTTTCTTTTACGTTGGATGATGTGGAGCTCTGATTAGTCGATGTAGGAATGCAACCTTGAGGTACGACTGCAGCCTTGGAATAATTCTTAAACGTAAAAAGGACTGTTTTGAGCGTGCACGCCCTCTCTGGAGTTAAAAAGACACCATTATAATGGTGCTCCTAGAGCCACGGTACAGTACATCATGGCACATCTCCATAACATAATCAAGGACGTGAGATAGAACTTCTATTTACACAAACTTGATGCCACTTCCAGAAAAATATGACAGGAAAAAAAAAAAAAAAAAAAAAAGGAAAATATAATTTCCTGAATGTCCTGAATTTTTAGAAGACTCCTTTCACTTTCTCTTCAGCAACAGAGTGGTCCTCCACAACTGCATTTTCCCTGACCTGTTTAGCATGGACCGTAAGTGACACCAGCGGAACTGGGAATCATATGGCAAACTGCTTCCTTTGAGGGGATGCTCACCCATGCCCCTTTACTCACAAGCCAGCTTGCTGTCAAAACTTGAAAGGGCAATAGCAAAGGCTTGTAGCGCACACATTGGGTAGTTGTAGTCCATGGTGAACACATCCTCAGCCACCCGGCCAAACTGCATCACTATATAGTCAGCTGCAAGAGAGGTCATAAAAAGTGACAAAGCATTATTATTTTTTTTTGCAGCCCTTACTAAAGAAGTATGCATTCCACATTATCCTCTGGCCCAGCTCAACAAATAAAACACGCTCACTCATCAAACTTTGCAACGCTTACTCATGCAAGTGAGTGTGCTGACATCAGAGGGAGAAACAAGGATAGCTTGAGTGAGGATCAGTTGAGTGATAAAGGATTGCAAGACTTGTTACTGTCTTCAAAAATATGACACAGATAAAAAGTGCTTTTCTCAAATGCAGAGAGAAAACTGCTCTGTATAAAATGCTCAAGACTTTTCTAAAGTCCTAGTACAGAGTTTGACATGTACCGAGACCCATAAATCTTATTCCTACTTAACTGTAGGCAAGTGGAAAAGCAAGGATAATGGGGGAAAAGAGGGCATGATTTTGAGCTAGACCTGCTCGTGTCTCTCGATTATATCATATTCAAAAATTCTTCCCCAACTTTTTTTCCCTTTTATACTCTTTGTCAGAAAGATGAAATCTCAGCCTCGTTCACAGTTTGAATATTTCATTGCAGAATCAGTTGCAATTGTTTCACCTTATAAAATGCAGCAAATGCATACACTGAGGTTTCAAACTCAGGGTTGCTCTCAGAGGCTGGAACACCCACTTTCACAGTTTCCAACACTGCCTGCAGTTTAAGCAGTGTTCTCCCACACTCTGCCTGCCTAAACGGAGTGAGAACTGGGGCAGTATCATTCCACTTGAGCACTTGTTGTTATCCCTGCTCTACATTCCATTTGAGCACTTGTTGTTATCCCTGCTCTAACAACTGTACCTATGCCTGAGAAAAGAGGAGGCTGTACACTGCTGGCAGAAAGCAACACACTGGTAAGGTCCTAACGATAGTGATGTGATAGGCAGTGCCAACATTTTCAGGGTGTTCTGTAGGACTCATGCTACAAAAAGTAGTAATTGCAAAGTCGTTGTGTAGTAGGACTGGTCTGCCTGTCACAATCTCCAGCTGGGCAGTGTACAGGGACCAGAGTGAATGAAAAAAAAACAAACAAGGGTTGTGTGATACAAGTGCTTGAGCGGAGTGATACTGCCCCATGGTCCTGCCCTCTGGAAGTACCACAGAATTGAGACCAGAAACTAAATAGTTGCTCAGGTCACAAGTCAGGCAGCCAAGGGAGAAAACTAAGAAGGCAAATAGCAGCATCACCTGTCTCCAGCACGAGCGTTTAAACACCCAACTTGCATCAGTATCGTGGCAACATGGCAGAGCAGCATTTTTTTGATCGAGAAAACTAAATTAAACTCACTCAGGTAGCCACAGTAAGAGCAGAATCACTGTCAGGCTGTGTATGCAGTGCTGTTTCTACACATGACAGACAGAGAGCTATACTTACGGTCATTATCGTGAATAATTTGGAAGTTTTTCACTGAGGCTTGTGTGACTCGACCATGGAAATTTAAAACATAGGACTGGGTGTCATCATTCCAGACTGGAGTTTTGTTATGCAGCTCAATGACACTCTCTGTATTTTTGTTCTGCCATCTTGCAAGAAGTGTCTCATGTTCCTGCACGCATCACAGACACACTTCAGTTTAATACTCTCACGAGACAAAGAATAAATTAATACAGAAAACCTGTTCATAAATCCTGGCCCAAAGACAAACCTGTCACCCTCAAGCCTCAAAACAGTATCATCGAACGAAACACAGACCTCTGAGTTTCTTAATGCAAATGTGCATTTGACTTCTTTCCACATCTTGGAAAAGGTTAGTTCTACCTTCTGTTATCAAAAGACATTGTTGTAGTGCTTTTGTGAGTCACAGAACTAATCACACATCCCATTGTTCTGCAGTTGTTCAAATACTGGGGTTTTTTAATCTCTAAACCTTCAAAAATGAACAAAAAAACCCCAACAATCCCAAAACCCAACTCTAACTGAAAAAGTATTCAAGTAATTTTTATCATTGACTGATGGTATGACTTACATTTCGTGGTCTGATGGAAACTCTTTCATGGTCCATATTCATTCCTGGTATGATCACACTCATTTTACGAGGTCCTTTAAACCCCAAGACATTTGTTTCCTAAAAAATGTTTAGAGAAGAGTTCATCATGTTCTGTATTCTTAATTTCTTCAACAGAGAGACACAGTGTCAGCCCAGGGAACTTATTTGTTAGTCAACTCAAAAAACATCTTGAAACGCCTGCCTTCACTGGCACTGCCAAACATTCTAGCTTTGTCTTAGAAGCTCCAACAACAGGAAAAATGGAAATAGAGAGGTTTCCAAAAACACCCCTAGCAATCGCTGCCAGCAACCTTCATACAATTATAAAAAAAAAATTCCTTTGTTGAAAAAAAGGATATGAACTAACCAGATTGCTTGGCTACTGCTAGATCCCAAAATAAAGTAGTTGTAATTTAAAAATCATAAAACGGTGTCACACATTTTTATGAGAAACAAAATTAAATATATGGGGCCAACTCAATTTATTCCAGAGCCAGCATAAAACCAAACAAGGAGCTGCCAGTAAGAGCATCTGCTAGCAGTGCTGTGGTTTTCCAAGTCTTCAGATGTTATGCTTAGAGATGAGTGTGGTAAAAAACAAATACATTACCATGAATGCAAATTTTTGAGCTATGAAGGCAGGGAAAGTGAAGAAATAACATGGGCAGCAAAAACAAAAGCATGGGAAATACAAGTTCTTCAATTAACCTTGATTTGACACCTTTCTGACCAGCTTTTCACTAAAGCATTCCAGTATGGCACTACCCTTTCAAAACACACTAAGTAAAATCCAAATAAGCTTGAAGTCTTATTTTCATCTGAGGCTTCTTTATTTTTTTTTTTCCACAGAAGCAACTAGGGCCAAGTATTTCAGTAACTTTTCATCAACTTCTGAAAAAGGACAATATTTTCCAGCTTCTCTGAGTGAAACCTGACTGTCTGTTTTAGCATTAGCTCCAGTAAATGCTGAAGATGTCACTAAACAGTGACATCTCTGAATATCCATCTCCTCATGTTTTGTGGTACTGTTTTTTTTTTTTCCAGTTCCATGCACTTTTTCCTCCTCTACCTTTCCCAAGTGAAGGGCTGTGGCATACACAAAGTAATCTCAAGAAGGAAATTCCCATTGGCATTATTCCCAGCAACAAACCACAATATGCCTACTGGGCACCCCCAAGGCTTCAGTTGGTGTGGCTCTACCACTGGGACATTCATAAGTCTCTGCCTTTATATACTGAATAAACATGCCCTAAATTTAAGGAACATTAAACTTTTAAAAAAGATCTCTACCTTTACAAGCAAAAATCCAGACATCTCAACTGACTGGAGACATTTAACAATACTAGCCTAAAATTTACTTGTGCAGAAGTTTTGTCATCCATCAGACCTTTGAAATAGCTTTGGTTGCCTCAGCAAACCACCTGGAGATTTTACACAACTCATTAAAGATTTTCATGCATGCAAGAAAAATTCCACTGCATTATTTTACTGAATACTCCTGAAGCAATCCAGGTATATTCTTCTATCTTCATAAATATATACATAAATGGGAACATTCTACCTCTTTCCTGAATCATTTATGCCATAGCCTTTGGCAGAGTAAACCAATGTTATCATTTCAGTTGGTTCTGCACCATGGTGAGACTCAAACTAAAATGACTGCCAGCAGATTTTATAAAAGCACAGCAGAGGACAATTTCAAATAAAAGATTCATGCTTATGCTTATTTTCCACTAACTGCTGATGATTTTGGTCTTCTCTGCAATGCCCTACAAGCTCTTCTTCTCAACAAGCTGCAGTTATGCCATATACAGTTAATTTAGATTCTCACTGGTTGAAGACATTGTTCAAGGTAAAATTAAATAACAGTGCTGAATCACTTCCCTGCCAACAAGCAATATTATAGCTGAAAAATGGCACGATATTCTTTAGATTTATTCTGAAACACTAAAATAAACACTTCTGTCAAATGATAAGGGGATGGTTTCTAGTTACACATTACATCAATCACCAATAATATCAAACATTTTATTGGCAACCTTTTTGCTAAAATCAAGGTACAGAATTTAAATTCTACAAACATGGAGTATATGAGGAAAACAGTAGGGGCAAAAGAGGAGATTTAATTAAGACCAGGCCTTTCCAATCTAGCCGCATTCAAATAAAATTAATTCCCTTTATCTCTCTTCTCTTAACCTTCTTCTCTTTCATTTTCCTCCTCCACTATTTTATGTGTGTAAATACAAGACTAGAAATGGCATTATTAGAGGAAGTTAGTCCAAGTTCTGATTTCACACCATTTCAATGACACTGACAAGTCTTGGTTTACAGAGGAACTCAAAAGAAGGGTTATTAGTTGGCAGGGCTCTACTGACTCAACCAGCACATCAATGTTTTAAATCAGCTAAGGGCTTGGCCCAGTACTGCCTAGAAGCTGCACCCTGTGCCTTAGCCCAGCTGTTTCAGCAGGCCTGAAAGAACAGAGCCCCTCCCCAGGGTTGCAGTTTTACAGTACAGTTATACGTCCCTGCTTCTCTATGAATTTGCCAAGCGATTCCAAAACCAGCCATTAGGTGCTGCTGCAGGGTTATGAATACACCCGCCTGTCGTCAGAAGGGAGAGTCAAAATGGTCAACAGCACCTGGTGAAACTGGGTTCCTGCACCAGCTGTATTCCTGCTGCTTGAAAATGCCCTAAGGTGAGTTCCACAATGAAAGTTCTCAGCATGTTTATCCCACAGTTAACAACAGATGCGTCAACAGCTTCTGCCTGTATAAACTAGACCTGCTGAGATGATTCTGCAGGTCAGGCTCAGTGAGTTGGTGGAAGTGGGTACAGCTTGCTGTCCAGATGGATACGTGATTGGATGAGCTGAGAGACATAGTGGTGCTTTCAAAGCATTGTTTATCTTTTTTTCTTTTTCTTTTTTTTTCTGCAGGAAAAATCTCAAGGCAGGGATTAAAAGGCTACCTTAGGACAAGGGTGTTTTGGGAGTGCTCCTTCTGGCATTCTTTGCTGTGGTTCTGTTGTGGCTAGGAACAATCATCTCATTTTAGCAAACCTGACTAGTAATGAAATATCATTCCTGTTTCCCTCTGTCCTCTGGCCATAGCACACCTGCAAGCCTGCTGCCTTTCTCCATGAATATCAAAATATCAATGGAAAGAGTAATTTTCTTATATAAATATACAAGTTTTAAACTGCTGATCTCAAAACAGACATAAAAGCAGCTTATCTTAGCCACATTCTCCAAGCAGGGGCCTTGGTTCTGTTCTCTCCAACACTATCAACACAATGTCATTGCTGTTGATAGAAGCAATGCCCACATTTTTTAATATGTAAATTTTTTTAAAACAATCTTTTGCTTTCTCCTTGCATTTCCAGTTTGCACCAGAAGACTGGTTGTCCATATCCAGGGAGTGACTTTCTAAATAAACCAGTGAAATTACCTTTTATGAAACATGCAAGTTCTCCAAGGTTGCTGCTGAAACTTCAGTCAAAATTTAAACTGACATCAAGTACTGGACTTTCTGGTTAAATTCTGCTGGCCGAATTTTCTGAAATTCTCTGAAAATTTCAAATCCAACAGAAATGGAGGGATGTGTGTGTGTGTGTTTGTCTGTCTGCAAGTGCAGGCCATGTGCCTGAGTAACAGCACAAGCGAACAAATGCACCATTTATACTATCTTCACAGAAAACCTGCATTCTAATTAGCAAGAAAATAACAAAGTAACAGTTAATACTGCCACCCCTCAATGTTCTCAGCACTTTGCATGGAAAGGATGGATTTCTGCTTTCCTACTTAGGTGCTAAAAGCTTCCAGCCACATTGCTCCCCCCATCCTGAAGAGCATCCAGGAGCACATTCGGTGCAGGGTATGTGCTGGGATGGCTGGACCCCAACCTGACAGAGCTCCAGGCATCTGTGATTAGAGCTGGGCATGAACTTTTTGGAAAAGTGATTCTTGGGTATTTTTTCAGAAGTTGTTGGTTTGTAAAAACAGAAAACTTTATCTAGCAGTGTATGTACCCATTTTGACGAAGAGTTTCTTTGGGCCCAGAGATTTCAAGTCAGAAAGAATACCCTCACCAAAACAGTCATCCAGTAATCATGAAACAACAGCAACTGTGTCTCAAGCCTTGATTGTCTCCATTGCTCCTGTCAAATTATGTATTTGTCCTACAAGAGGCTAGTTTCTCTCATTCAATTGAATTTTGAATTCTGTTTGGGTTTTGTATGGGGTTTTTCCTAGTAAAAAGGAGTTAGAGAGTTTTTAACTCTGTCTCTCAGGCATTTCTGCAGACATAGCTGTCCAGCTACCTGTGTTTTGGATCAGAGGCCTCCTCCAAAATGCCATTACAAATCTTACTTTAGTGCAGTAAATCCATATGCACAACTTTTCCAGTTCAGGAGGCTCCCTTGGATGGTACCTGCAGGCTGTGAAGCACCCTACCCCTTCCAGCAGGTTATGTAAAGGCTCCAACACCTGACTAAAAATCAGAACTGGGGAACCTATTTCTAGGCACAACATCTTTCACCTCTGCTTTCCACTGAATTTCCTGGTTTGCTCTAGTGAAGATGAGCTGTTTGATTATATCACAGTATGAATACTGATATACATAATCTTAAGTGAGAAGGAAATTCTGTGCTGTTTTGGAAACTCAACTGCCCTTTCTTGTGTATTTTGCCCGTGAGCAGCACTTACATAACAAATAGCAGCCAGCTCCTGACGCAAGACAGTCGCCTCCAGGCATGATGTTGTTTTTATTGGATTTACTCCATTGTCATAAACTGTAAACTTAGTTCCCATAAGATTTGATCTATCAAAAAAAAAACAAAAACCAAAAAGTAAAATCCAGTCATCATTTGTCAGTAATGCTGCCTGAGACATTTACCCTTTACTGCACTGTAGCCCCAAAGGAAAGACAGTAACAAGTACAATTAGTTGTTAATTCCAATCCCAACTAAATGACAACTCCTGGATTAAAGGCCATAACAAATATGTGAAGGTCTAGTACAGCAGTGTATACTAAAGGTTCCTTATTATTACACTGGAGACTTCTCATAACATCTTGCAAACTAGAGAGTTCAAGAAAACAATATGGAAACATGCAGGTGGGGCTGGTTGTTTTTGTTTCATTGGTTTTAAAAATATGCTTACTCTGTAGAAAACTATCTACTTTCTTACCCAACTACTAACTGCATTAGAATACAGAGAGTGACTTTCATAAAGTTGTAAGTACGATCAGTCCTATTTAAATGGAAATCACACCAAGAAGCACAAAACACAACTTAGAACATACTAGACCCACTTTATGTGGTTTATTATGTGTCTGCACTCCAATAAATAGCACACTAAGTTCCAAGGTCCATGCAGGCAAATGACAATTGGCAGCATAACCCCTTTCCTCAGGCACAGACCATCAAAACATACATTTGAGAGGTTCCACACAGGTAACAACAGACTGATGTATGAAGGGGTGACAGAGAAGAAATAAGTAGTTCTGAAAGGATTCCACTACTTGTAAATAACTCTAATTAGGATCTCAAGAAATGGACAAAACAAAAAAGATTTTCAAACTAACAGACAGAACTTCCATTCCAAGGTATTTTTATCAACAGAGGCTACACATAATCTACGCACACACTTCTGAAAATGCCATTAAGAGAACTTGTGCTCATAAACCCTTGAGACTCTGGCCTTTGAGCACTTAAGAGCTTCAGTCCTACTGACTTTTAATAAAATGTGATCTTGTAAATACTTGATACATTTTGAAAACACGCCTTGGATACTGATGAACTTTTAAGACCATTATCACATGATGTAGTCAAGCCTCTAATTAAGAATCCATAGCGTCTTATATGCTTCTTAATTTCCAATGAACTTTATATTATACAAATAAAATTCTTAGATATATCAGCCTTTACCTCAGTTTTCCAATAAAACTCTCTCCACCCCGAGACAGGTCAGTTGGGTCTATGGAGATGAGGTAATTAGAGGTTTTACTCTTCTTTCGTTTCCTCCCAGCTAACAGAAACACCTAAGCAGTGCAAAAAAACACATTCTAGAACACCAGAGGGGTTAGCACACACCACTCTCTTCTTTGATATAAGGAAACCATAGACAATTTTTCTGTCTTCTAGCATCATTAGCAAAGAAACAAAAGGCCCCCTGGGACTTAGCAAAATCAAGTAAAAATCTAGAAAGGGAAAAGTGACTTCTCAACCACTCAGTCCATTATTAATGGTTTAAGTAATTAAATTTGATTTTGTTAAATGCATCATTCTAAGTTGCCCTGGCTCTTCCAGTTGAATTGCAAATAGATGTTTTTCAGGCCACAGAATGCAAAGAGCCTCAACTCCTGAATGTTGCGTAAAGGTGCCACGCATGGATTATTTAAGGCCAAAGATTTGAAATATGAAGGAAGGCAGTGATATTATTGTTTTGCTTTTGGAAGACTGTAGTAGAGATCTCAGTGAAAGTGAAAATATATTTACAATACAAGATTATATTTTCTTTGCAAGACTTCTTCAGACTTTTAAACAATCTTTTTATATTCAGATGCAACTGGTATGCCATTCAAGTTATTTTATGACCTTTTTACCATGCTCCCTTTCCAAGTGGAGGTAATAAGTAGGGTACATCCCTCGGTCCATTCCCTTCTTGTCTCTTGTGATTCTGCATTTGACAGTGACACCCTGTGGAGCAGGTCTTACGGCAAATTCCTCCAGGTCATCAACATCTATGAGAGGCTCATTTGTGGAAGGACTGGGGGCTGAGGCTGCTTCCTAAAACAGTAAGCAAAGTTCAGGTTTCCTCAGCAAGGTTATATGCACAAAAGAATGACATTTGATGGAAGCTGCACTTTAAAAAAATAAATACAAGAGACAAATTGTCTGCTTCATTCTGATTCCTCGGCAGCCTTGAAGGCAGCTTGTCAAGCTAAAGCTCTCTCCCCATCCAATGAGTCAAGCTGTTGGCTACCAAAGGCCCAGGGAGCAGCTCCCTGTGCCACTGGTGCTCAGCATACAGACACACCTGGCAAAGCAGAATAGGGTGGCTGCACAGGCAGGGAGGGGGCTGTATTGGTACAAAGCCAACCCTTCTTCACACCTTCCCATCTCCCCACACTTTGTTTTTCAGAAAGGCCACACCCAAGGACAGTGATGGTCTTCCATGAAAGGAAGAAATGGGATGGGGAAAGACAGATTAAACTAGATAGAGATATAACAGAGATGAGGATGCAGTATAGTATATAAAAGAGTGGGGCACCATCAGCTGGTTAAGCAGGAGCTTATGCAGTGAAATATTCGAACAAGCCAGCACCTTATTTTATGTTCAGAGGGTATCCATGAGAATAGGGTGTGAAAATGCTCAGAAAAAGGCAATAGAAACAAAAGATCCTTCTGAGCACCTTCAACGGGCAGAAAGGTAACTACTTACTGTTTACTTTTCTCTTAATTCAAATTCAGACAATTTTTGTTATCTTTTCTCTAAGTCATTACTTTCATTGCTTGTTCCTGTGAACCCTGAGAGGTATTACAGTAAATCACCCTGGAGATACTCTAGTGTTTATTAATAACAAAACAGGAAAGCCAGCCCTCTCCTGACTGCACTCTGAAATCACATAGTACCGAGCAGCCTGCATACCCCTCCATCAGCACTTGCCCCTTACTTTATTGGATTTCTTGCTCGTGGCAGAACCAGGTCGGGTGTTACTGTTTAATTGTGAAGAACTGGAGCTGTCTTCATCTTCCTCATCCTCTTCCTCATCAAAATTCATGCTGCTTGAAATGCCTGGGGAGAAAGCAGTGCATTTATATTAAATACTAATACATTAAAGCTGTCCATACTTGCTGTACGCTATCACATATTACACTGTTGCACCCTTAGGCTCACAGGTGAGAGCAGGTGTGTGAGAGGGGGGCTCCCTGTGCAAGGCAGTGTACAAATTCGTGGGTGAGACAGTGCCCTGAGAAGCCAAAACATTTCAGCAGATGAGAAAGGAAATATAATGGTTTCCATTCCTCAGAGAAGATTGAGTTACCCAGTGATACAGGAGCAATATCCAGTAAGGAACTGAATTCAGATCTTTTGAAACCAACCAAGCACTTCAAACACAAAATAAAATCTTAAACCTGAAATAGTTGAGTGGACAACTTATCACAGCCATTTGGAAAACTTAACAATTAAAAGACGAGCCCTTCTCCAGCACACTTTTATCTGTTCCTCTGTGATCTGATGAAGAGCAGACCTTAGACCAAGAAGAAATATTCACATCAAGGAAATGTTCTCATGCATATTTATTTCATGTAAAAAACAGCATCAGCCCCAGCCAAAAGAACTGCCTTGCAGCACTTAGAAATTTGACTTTACAATAATTCAAAACCTCAGACATTTCAAAGGGAAACACAACTTTGAACATCAAATAGGACTTAGCAGCAGAAAGCATCAATGGTGGGACATTTGCCAGACCTAGTTTTTCAAGGAGTATCATGCAGATGAAGCCACCCTGTACTCAGGTTCAAACTCTAAGTTTCACATATTAGAAGCTAACTGTGCCATATTTTTCCTGAAAAAAAAAACAACACCACAAAAATTAAAGGAAACACTTGGTCCAGAATTTCCCACTAGTGGTAAGTCCAATGCAGAAGGATAAATGAAATGCAGACTTCCAGAGCCAAGCAGCACGGGCAGAATTAACTTTTTCCTTCCGTACTTACCAGGAACATGATCCAGGGCGACAAGACTGGATTGGGAGGTGGAAGAGGACCAGGATGTATTTGCATGGGGATCTGGGAAAGGAAAAAATCCATGGGCTTGATTCCACAAACCCTTAATTGAGTGAACAAGCCTAACTTGCCAACAGGACTCTGCACAGGGCTAAAGGCTTACTGGATGGGGCCATAAAACTGCTGCCAGAATTTTCCATTATGGACATTTTACCTTTCTGCACAATCAAATTCAACTCCTACCTCCTTGTACCTGCTTTCTTTTTTTAGTACTTGGAATAAAGTAAAAAAGCCCTGGATCACAAAACTGAAGCTTCAGAAAACATCATCCATGCTGAACGGTTGTGTCACAAACCCTTCTGTGCACAATGTTCCCTGCATGCTGGGTTTTTGGCCTACTTTTGAATTCTAACACAAAAAAAAACCAAACTGATCAACACAAATGATACAGATTATACACAAATACTTGTTCAATAATATTGCAAAATGTATTCAAACTCATATTCAGATGGCCTAAATTCTACCTAAATCCCTGTGTCCAGTCTGTGTCCTCATAATCTTTCTCAGGCTCTCCAAACTGTTCTGGGACTTTCAGGGGTATGCACAGAGACTTCCATGTAGCTAAGTCTTTTGGAATATGAGCTTGGTCTGCAACAAGCAAAGACTGAACCAAACTTATGTACAAAAATATAAAAATTAGAGATAGTAGTGGTTTTCTTCAGCTCAAATATTGGAATGGAATAAGAAAAAGACACCAAAAAAAGTATTTAAATACTTTTTATGTTATTGTTGCTTCCAATAACTTCAATGCATATCCCTTTAAAATAGAAAATAGCTTTTAACACCAGATGCACACTAAATATTGAAAGAACAGCAGAGTAGTAAGAGTGACTGTAGAAAAGTAAAACAGAAGTATATGCAATGCTTGTATTTCATTCAGCTGCACCATGAATGGTCTCATCATCTCATCGTCCACTTCTTTGGTTCCCTCAGTCTGAACACACACCACACAGCATGATAGCAAAAATGTATCAGTAAGATCTGGTTATGCAAGGAAGGCCTGAGTTCACAGGTCAATAGATATTTCCAAAGCCTGTACATCTCACTCATTATTAATCACAAGCATTTTTCCTTAATAATGACAACCACCTTCCAGTCAACTATGCATGGGTAACAGAGACTGTCCATCTTCTCAGCTGGCAGCTGTGCAATAAAGCCACACTCGCATACACACAAATAAAATCAGCTTATTTTTACATCAGTGCTCACTATTTCACCACCAATATCCTGGTGGTGGAAATTCTGTTCCAGCCACAGAAAAATCTGCCCTCATGACCTGTGGGGAAGAATGCTCCAGAGAGCTTCTGTTTTGTTCTTGGAACCAAGAATCAAATCTATTCCTTCCCTAAATCTCAAAACAGTGATACCTTCAGGTGGCAAAGAGGAACTGAGAGCAAATTGCTCCTTCCAAGTCTTTACAGAGATACGGAGGAAACTGATAAATATGAAAACTATATGTTAGTTTTTCAGCATTAAAACTTATGGAAGTCTGGCTCTGTTCTAGTGACTTACTTGCCAGAGAGGAACTCTGCATATTAAGACTTCTGAAATCAAAAGGACAAATATTTCCTGTAGCAAGAAAATTATTTTAGTATGGCAATTTCCAACAGATGGAGAAACCAAATAAAACATTTGGCATTTTCTTGTAAGCAGCATATTCTTTTCACAGTCAGGTAGCCCATAACCTCTTGTCGTGTAACAGAACTTGACTGACAGGGGACACAGACACGTACTGAGAGAGGCCTCTCACCACAGTTAGTCAAGGAGCAGAATGAGCACAAATCAGAGCTATGCAAATCCAATGGGACTCAGCCTTCTCGTTAGGCCAGTGAGCATTTATCTCTGTGATCTTCTCCTTTTGCTCCTATTCCATGCAAGAGAAGGACTGATGGCAGACAGCAACTCTAAATATTTTTCAGACCAATGGGGATATGCCAGTAAGGACATGCTGCAAGCACTGGAGCAGCAGTGGGACTCCACATGGAAAACCTTAGCTCTACATAAAGCTTCCCATGAACACTGGGATGCCTAAAACTTTCTAACAAGCCTCTTCTGCCTGTACCAAGTGGCAAACCATATGCATATAGTAACAATATTTTATGGAGATGCTGCTAAGTTGCAGTCATGTCTTAATACCTTTCTTTGTGTCTCAGAGGGCATAGCTCTGTTGTTAGCAAAAATAAGTAAACCCCAGCATTCCCATTGGAAAAAAAAAAGCCCCTCTCCAGACTTGTAGCATACTAGTGGTCCACTCTTACCACTAGCATACTAGTGGTCCACTCTTAGTCTGTTCTGGTCAGGAGTATACTCAGACCTGCATAGAAAAGGGTACTATCATATATTTAAGAATATGAAGTACCAAAGCAAACCAAAACCAAATCAAAACAAAACCCCCACTGCTTCTATTAAAAAATAAACAAAAAATTGGGGAGAATCAAAACGTATCAACCTGAAAAAAAACCATCAAAAATAGAAATGTTCCCCAGAGTAAAAATCTGAGTGTTCTGACCTAATTTGAGAAGTCTGTTGATAGTTTTTAAGTCAATCAGCTTTAGCAAGTAGCACGCCTGACAATTAAATATTCTGAGCCATGGTCTAAGGCAACACAATCGCCACACAGATCAGAACTTGTTAGTCATGCCAACATCCCTCCGACTCAAATGCCCAGGAAATACCACACTTAGAGAAAATCTGTCCATTTCAGTTGAAGTTGCTCACATCTGCAAAGTAATGTCCCAGAAAAAATGAATCCTGGTGAGAACTGCCCTGCAGACAAGAGGCAGGCATTGAGGTATGAATAGTCTATTCTAGATGAGTCAAGTTTGCACTTACATTTTGCTCTTTATACACAAAGAGTTTATTCTTAAAGCATCAGAGCACTCTTGGCTTGAGCCATCTTTGCTTCAAAAGCTGTACACTGAAGAAGAACAACTCCAAAGCAAATGACTTCAGAAAAAGCTTTGTGAGCATTTTAGGATTTTTTTTTTCCCCCCTTCCTACAGTTAACCTCTAATGAGAGATAACAACAGTGCAGGAAGGAAGGGACAGATGCATGAATGTGTACATACACAATCTCCCAAATAATACAGCCCTCTAGAAAAAAAATGATTCCCTAATTTCTGAGGACCATGCCTGGGAAATGCTGCACACACAGTAATACAATTTTTGCCTCTGCAAGCATAAGCATATATTGTGAAACATGAATAATCCTTAACTGACATCACAACTGAAATGAATATTCTATTTTGAATGTTGGTATTTCATACTCTTTTTTTAACCGTCAAGTGATTTCAGAATTGTACAATATAAAAATGTGAACAGATGGACAGGAGCATTCACATCTGCCTGGTACCTCAATAGCTGCACTGCCTGCAGATGGGAAGGCCACATCCCTGAGAGCCTGGAGAGCTCTTGTTCCTTAGGATGACAGAGAATTTAATTTTTTTTTTTTTTTTTAATATATTAGCACAGAGACTAACAGGCTCTGAGGAGAAGAAACAGAGTAACAATCTCTGCTTAGGCCAGGGCTGAGAGTGAGAATAAGAAAAGGAGTCAATGTTTATTAAGCAATAAGAACATGAAGGCAGCTTTGGCTACTTACCTTTTTTCTGCATTGCTGTTCTAAGATCTTGTTTGCTTTGCTGTTGTTGGCCACTTGCCATTTTCTCTCCATCATCTTCATCATGGCTAGACTGTCCAACAGTGAGAATCTGCACTTGACTTCCAATCTTCTGAACATCATCTTGAAAAGCAGCTGGGCCATCAATCCCTGTCAAACAGTGAAAGCCTTAGTTGCCTGTGTCAAGAAGTTACTAAAATAGAATTGCTCACTCACAAAAAGCACCTTTTCTAAAAATCAAAGATGAGAGATTCATATTCAGTAGTATTTCTAGACTTAAACAAGGCTTGACTAGTCTCTAAGGCAAACATCTTACATTCCACACACTGCAGCAGATAATCTCCAAGAGATGATCAGTATTTCACTGCTCCTCCCCCTACCCCACATCCCTTACACCCTCATAGCATCCCCACCCATGCAGCACAAATACCAAAACCCAAATAGGAAAGAAATTTGCTGTGGAGGATCAACAAAGAAAACAGACGTGGTTTCCATAAGGACACAAAGTGGTCCAGAAACAGCTAAGCCCGAGTCGCAGATTATGCCACATCCCCTAATAAACACAAATGCTGTTATGAAATGATGCTTCAGAGTTACAGAAAGCTGAAAAATTCACAAGTAGATCTAGCAGTGTACACAACAAGAAGAGCAACAAGCCTAAATATGCCTACTCAGTTAGTACATTGCTATAGAATCAAAACATCAGAGTGAAACCATAAAGAAGATAATACAGATTCCCTGGAACCTCCATCCTCTGAGACACTCAAATCACCACCAGGCACAGCCCTGGGCGACCTGCTCTGAGCAGGGCCCTGGGAATAGACAGTCCCCAGAGGTGCCCTGCCAGCCTCAGTCATGCTGTGACTCTATGGCTTCTGATGACAGCCAGAAAGGAAGTGTTTACCTCTTTATGGCTGTAAATCATCTTTGAAGACACAAAAATGAAAATACAGAGTGGAGTGTGTTTCTATCACAAGCTAACTTCTTTTTTTCTTCAGGTCAGCAAGTTAAAATATCAGATTGCAAATGTACTTCAGCTCTTATTTAAGAATGAGTGCTGGTATATATTATGAAATTATTAAATTAGCCCTTTTGCACCAATAGAAATGGTAATATTATAATGTACAGTTATAGTAAATAACATGAGGCTGAATATTGTTGCTGTTCTGAAATTTTCATTAATAAGCACGCAAAATTGTGGAGAATTAGCAAGCATTACAAAGAGCTAGCTCAGTAAAAGAATATGGCACTCCTCACAAAAAAGACCAGAGCTGAATATATTCTGTACGAAGAAGCTGCAGGGATTGGGATTTTTTTTCAGATGGTGATCTGTAGCAGAAGTCTCCAAGAACACCATTTCAGCCTGCTTTGCCAGCAGCTGTCAAGTTGCATTAAAAGACAACTGAATTATACTCCTCGCATGCTTTATTGCACTTTGCCATACTTGCTGTCACTGTCACTGTGATAGGAAGCATAAGTGGAAAAGAGTGTGGTCCACACCCTCAGGAACAGGAACAGCAACAGCACTGGCTGTGCAACTACCTAACAAGATGCAGTCTGACACTGCAGAGTATTACATTCACAGACTTCAAGTTGGCAAGGAATTACTGACTCATTCGCATCACACAGACCCTTAATCTGGAGATTTCTGCACCAACACTGTAGATTCTGATTTACTTACAGTAAAACTACAAACAACAACTAACAACAAATAAACAATTTGTCCATCCAGGTTTGAAGGACTAAACAATGTTAATGGAAACGTTCCTCTCATCTTCGTAGGATGACAACTTCAAACAGGAGCTCTGCGTGATGCAGAAATAACAGTATCATTGTGTTGCAGGTATAACATAGCAGTGAACAGAACAGCATTTATCTTAAAAGCTGTCTCAGGATAAGCACTTCAGCAAAGGTGCCCTAGAACACCCAGGTAGCTGCCCAGATGCACTGTGGTATTTTTAACAGCTTTAACCATATTAACCATCATCATTAAAGTGGCTGCCTGAAGTTAGGTTCTAACCTTAACACTGAATGTCAGGAGTGGTACATATCTGTGAATTTAATAAGATGCTCACACCTCATGCATATCTGCCTAGCCCCTTATTAAGCTTTGGATTATACAAACCTAATTTTGAGAACCCATTTCAAAATGAACAAAACACCTTAATTATTCTCCTTCAAAGCAGACACTGATCTGCAGCAAATGAAATGCCTTTGACAGCATGAGGCGCTGCACTGAGGCTGCTTCCTTCTGATGCCTGCAGAACATCTGCGCTCACATCCCGAGCTGCCAGGAACATCAGGACAAAGGCTACACTGGCAGGTCACGCTTTTAGAGGAGAAAAAATCAATTTCAGTATTCTGAAGACTGCATCACTGGTAAAGTGTGTTATTAAGCATTATGAATTGTTCCACTGGTGACCCCATTTGAGTGAATGGAAGATGTACCCAGACAGAAGACCTTTGCTGCATTAGAAAATTGTGGCAAATGCAGCATTAACTATTTAATATTTGTGTGTGTGCAGGCATCTTTGTACCATCTCTGCATGTGTAAAATGGTATTAAATGCAAGCATACACACTTATTTTTTCTATATCATGTGATATAATTGCCTCATTGTAAATCTTATTTCAAAAGACAGCTTTACCATTACCTACCTAATGTCTGAAAACACTTCCAAGCTTGTGGACTCGTGATACTTAAGGTGGATCTCTCCCTATGTTCTCACTTCCCACCCACTTACTGGAAAGATGGTTCACTGTGCAATAAAACAAACCACTCATGTCTATAGTTGCAAGTTTCCGAGTTTAAGGACAGGGTCAAAAGTGGCAAGGAGGCTGAACAGGCTGTGTCAAAAAAGAAAGTCTTTACTGCTACAGTCAGCGTTTTCTACTGCTTTTCCCAAAAATAAGAAAAAACAAAATAATAATGATAGAGATGTCCTTGAATACCTGCGAAGAAGAAAAGGGAATTTTTTGAGAGGCAACTGTGAAGGAAGGCAGGGGGGAAAGACAAAGATGGAAACAACTCCCAGAATACCAGTCCTTTCAGTAGAGGTCATCTGGTAAGCTCTGATGTGGCCATGCCTCAGATGAAACCCAGAAGTGCCAGAAATGAAAACAGAGAAAGGGAACTGAAAACTGGCGTTCATTGGCACTTCCATCCTATAAACCATTATTCCGCTGCCATTAAGTGGCAAAATTTTGCTTAGTGTTTATGACATAAGAGAAACAAATCTAAGGTTTTGTGCATTTTTTTGAGATTGTTATGTCTGCTCGAAACTTGAGCTTCTGAAGGACGGACCAACAACCCAAAATCCTTTCAGTCTCACTGGATTCAGTAATGAAAATACATTCTGAGATTATGAAGTTGAGACCTTGTTATTGTGCCAATCCAGCAACCAAAAATTCCTTACGGGAGGGTCAAGAGGCATACATTCCTCTATCTAACAACCCCAGCATCTTTCTTCTGAACACTTTCTAACCATTTTGATATGTCCTATAAATAGATACTAAAATCAATATAAGTGAGCTCAGTTCTACTAGATGTAGCTTTAAAATTTCTTTCTGACAAACTAAGCAAGTACAAAGTACATGGGCTGGAGGGTATAGATTCTGATGTGTATGTCTCCTCCTCAGCCCTAGAGATCTACAGGTTTGTGTTTCTTTTTCCCCCACAACAGCATTACAAGTGCAGTTCTGGGTACTCATTTGAGCTTCATGTACTTTTATTTCAGCTTCATAACCTTTAAAAAAATACACTTCCTAACCCTGTTTGCAAGTGGGAAACTAAGGGTACAGTCATGCTGAACACAAGGGTTAGATGTGTGTTGAATAGTCCTGTCTAAACCCGGAATCTAACAGAACAGATGAGAATGGAAATTCCTCTCAAAACCAAACAGAAGTTAAGCATCTCTAGACACCCCATCAGAGAAATTCTCAAAGCCATCACAGTCTAATAGCACTGTAATATTACAGAAGGATAAGAAAATTAAAGATAGGCCAGAATTCCAATTTTGATTATTTCATTGCTCAAGACATAACTGAGAAAGAGCCTTTAAAATGTTAAGGGGGTAGGGAGGGAGAAGGTCAAATGATAGGAAAACACTACATACTACCAAATTATGTATGACCAGGGAAAGTTCAGAGGCAGCTGATGTATGTGGCCACCACTTGTAGATGAGCAGGAAACCAAATGTAAAGAAAGATTTTGCTACCTGATAACAGAGCATGATGCACATTGTTAATCTTGAAAAAATTAGTTATGTATTAAATATGTGACAAACTACCCAGCAGCAAATTACAGGCGAAAGCACAGTGAGTCAGCTCTCCAAAATATTATTTAAGCATTTTACTATATACTACATGAATCCTCAGTAATTGGATCTTGCAAGAAAATAATCTAATTGTATTTATACACATCAAGTTCCTCTCAGCATGTATTTATACATGCAAACGTTTTGCTGTGAAAAGATTTCCAGCAAATGTTATTTCCTCTTGGTTCTTTTACAAGAACTTTTAAGTACAGGAAAGAATGATTAACTGATTATTTAGAGAGAGTCTTTACTGCAGCTAGGACAGCATGAAAAGACAAATTTCTAAATAATTTAAAAATAATTATAATACATGAAGAACTTCTTCATAGGACATTTGAAAACTAAAAAAGGCACTAAAAAGAAAAGCATAATACATCAGAAAGAACTAACTGAGCTCTGTGACTGAATGGTAAACAAGATTATTTATGAGGAAAGGAACACAGCATAGAAAACAAGTATTTCTGTCCCTACTTTACAAACTGTAGGATACAAAAGTTCTTGGTCTCATTTTATAAAGCACTGGAGACACAAAATTAACATATGCAGTCAGACATACTGCTCACCGACTAGGTTTTAAGACTATGCTTGTGCCGTTTGCAGATCAGATTTAAAGAGCTGACCGAGGTCAGGCAGGAGGTCTCCAGAAGAGGAAAATCTAGCAACATTTTCTGACATCAGTTACATACAACCAAGGTTCTGAAACAACCGTGTCCTTCCTCTGCAAACAAGCTGACAGCAAACACAGGCTTACTAGCAAATTTTCTCACAAGATACCAAGGCAAGATACCAGGTTAGATAAGCCACTGGTCTGACACAGAACATATCCAGGTGGATAAGCACTCATAAGGCACTAGCAGCAATGCTGCAATTGCCAACTGCTCTCCAAGAGCTCAGCAGAGCAGCTCTTCCTCCAAGTTAGGGATGGCAGCATCACCCTTCAAAGGCCACCTGAGGTCAAGGACATAGAGTCTATCCTCAGAGAAATCTGTTCTTATTAGACTGCCTTTAAAGAAAGTGGCTTAAAGCAACCCCTTCTGCTTTTATTGCCTCAAGTGGTCTACACTTTAAAAGACAAAATCACAGGTGATTGTATTTTTGAAATCTGCATTTATTAAGAAGTGTGACCACTGTATATAATAACATTTACTTTCAGGGCAGGGGTACAAGAAAGTAGTATTGCTCAAATTAATAAATGAAAAATGTTCTTTCTCAAAATTATTTACAAGGCTCTAATTAAATGGCAGAATGAAATACCATCAAATTACATCATCTAGAAATTTAGAACTCCATTACTTTTAAAAAATATTTTTATATATATATATATATATATCCATCCCTGTTGGGTGAAACTCTCCTCAAAAGGAATTTACTGAAAAAGCAGAATGTTTAAAGGGGATAGAAAACAAATTTTTGTCTGTTTTTTAGGACTGAATAACCTTAAGTGTATTACAGCTGTCAATGTTCTATAAGCCATTTCCCCATACATGCCTGTTCTCATAGGGGCTGCACATCCACTGGTATGGGTTGAAGCTACTGTAAAATCACAAAGGGATTTGTTTATAGGGAAAGTGTGCAAATGGATATATCTTTAGGAAAGGACCTCTAGAGATGACTTAAACTTCCATCAAAGGGGGGATTATTGCTAACACCAGATCAGGTCACTTAAAGCAAGTGTTTGAGCACCAAGCTCTACACTTGCCTTGATGCAAGCTAGAAAACTGTAGCAGGAACTGTACTTTCATAAATCTCTATCCTGAGGAGGCCAAAATGACTTCTTCACAATGAAGTTGATGTGTTGCCAAAGCACAGCCTGAAAGGGTTGTCAGATCTGGAAATAACAGGACTTTTCTTGGTGGAAACTCACTTGTTTTTCCTCCTGCCCCTTCTCTATAAGGCACAGGGAAGCCAAGATAAATACACTCTACATGAACTTCCTTCCCCCTGCCAGAAAGGAAGTGTTAGACTGAGAGATGATGCTTCTTATCCAACAAATGGTGCTGCTTTTTTAGCTAGCCAGAATTCATGCAGTTGCTTGTTACATATAAAAATGGGACAGGATGCACAAATCAAAACAGACAGGCAGGTGTGAAAGAGAGACAAGAAACATGGAAGAAGCAAAGCAAATCAAAACATGGAAAACCCATCCTGGCAGAGGAAGTGCTGTGTGTCAGAGCAGCTTCTTTGCTTTCTGACTCTCATAAAGACAGCAGGGAATACCCAACATGCTATAAACAAAAGAGAGAAATTGCTGGGCAGGTATTGTTTATTGGAACACTTTTAACACACCCAGATTCCCAATGTCATTGACAACAAATCTTCATTTAAATTGCTCGTGGCAGTGAGGGAAGCAGCTCATTTCAGGGTTTTCTTAGAATGTACTTACATGTGATACATGCTTGAGTGCTAGGAAAAAATAAAGCAAAACCAACACCAACCAAAAAAACCAACAACAAAGCCAAAACCAAACCAAAACAACTTTTCACAGAATGATGCTTGAATTTTTATATCAGATTTCTCTTGGAATTATCTCCTGGCTTTGCATGGTTTTCTGGTGTGTGGGTTTTTATGTTTGTTTGTTTGTTTGTTTTAAAGGATTCCATATTATCTTCCTGGGGTTTTTTTGCCCCATTTGTAGCACATAGCCAAAAAAAGCACTTTATCAGACGAATTTACTATTTTCTTCACAAACCCATATTGGGGGAAAAAAACCCAACCAAACAAAAAAACACACCCTGCTATGTACCTGCAATACTTTTTGGAATCTCAATTTTTAAAGAACCATAAAGGTATTTGGTATCTAAAGATGCTCTGGTTTTGTATTTGTAATACCATTCAGGGTGTACACTTTTTATCCATCCCTGCTGCAACTGTTTTCATTGTTTGCATTATTTTCTGATGAACTATCTAGCGATACTGTGCACCAGGTTCACTAATATCCTTAATCATCTCTTACTAGCATCACACATCAAGCCAGAATTTGATCTGCTATCTCTATTGGGAAGACAACCATTTTACATGTGCATCTGTTACTTTTTGGGGTTTTTTTCCCAATACTGAGTATTATGTCAAACAAGAAACTGGGAGACTAAAGCTTTCAGAAATACCAGTTTAATGAGCTAAGCTACACCAGTCTCACCAATTTGCTGCATTTTCAGGCTCTGGCCCACAAAATTTATGTTTCTTTTTAAAAATAGGCACATAGTATACTGGATACTGTCATTAAAATTGAAATACCGCTAAGGTAGGACAAGGGGCAATGGATGCAAACTGGAGCATAGGAGGGTCCATGTGAATATCAGGAAGAACTTCTTTCCTGTGAGAGTGACAGAGCACTGGAACAGGCTGCCCAGAGAGGTTGTGGAGTCTCCTTCACTGGAGGCATTCAAAACCTCCCTGGACACGTTCCTGTGTGACGTGCTCTGGGTGATCCTGCTCTGGCAGGGGGGTTGAACTAGATCATCTTTCGAGGTCCCTTCCAACCACTAAAATCCTGTGATTCTGTAATAATCACAGATCTATAAAAAACCTGTAAATACCATACTACCCATCACAGAATTACAAAATGGACTGAACCTTAACTTGAGAGGTACAATCAAGCTCTAGATGAGCAATTAGCTACATCCTTTTCTTGCCTCGTGTCAGTGTAACCCCATTAAACCTAATATTTCCCTTGTGTTTGTCTTTAACACATTGTTTGGATCATAGTTTCATCATTCTTTGAGCCACTTAAAAAAGCATTACACATCTAAGACCAGAGTACAATCCCTCTGCTACAGCTCCAAAAGCAATTAACGTATAATTGAATTATTTTCACTCTGAATTAGCTTATTATTCACAAGATCTGGTCTAAAGGCTCTTTTGTTTTCATAAAGCACAAAGAGCTTGGCTATGCTTAGGAAGGTAATGCTCACTATAACTACACACTAACAGAAATCTTTAAAATGCTATTTTAGAATGTAAAGTGCATTCACCCCTCAGCATCTATCGTGCTTGTTTACAGGACAGACAAAAGCTACAGTCGGAGCTGTCAGGAGACCAAACCCGAAGCTAAAGCTCGAAGTAGAAACTAAAACTTTCAAGATTTGGTCGAATTACCAATGAATTTTCTCCAACAAAATCTCTGTACGACAAAATAGTTTAAAACCATTTAACCTTTATCCATTTTCATGAGTTAGATATGAAGTTATGAGCAAATACATTCAACGTTATTACAAAATCTTTCCTTAAGAGTCACTCTTAAAAGTAACTGAAATATTTATATAACTTGCACTACAGGGTTCTGCTACCATTTGCACTTTCTTCATTCCTAGGTAACATAAATAAGCTATGTCTGTAGTGGACTGACCAGTAAAATCCCTCTGGGACTTTAGAGCTGCATTAGGTTTTATTTTTTCTTCCAATGACAAAGTATTTTGAAGCTTTGATAAGGATGCAGGACTGGAAATCAAGTTATAATCCCGTAAAACCACTCCAAGTTTACAATACCATCAAAGGTAAACTATATATAATTCCAAGGGTGAAATTACACATTAATTAAATACCAGTGTGCTGAAAAACTAGATGAGCTGGATGAGAAGGTGCTATGCATAAGTTTTGAACATACTTCAACTGACAGGGATATTTATTACTAGAGATTTGTGACTAACTATCAACACAAACTCCAGGGGTGGAGGTACTAAAAATTTTCTTTAGTAATTGATGAATAACACCTCCACTCTACGGAAACATATATATAAGATGCAAACTGAAGGCAATGCATAGCACAGCAGGATCAGCAAAAAGAATTGCAGCAGAAGCAGAGGTTTCAATAGCTCACAATATTAGTTTCCAACACAGAGCAGTATCAGCACACAAGCACTCTCTGTCTGCATAAAGTGATCTTACTTTTACTGACTCAGTTGGCTTCTATTAAAATATGCCAACATTCACCTGTTTGGTGAACCTTTCAGAAAAAATGAATAAAATATTATTGGCATATGAGAAAAATACTAGATGTTACCTGCTCCGAGATAATAAAAAACTGTGCAACATCCATCACAGGAAGCACACACTGTCCATGGAGTAACTTGCCTCCATCTAGCAGGTATAAGTTGGAAGGGAACTATGCAGCCAGTGCAGCCCCAGCAGGCACGAGACTAGTGTCTGCAGAACAGCCCCAGTGATCACACACACACAAATGATTTCTCCTTCTTGCTGTGTGTCTCACTAGGTCTGCAGTTAAGATTTTGTTCATGGAATACTTTTGTCCAGAGCTCAACAGAAAACTGCCTAAAAACACGTGACTATATCTATACATGGTGTTATACAATGCAGGTTTGTCAAATGAAACCTGTAACTGACTGGCACGATTATTTTAAGTTCTGAACACAGTACAGACACAGACACTCCAGGAAGGCAAAACAGGCATTACAAGAGATGGAACAGAGCCTCAAAGGCTATGCAGTAACCACAATTTAGGTATTACTCCAAGCCATGCTCATTTACAACCTAAGACAGGTTTTTTAAGAGTAAATTTTTACTCTTTATCAACATGTACTTCAAAATAAAATCTGGCATCTTTGCTGAAGGGGCATTATTTTTTATGGTGAATTCAGAAACATTACCTTTCTGTTCACTTATTTTGCTAACAATTTTTATATTCCGTTAATTTCACCAATAACTTTTACTTATTATTTTAAACCTGGATATTGACACACACCATCTTTTTTTCAAATACATTAATAGAGTCTTTACGTCAGGGCCAGACTCTAAAGCCTGTCTAACACAGGGCTCCCTTTGCAGCCAGAGGGACTAGATAGAGGGAGAAGATGCAGACTCGGATCTCAACAATCAAGCCACATTCTGGTGTAAAAAAGTCTGATGAGGTAGACTAACGTCCTGCAAAATTCCTATAGGCAAGCCCCAATAATCTGACCTCAATAATTACTCTTATTGCTGTCTTTAGATAAACTTGTCAAGGATGCACACTATTTTCTTACTTAAGCAATACTGGAGACTGTTGGACATAGACAAGGTGGGAAGGCAGAACAGTCCGGGCAGGATAGTGTTACAGGGACCTCATCCAAGAGCCACAAATTATTGGGAAGGTATTTATTACTTTCATTAGTTATTTGCTATCAAAGAAAAAGCAACTGTATGTTTTGGTATAAAAATTTCTCTCTTTTTTTGCGTGTGCATAATGTATGTATATATAAAATCTGCATACCTCTACAATAGCTCAAATTACTTCTTCCATCTATTATTTACAGCTCAAATGGCAACACCATTTCTACTTACCATTTTGCCATTATCAATAGTGTATTTTTTTTGTCTACCTGATCTCACCCAAACTCATTGCAGAACATTTTTTCGTACAAATACCTCCCATATGTCAACCAGGTGGAACAGGGTAAGAGTGAAGTAGCACTGGGAAGAGCCCCTCTGATGATGTTATCTCACCAGCTTAAACTCTAACTTGTATCTTTTAAACTCAGTGAGAGTCTGGGAAGAAATTACTGCAATTTAAGGCTGCTTCTCCAAATGACATTACCTGCAGTCTAAAAAACAACATTGGTGTAAAATGGTTCTAATTTCTTTAACACTGCAAGAAAACACCAGCATCTTTCCCACCAGCGTTTTTTTCATCCTCTGCTATTTGAACAAACACACTCCTTTGGAAAAGACTCAAGTTTACAAATTTCAGCCCTCCTTCACTCCCAGGTTGCTGAGACAAGACTGAGTCACCCACATTTTCCAATCTCATAAAAATGTCAAGAAATTACTTCTAAGCAATTTTTGGAAATTCAAAGAAATAAAAAAGAAAAAGAGAAATAAATATTTTGCAGTCCATTCAACATCTGACATTCAGCTGCATGCAGCTAACCTTTGTGTTTCCCTTTTTTCTCCTTTCTGGTGCTGCCAGTCTGACAGCTCGCAGCTGCTGCCTTGGCTTTTTTAGTTGGTTTCGGAGCTTGGGCATCCACTACCACCTTTACATCTTCCTGTTCCGCCTCCTGCACTGCTTGAGAGATTCAGGGTACCCCACCAAAAAGAAAAACAGAGAGAGAGAGGAGAGAGAAACAGAGAGAGAGAGAGAGAGAGAGAAGAGAGAATGAATTGAAAACTCTGTGAAGGCATAAAAGAGTAAGACGTAGCGGAGTTTGTTTGGTATTTCAAACAATTCATGCAGAGAGAAGAGTCAAATAAATGAGCATTTGCAAAGCTACAGTAAAAACCTAAAAGTGTTAAGTCAGCTGGGATATATTTCCTAACTTTTTCCTCCTTCCAATAACACATCAGCTCCTAACTTTTAGGCCAAAAGTGACATCAGAATATTAATGTGCTGCTGAGCTATTGTAGGAAGCATTTTTCCTCATAGTAAAGCTCTGCCAGGCTGATTACCAACAGTGGCAGCATGAAAGCAGAAAAATTGTATTTAAACTTTGTAGCACCTGTGCTTAAAGCTACATCCTAACCCCACAAACAAGAAATAATCAGAAGGTTATTTTCAAAACACATATTGCATAATTGTATATTATACAGTATGAGTAGAATGGCCATGGATTTGATGGTGGAACTATACCCAAGATGAAATTAAAACCTCCTCCCAACAACATCCACAAATTAATTAAATCCTTACAAGTCTCAACATAATATGCATGGCATAAACTGTGCATGTCAGCATAATTCATTAAATGCTAGTTGTTTTCAAAGCAAAAAGAGGCTTTATCACTTTCTAAAAGCAGGACACACTTTGAGGTCAATACTTGAATTTGTGAAAGCAACACACACAATAACTCTTTCTTCTGGACAGGTTAAGCCTTAAAGTGAAACAATATTAAGTTTACAAGGGCATGAAAGCAACTACCTTTGTGAAATACATAAAGAAATCATCAAAATTCACATCCCAAAGAAGACAATCTGTAGGTAAGCACTAAGAGATTTTGGTGCCAGCTGCTGTTCATTGTTAATTGCTGAGTCCCACCAGCTTCTCATGGTGAGCGTGGCTTGCATCTCAAAGCAATATCACCTTGGCACTTGAGGCCTCCCACCATCTTTTTCTTTTTCCCCAAAATCAAAGTACCTTACTGGAAAGAACTGGTTGCTTATAAAATTACTTTTAAAATTTCCCAACAAACTTCATCAAGCCCCAGAAGACCAAATGATGCTCAGCAACATGCCAGTAGTCTCTCTTTGAAGGGTGAAATTCTCCCTAGGCTTCTGGTCTGTGATGCAACTTTCCTGTTCACCAAATCCTTCAAGTGCATCAGTAGCAACAGAAACACCAAGAAGATTCTCAGAGGAGCAAAATGAAAGAGATTTAGTCAGGTCTGTGTAGACTGTAGGTTACAAACCCACAGCTACCCTTCCCAGCACAGCAACAGGGTATGAACAGCATCACGTTCACAACACAATGAGCATCTGAGGTGCTCAATAAACACATGCTCCTTTTCTCATTACACAGAGGGAGAGTTCATGTTTTATAGAGAATACACATTAAATTAGTAGAGGAGTGTGGGGAATGGTCACGACAAGGAGTGACTAAAATCCCAAAGAAACAGCTTGTCACTGCCCAACTCCTCTTCCTGTCTTTATCATACATTACTCATAAGACTGCAGTCCCTTTGCTCAGTATAAAGGAGCATGGGAAATGAATAAGACATAGCCAAAGGACACCAGGGAAAATGGCAGTACCTGTGTCCTACTTCCACAAGCACGGCAGCCTCAGACTAAGCAGGGAACCCAAGAGTCCCTACTCCATAGTCCCTAAATAGGTGTCATTTGCTAACCCAGCAATCTGTCCTATATTTGTAGCTCAGTCTCTCTTTAAAAACTAGAGTGTGTTCTTTTCAGTGTTTTAAAGATTATAATCCACACTATAATTAAATTCAATACTTCACAAATGACCTATATTAAACAGCCAGACAGTTCTCTAAATCCTGTTAAATATGGCCCCATATTCATTCAATCAGATGAAGCTTCATTTCCTTGGTCCAAAGCAACGATTAATCAGCAAAAGATGAAACATTCTGACATTGTTAATTGAAAAGCTAAAGACATATCTTGGCTATCTTGCCAGCTATCCTTTGATGTAACAAGTAAAAGCCTGAAGCTTTTTGAATTACTTTTGCCTCACAACTTTCAGCAAGAGATTTCTGATTTTAAGTACAGTGATAAGAGCTCCAAAGGACAGAGGGGGAAATCTTCCCATTGCTTTATGCTATAAGGCAGGGAACAAAATTTCAATCCAGTAGACATTTTGAGTGTAGACTATCACTGCTCTCTGTGGTAAACAGGACTTTCAGACAGTGATGGAGGCTGCAAAATAAGATTTAAACCATAAATCTGCAGATACAGCAGCTGGGTTCACGCAACAAGTTTCTAAAGGATGCTTTTGTGAGCTTTAGCATTACATTTAAAGCACTACCTCGAAAATAAACCCAAATCAAACCCAGAATATCAACTCCACCACAAAACCCCACCATCTTTTTTATTCTTAGCTATTGATTATTCAGCAGATAGCAGACCTCAGCTATGGCTCATCCACTCACAAACATTTCCTCTTCTGGCTGCAGATATGAAATAAATTATATAGCTTTGCTTCTGCCTGTACAAATGCAGTTGAGGACAGCAGTGAGTTTCAGGGAACCTGGCTAGTTACTGACAGGAAGCACAGATCTTCCCCTGCCTGTAAGCACCAACCTCCCCACACACCTCACCTTTAAGTGCTGCCCACTGAAGCAGGGTGGGAAGTGAAGGTTATGCAGCACAGCAGCTCCTGTCAGCAGGACCCGTAAAGACTGATCCTTGCAGAGGAGCAGGCAATGGGCTATCTTCTGAAGCCTGCTCACCTACAGAAAAAGATCTGTGGACATACCTTGCTCCACAGATTGAGATGTGGAGCAAGGTAGAAAACAAAATGTGTTCTCTTTTCAGTGCTTTCTCCTGATCTGGAGATTTCTAAGAACAACCATTTCTAATGGTTCTGTACTTGCTCTGCAGCTGGTCATTAGCACGTGGAGCTTTGAACTTACTGAACCAGCACACCTTGTAGTCTGCTTTTGTGGAGATGAAGCAATAATTGAGCAATTTGTAGAAGCAATAGTTATCCTCAAACATGTTGTTGATGGGATCAAATGTCCTACCCTCTGTCCTCTACTATATCTTTGAATCAGTAACAAGAACTGACAAGAACTTCCATTCTCGGCAGAATGGGAACATTGTGGAAAACTCCAGCTTTCTCTGCAGACTTCAGATAGCCCCATAAAACAATTTACAGCTCCCCACAAGAAAGCCTGAGTAGGAAAATGAGAAAAACTGGCCTTCCTAGACAATATTCACTGATATGACAATATGATTATGCCTTTAGTTGGATGTTAAAGAGTTAAACAATTTTAAAAGTACCACAGGACAAATAAAGAACCTTAAATACAGGTATACAGGGATGGAGTTTCAAAGAATGTCACTCAAAAATGTGTTAATTTGAATAGTGAAAGAAATTTAGGCAACTTTAAAAATCCCTATTGATAGTTATCTTAACCAATAGACTAGATTTGAAAATCTAGCCCGATATTCAACATGCCTCACCCCAAATTATTAAAATCTTCACTTAAAAATACCCCACAGATTTTCCTTTTCTATTAGAATTGTTTGTACTAGAATTTGCATCTAGACAAGACAAAAGTGGGGGAACAGGTGTTGTTGTAAGACAGAATTCCAAAGAGCAAATAACACTGGACTCTCAGATCTGGTGTTTCATTCTTACTTGGATTCATAAATTGTAAGAAATAGTTTTGAGATAAACGGCAAGTTTTCTAATAAACAGTGGCAAGGTTTTCATTTTAGTATTATTCATCCATGTTAATTAAATCAAGTACTGACTACTAACCTCAATACAATAATATAAAAACCACTTTTGCAGAGACAGAAAAGAGCACAGATTGCAGTATTAATTCAGGATCTGAGCTGAAAAGAAAAGAGGAACAACAAACAAATAGTCTATTAACACAGTGCAAGGTGAGCATAAAAGGACTTGCATCAAAGCAGAAAAGGCTTTGCCTTGCACCACCAGTAGTCTAACTGCTTAAAGTGGGAAAAAGAAGCCTCTTCCATGAACCAATTCTGAATTGGACAACACTGCATATTACAGGGATAAAGCTACAACACCCAATGAAACAAAAGGATTTGTAACTAAGTAGCTCGTCAGTAAATGAATAATCTGTGATGCAGACAACACAGAATTGAAAAAAACATATTGAGAGTTATCCACACATATTGTAGTGACTGAAAACAGAAAGCATGTTTTTCCATCTAGCCCTCATGAAGAGACATTCACACAGGAAATTAAGTTTCAAAGTAGGATGCAATGAAAATGCAGATTTTTTTTTTCCATTTGCATGACTGTTTTGCTTTATATGAGTCTTGCACACCCTCATGATCTTAGAGCAAGAAACAAACAAAACAAAACAATCCATAAATCAAGCTTAGCAATGCCAATCACATAAAAATGACATGTGCTAAAAAAAAAAAAAAAAGGCAGTTCTGATCAGGCTGATTTTACAAAGGTGAAAATACTTGTAAGTGAAACTGAACGTGAACAGGCTGAGAAAAAAAGGAACAAGCACACATTATCAAAAGCTCATTGCTATAAGGGGATTTCCTCAGAAAGAACAAAGGCAGGAATTAAACAAAAGATTCCTCTTCACCCACAGGTATCTGGTGTCTGCCCCTGGGGATGGGGAAAGAAAAGGGAGCATGTAAAATGGAGAGTTAATTGCAATGAATTAGACTCTTTGGGAAAGGAGAAGCTAATAATGAAAGCTAAAAATATCCATGACAAACATATGCCAGGATGATTCAGGATAGTAAGAAATTACATCATTATTTTGTGTATCAGGGCCCTGAAGCCCCTGACAAGCCTCTACCCACACCCTGCCCCTGGGTTGTATCTCACCTCAGCCCAGGGCTGTGCTGCTTCCCACCTTGTGTCTCGGGAGGACCCTGGCACTACCCTGTGGGAAGCACAGCTGCTGGATGGACCCCTCGTTTGCACATTGCAGCCTTGTCTTCTGGCCCCAGCTCCTTTCCACCCTGACTGGCACCCTGGAAGCTGGAACTCAAAGGAAATCTACTTCAAGTGGAACTTTAAAGCAAAGAGAAGGGAGTTTTTCAAGCAATTTCTTCTAAACTTCCTCCTCAAATCTCAGTACCAAGAACCATAAAAAGACCTCCCAACCATTTGCTACCCACTGCTCTCTGATACTTGCTGCCCAGTTGGTTTGTTTCTTTTGGAAACATACTAGTGCAGTAAGAACTGCTGATAAATAAAAAGGGGCTTGAAAGGATGAAGGTGAAGAGACTGTGGCTGAAAGGGAGAATTCAGAATATATGCTTATTGGAAGTTAAGTATTTTTCCCACATGATACTTGGAGTGCTGCCTGATCTTTCAGTATTAATAGTCTTGTGCCTTCCTTGCTATCTTTGAAAAATAAATTGATACTTTCTCATTTCAAGGTCAGCAGAAAACAGCAATGGCAAGACAATGTTTTGATGAAAACACACATATATATATATATTTATTTTATTAATTAATGTTAACTGATGTCATGTTATAAAGCTAACAGCTTGATAGTCATCAGAAAACTCTTTCTCATCATTCATGGTAAGGGAGCAGAACGACACATCAAATTTAACAATCCAGAGCTATGAGTTGTCATCAGGAGTCTGTTCAGCACAACACACACAGCCATTACATCTAGATGTGCTGCCAAATGTCAAAGAAGGAAAGTAAGAGAATTTGCCTTTTTACACATGGTTAATCTAAATCTCTAAATTGGAAGTTGCCACAAAAATTACTCTGGGAGTATCTAATTGAAAACATTTTTAATTTCAAGTCTTGAAAAAAAAAAAGCCATGGCTGCAAGGAAGTAGGGTAATATAAATGAAAGCATATCTGGCAGTCATTCAAAACACTGCCTTCCTCTGTGCTGTGAAAAGAAAAATTACTCCCCAATGGAAATTCACCATTTTCACAGAAGTAAAATTACTCATCTCTGTAAAAATGGGCTTTCATCATTTGCATTAAATGTAATTAAATAATGTCATAAAATTGCTGCAGGAACTAGTGTATCTCTGCATGCTACTTGGCTCCAGAAATGCTCAGTATGTATTTGCAATCCAGACTGAAAAGAACTGTACTCAAGGCAGAATTTTGCAATGTCATCTCAGGCTAAAATGTTTGTTCCAAGTTTCCAACAAACTTCACAAAGTAATTTGTGTAGAGATATATGAAAACAAACCAGCAGCAGTGACTGTGGGTCTTTACAGAATGACAAGTAGAATGTAATAAAAACTTTAAACAAACAGGTAGTAGTATGTCCTTATGAAGGACACCGAATCGAAAATAAACAAGAATGCAAGAAAGAGAAGACAAAGCAATTAGTCAGTTATCTCTCTTACACAAAAGGATTAAATTTATTCCAGGGAAAAAAATAATTTCTTGTGTTTTACATACGATGTAAACTTAATAGCAATGCAACCTTGTTATTGGTTTTTATTTTGCTGTTTATAGTGATGAAATAGCGATGAAGCCGTATTTAGTACTGCAAGAGACAGAGCCATCATTTTAATAGCAACAACTGGAGCCAAACGTTATGGAAGTTAATGAAAGCACACCTACTGCTTGAAATGGCAGCCAGATAATTTAGCGTCTAACCTACAAGTGTGGTCCCAAAACTATACCTCACAATGCTGCCACTAAACTACTTCTACTACTGTGCCAATGCTCCTAGATGCACAAATCGTAGAACACAAGGTTCTGTTCCCATGAACCATATCTCTATAATTCTTTCCAAGTAACAAAAGCAATTTCCTGCATGCTTGGTCGTACCTTATCTACAGATGCTGACAGGCAAGCACTGCCTTCCCACTGGCTAATACCTGAGTTCAAACTAACCGCTCATGCACCAGAGTGCCAAGGATTTATTCTATCTTGGGTTGGCCTGTTCAACCTAACTAATTGCAGTTCCCACAGATAACTAATAACACCAAAAGTATTTGTGTTAATTAGGCATTATGCCAACAACCAAAAGTTTTTTAAAAGGTATACTTCATGTAAGTCATTTACAAGCTACTGAACCCGAAAACTTCTACTTGTAAGTGAAACATGGGCAGGAATTAAGAAATGATCTGGAGACCTGTGCATGGTGAATTTTGCTGAGCCACTTACTCAGTGGATGGGCACCCATCTCCTTAGAAGTCTTGAAGAATTGCTAGTAACACTTGGGAGGGAACAAAGATACCACTTCATCCTACCAACATGCCCTCTTGCTGCTTTGAAGGTACCTAGAAAAAAGTATGGTGATCCTGGCAATACTCCTCTTTATGGGGACAAGGTTTCAGCAGAGCCATTTCATTATTTATTAAACTACCAAAAAAGAAACTCAGAAGAGCCCTGTATCTGCTCAGCTTCATACTGAATTAAACTGATCCCAGAATCTTCAATCCTGAGCCACATAAGTGTAGGAAAGACACATCTCTCTTATTCTCTTTGTGAGCTGCTCCAGCTGAACTCAGTCACAGCCCTTTATTAATACCCTATTGCATCTCAGATTTATCTGCAGTTCCCTTCAGCTCCAAGCTGGATAAAGCAAAATATACCTGCAGCCACAGGACTGGCAGCAATCACCCTGCAACTCCCTGCAGAGGTTCAAAAGCAGCCAAGGGCTCCTTTATGTGGAAAAACTTATGATCAGCTTAACAGTGAAATATGCTGTTCCATTATACCTACCTACAAACAGCTCACCAGGCTGATGTCCTATTCCAGAACAAAAGTGACTTTGACTCTTTACTCCACACTCTGATAATTATTCTGGAATGAAATGAGTTTTTATTTCAGAGTAGAGTTGCCCATCAGGGAACCATTACAGAACAGATAACTGCATCAGAACAAACTATGGCAGTGCTTGAAAGAAAATTTTCCAGTGCAGAAAGTCTAACATCTAAGAACTGCTGAGATGTTATCTTTGACCTACTTTGCTCAAAGTACCACAGAGATATCTCCACACAGGCATCTAACTATTTGTTGAAATCAAGGAGCACTTTTGTGCAACACAGGATTAATACACAGAAAAAAAAGGGAGAAGGGGAGGATGATAGGTGGAAAGAAGTGTTCTTTTAGTAGCATTTGCAGTACAGGAATTGCTTTCACAAACATGCTCATCCCAGCAATGTAGTTCATTCAGTAGACCCTCAACTTCCATAAAAGAGTCATTCTTAACTTAAAATCAGTATGCCCATAACAGAAACAAATGAACGGAAAAGAGCAGACTAGTTCTTTAGAAACAGCCCAGCTGTCTCATGCATCTGACACTCCCACATACAAATGTTTTCATTGAAAGGGAAAGTAGTGCCAACCCTGAAGCTGAATACCATCATTAAAAATGGCCATCAAAATCTAACTATGTATCATGCAAACAGTGTAACCTAAGTCATTAAGTATATTCCCAGAGAAAACCACACCAAAAAACGACACTTCTGGAATTCTTACGGTATTACCAAAAGCAGTGTTCATAACAAAGGACTTTATAAGGCAATAAAACATTACATTCTCCTAAACTGGCTTTTGATAAATGCAAAGTTTATTACAAGGACAGTTGTCCCCAGGGATTAACAAACTCTGGGTTGAATATGAGAAACAGGACTATATTTTTTTGCTTCTCTGAAACCCTGTGAAATCTTGAAACTGTTTGAGAGACAAATTTTGAATAAACTGATTTAGGGATGCTGGCTGGTTTGGGTTTTTTTTTTTCCCCAGAGGCATATTCACAAAGGCATCTTAGGTTTTCTGTTTTAGATGTTAAACCTTAAGTACTCTGCCACCTAGTAGCATTCCCAACCTGAAAACAGCCAACTGAATTCCCGATACCAGTAGATTTCAGCTTATGTCCTCTACTCTCTTGTACTAACTCTGTGTAGCACATACCCAGCAGTACTCAGGGAAGGAAGTCTTTTGCTATGGAGGCTTATGAATCAAACTTGACTTAACAAACTGCAAAATAAGAAAATATGAGAATTACTGGGTTTTGTAACTATTGGAGCTGTTAGAACCTGGAACGAGAACTACATGAGACACAACATCAAACAAGGGTTACCCAAGCTTTCCTCCTAGAAATCCTGAGAAAAAGTATGCACCTACCCTCATTACAGAGCCAACAAATATGGGTGATAAGAGCAGAGAAGTAACAACTGATTTCCTTAGGATTTATTTCTGATTATTAAATTATTTTACATCTAACAGAACAGAAATGGCATTATATTTTTTCCCCTGTGGCTGTGATACCTGAAGTGTCTCTCTTCCTTCTGGATGGTACAAGTTTGAAACATTCTTCTCTACCTACTCACCTATTTGAACAAATCTTACAGAAAGACTGTATCTTTCAAATTGTTCTATTCAAACTTAGATGAAATTAGTCAACAGGTTTCAGTTTTTTCATTAACGCTGTCAGTCTTCAGGAAAATTATGTACAGAGGAACACACAGAGTGGAACAGCGTAAGCTCTACTTCAGTAAGAACCAAGGCTGAGACACTTGAATATTCATGGCAGAAGGAGCAATCCCCTTCTTCCCAAAGCACTGAAATGGCAGCTAGTTACCTTGCTCCCTCCTCTTGGGCTCGTATTGCAAGCTCTGACATTTTTATCCCCAAACATAAGTGAAGGATATAATTTATTTACTAAAAAATAAGAAAAAAAACCCACAACCTTCATTCTCATTAGCATAAATTTAACATGGAGAGCAAAATACTAGCACTTGCAGTAAATATACATGCAATAGATCATGTTCATATACCCTGATAGATGGTGCTGCTGTTGCTGTTAAGATATGATTCAACCAGTGGTGCTTGTTCTTCCGAGTGTTTCATTCTGCGTGTTCTGGCGCGACTGTCCACGTTGGACTGAACCATTAATGGCTCCTGGCGCTTTTTTTTCTGCTTCTGTTCTAGCAGTGCTCGCTGAGGAAAATACAAAGAAAAGCATCTGTTAATGGACTCAAAACAGTAGCTATTTGTGATGAAAAACAACAGGTATCTTTACACTTTCACCAGTTTTCCAGTGGCTGCAGTTGGTAAGTGGGATATTGGGATATCAGGTTATAGGCAATCTTTCAGAAAAAAAGGTAACCAACCCACTGCTAAAATACTGTCTGCTGAAAACAGCAAATAATTAAAATAGATCTTTCTAAGCAGTCTACCAGCTGTCAGAGCTTGCTTGGAAACAACCCTTGGGAAAACAACAGTGTGCGAGTACCGGCTGTGGAGCTGTGAAGCAATGGGATGGTAAGCAAGGGCATGAGGCAGAAATGTCAGTTTACATCTCTGCAAATTAAAAGCAGGTAATCTGCAAGCTAGAATCAAGTGACAAAGCTGGACATGAGCCTAATTTAACAACTATACAAGAAGAACTTTAATTAACACTTGAATTTCTCAGCTACACCTGACGAAAACCAAAACCTTCAGCACCCAATGCGTCATAGGTACCTTTCAGCCCTCTTCCACAACCTCTGAGAACTGAACTGTTGTTTTTATTTATCCATTACCTTAGCATTCCCCTGTGACTTTTTTTTGCTTTTAGAAAGGAAATGGACTAAAACAGAAGAACAAGAATGGAAAGTGGACACTTTCAGCTCCATAAGTTGTACAGAACACCTCAACGCGACTTCAAAACAACCAGAATCTAGTAGAGGATCATGGCATAAATAGAAAGTATTTGAATTTGAAAATGAGATGCTGGTAGATGTGCAAGCTGATAAAACAATGGGAAAAGAAATGTGTAAAAAAAATAAAAATAAACTCACAAAGTGTAACTATAAACATGATAAAGCTTCGTGAAAAGGAAACCACTGAAAAATCAAAAGAAAGGTGGAAACTACAAACCCCATTAAAACTTGATGGCAAAATTCCTTAAGATTTCAAGTGGGAGATTCTGAATCACTTTCTTGTATAAGTCATGTAGGAATACAGTGGCAAAATAGGCAACATAGCACATAGTGCCACTAGTTTACAGCCACAGGGGCTAAAGCCATGGAACCAAAAGGAGTGTATGTAAAAACATTGTGGTAAACCTCTGTTGGCTGGCCATGTCTGCCAGAACCTCTTGTCTTTTTCTGGACCATCAAAAGGGTAAAAAATACATTCTAAGTCAGCTCAAAACAAGTCCAAGGCACTGGAAATAAGAATCACTCAAACCACAGTCATAAGAAAAAAATTAATGGAAGTTAGACTTCCAAGTAAGCTTTAACCTCCAACGACCTCTCTTTTGTGTTCCCTAATCAGAGGATACACTTTTCTATCAATTGTCAGATGTGTGTCAGCTATTTTGTTACTCTAAGATCTAGACTTCAAAGAGCAAGTAGGTCCCCTCCAAACTCTTACCTGTCTGTCAAGCTTCTGCTGACGCAGGCTGCTGCCCTCATCATCCAGAACACTGCAAAGACAAAGAGTACGTAACTGGAACAAATTCATCACTTAACACCTAACAGCAATCACTGGAGCAAACTCTTGCAGGAGTTATTCATATAAAACTCCCACTGTGATCTGTGGAAGTTTGCCTGCCCTAACCTGCAAAAGCTGGCTCAAGAGAATTTAAATGCAGATCATGAAAAACTGACAAACTCTGGTTCACATAAATGTCAGTAAAATATATATTCAGCCAGTTCACAAAGAAATGCAAAATCCACAGTCTGCAGCTTGTTTTCTTCTCCACTGTCTTCTAATGCAAAATGTCAATGTATACAGCAAGAGGGGTTGATTGAAAATTTGCATATAAAGCATCTAAAAAGGAGTGTAAGAGAGCTGCTTAGCAACTCAGCAGAATTTAAAATTACATTAGGAAAATTAACTGTCTAATCTTTTGCACACTGAAAATCAGAATTTATTCCTGAATATCTGAAAAGTCACACTGATTGCCATGCCCTTCAACTTTTAGAGACTGGCAAGACAAACAATATTGTGCTCTGCAATATTTCTTTCTGCTAATTGTTGCTGGTTGGGAGATTAGCTCCTGCAAATACAATCATTTTCATTAATTAGATATTAGAAACTAATGGCATTGAAATCAGAAAACTATTTTTGTGAAGTATTTTATTGAACTACGAACTAGACTTTATTTTTCTGGAGAACAAAGGGCTCTATTATAAGAACATTATAGTTAAACATTGAGCATAGCTAATCAAAATCTTTTAAACCATAATATATAATCTACAAGGAAAACAGTTCTATAGAACAACAACAACCAAAAAAAAGCCTCTTACAAGTTACAATTCATTTTTTCTTACAACCCATTTTTTCTAAGAGCACCCCCTTTTGTATAATCTCTCTTAACAATCAAAAAGAAAGACAAAATAAATGCAGGACAAACCAACCTGGATTCCGACCTACATATAATCAAATTGTATTGCAATGGAAATTTAATTAAAAATGTGACTGCCCATGTATTAATATATACACTTTATGAGACAGTAACATTATAGTAGATTTAGATAGAATAGCTAATAAAGGTATGCAGAAGGCCACCTTTCCAATGCCAGAATTACCAAAGACCTACAATTAGGCACTATTGGCAGTATCATACTTTTCTAATTTTTACTCAGGTTATATATTACAAAAGGCTGATGTTCCACAGAATGTAATTGCTCTGTACAAGTACCTCGGGTATGAAATTGCAGTCTCTTGCAGAGGTAATGCATTACTCAGAGGCCACAAAAAATTTAAAGACAAAATCTCTCACACTCACAAGAAATGTTCTGCTTTACAAGTATTCTGCATTTGATACATTACAGGAACAAGTTATAAAAAGAAGATACATTCCTCCATGGCAGACAGAATCAGGTTTTTTTCAACAGTGTTTCACTAAAACTGCAATACTTTCAGCTGCACTGCTAGAAAGTAGAACTACCCAAATGGATATCTTTGGCCAAACAGTTGGGAGAAATGCCTAAGTATAAAGTTTCAGGCTTAATGGCCTGAAAAAATCCTTCTCATTTAAGAAAATGCTTGAAAAAAGCCCAAACCATGTAATGATGCTAATACAGACCATGAAGAACTGTGGAGGCAGCAATGCATAAAAAGCTGTAATACCCAGAGAGGTCAAGAGCCAATATTGCTTCACTCCACCAGGCATTTGCAGAGCTAAGGAGAAAACTGATCTCATCTTCTGCTTTATAAATCAGACTATGCTGATTCCACCAGATATGTTAAAGGAGCTATATATACACATGTCACACATTCCCATGAATCACCAGTTCAGTAATTATCTTTATGTGAATATAATAGTTTTGAGTATTACACCGGACTGGCTATAATTCTAAATTCTGTACCACAGACCAGGTGTCTAAGCCCTCTGGTCGACTCCAGCTTCCTCTGCTTTCCCATTGCACTGTATCCTGGCATAACACACTGCATAGAACAAGGGAGCAGGGAAATGTCCTTGGTTGGGTTCTAAACCTTACCCTGGGAAGCCACAACAAGCCAAATTCAGGTTCAGGTAAATAAGCACAGCTTCCTCCAGTCTCTTTATGCCCAACCTTACCACAGTAAACATGGCAGTTCAAGTAACACGACAACAAACACCAGTCTGAGGAAGTGAGTGGTTTGCATTGATTCAGAATTCCACAAATGCAAAGCAACTATCAGACACATCCAAAGAACTGCCAAAAAAAATAAACCTCCACCCCAAAACTGTGAATGCTCTAACACTAGAACACCTCTCCATATTGTGCTTTGACTGCAAGATGTAATTTTTAAATGCAATCAAAGCTGACACCAAAAGCAGCATGCCTTGAAAACCAGCTGACAAGCTTGTCTGGAACTTCCAGATCCTTCGTTTTCTCACTTTGTATTATATAAAGTTCTGGGTTGTGGTCACAATCCTTTTGTAAATATGCATTAACTACAAGCCTTGCATTATTTAAAGGCATAACATTCAACAACTAAAATTGAACTCCAGCTTTCTTCAGTGATCCAGAGGTTCAGTAGAATACAGTTCTTTCAAAAATTCTTGCCCCCTCCAGATTACTGGACTTGGACTAGAACATCTTATTCCCACCAGATACACCACTCTTTTGAATCCTCCACAGTGTAAAAAAGGCCTTAAAAGTAATCTCCTTACCACGAACTCATCTCTATTTTAACTGTTATTCCACCCCAGTATCAGTGAAAAGCTGCAGCTCTGTCCTTTTTGATGCCTAACTATTCATTATGCAAGTCCGAATAAAAAGAGGATCCAATTTAATCTACACATTCTGCTAGAATAGTAGAGCATTCTAGTTCAATACCATGTACTGTGTAAGTATTTTCTACAGGACCAGTGGACCCTGAAGTTGCTGGTTAGCAACCAATATTTCACATTCCCTGATTTTCAACGGAAGAACTCTCCTGAGACTGGGCAACTCCCAGAGGTTGCCATCAAGAGACATCAGGATTGTTATAAATAAATAAATCAATGGGTGGATGAGAGACTAAGTATAAAAACAAAAATATAAGCTTTGTTTCCATAGCAATTACATCAGGCCCTCACTCTTGCTGCTTTTAAAAACATTTGCAGCAATACCCTGAGATGCAAGTGTGTAACCACCACTGAGCCTTCTCACACTTCAGTGAAGCCTTGCAGAAAGATTTAGCAGAAGATCTTGCCACAGCATCTGGCAGCCCATGCATTCTGACAGATGCTCCAGGGTCCAAGAGCTGAAATTCAGAGAACCTACCCTATTCCTTCTTTAGAAAATACAGAAGTCTAGGAGCAGAAGCTTAGCCTTTGCCTCACCTGGTCTTTGAAAAGAAACCAATTGCTCTTTCCACTGGAAGAGTTCTGCATGTGGTGAGAACCCAGCCTATCCTGCCCAGTTTCAGAAATGGCCATGGTTTTGTTGCTCAGTGGCCCAAATAACTGGGACGGTCAGAGATTAAAGGCCATGGACAGTGGAAAAACTAGGGCTGGAACAAGGCAGGAGTACTACAGGAAATAACCTCATGGAGAGCAAGTCTGTAAGAACAATTCTGTCTACTGTTTGATGTGATGGTAGAAAATCCCAGCAGCAGCATAAAATGCAGTCTTAATAGAGAAATACAACTTTACCATTCATTAAAAAAAGAATTATTGAAGAAAATATACAATCTGCTTAGCAATCTGCTGAGCATGTTGATGCATCCTGAAGATCCAGCAAGGTTTATTTTTACTCCTGTTTGATCAAGTATCATGTATCCACCTGTCATCTTGGCTATGACCCCATTTAAAACAAAAATCAATTTTACACCACATACAATATTGTGAACGGAACTTAAGGCCTGCAGCAGCAGTCTAGTTCAAATTCAGTTAAACAAACCAGAGCTTGTATATACTTCCACCAGGGAAGATCAATCTGTCAATATACATAACTAACTCAAGCAACCCACTCACTTGAGCTTGCTCACTATTGGGCTTAAGAAGTCAAGCCTATAGCTTTGTATCTTAAAGATTCATATTAGCAGCCTGTACTGAGGCTCACAGAGACTTAGGTACTAAAATTAGATAGCATATTTTCAAATTTGAAAAATGTAATTTAATTCAAATATTCCCACCTCCTATTTTCTAAAGGGAAATACATTAATGAAACTTTTTGTCAAAAGTATTACTTTTCATACCACATTTTTAAGACACAAAATCTATTTTACAGAGGCAGTTTCAACATTAAATTAAATTTACATTAAAATAAACATTCTTTCTATACTGCTGCATGTCACAATGAAGACAAAAATATATAAGCAAGAATTTTAGTATTCTCAGCTCTTCATAATCTGTATCCCTTACAAATCAATTAGAGAGAAACTCAAGACCAATCAGGTTTTAATGATGAAGCTTCATGATTACATAAAGCTCCACAATTTACTTGTGAGAGGAAGGCAGGAGCTCCTGTGAATTAACATCTTGCAACATTTTACTGTAATTCCACATGGGCTGATTTCAATTTAACTAAAATCAGAAAAGCCTTAATTCAAATAACATATTTCACAGTAAATACTTCACCTTTACTCTTTGAATATGCAAACTGCTGGCATTTCAGGAAGCCATCGCAAGAAAAAATAACTAAGAAGTAATGTTTTCAACTAGAATGTGCAAGATGCAGGTAGACACTGATTTTATTTATTTTTTAAAAGAAATAGTCTGTCACAGTAAAGCAGCTCCATTGTTTCTGCCTGAAAAATGAAGCAATGTTTTTGTTCCTTCCTGATACTGCTTCATAAAGGAACATTTTCCATAACAATACCCTTTTTACCAGGACAAAGGTCCAACATCATATCTATCACATCTCTGCAGCCCAGCACTAATTGCAGTGAGAAGTGTTCCTGGTTATACAAGGAAACACATATACTACCCCTAAACTTTCATCCACTGTTCTACAGTGTCACCCTTGCATTTCTCTTTCTGCTGCTTCATGATAACACATTACTAACATCAGCACCCAAAAACTCTACATGAAATCAGGGACTTTTGCACGAGCAAAATGAATGTATATGGTCAGGGAAAATTCCTGAAACAAACAGTTCACATTATAAATAGAAGAGAAATTGGATAAGAAAATATTACTCCCCTTTACAACACTAGACCAGAAGCAATGAAAAATTAGAGGAGATATTTTCATCTCGAGTTTCTTCTGCCAACTGCAATTCAAAAATAATGGATGATCAAACCAGATAGAAAGAAAGAAAAAAATACACCATACCAGAGTAATCTTTAAGATTACTCATATTTTTTCCATGCACTCTTGCTGTGAAGCAAGCTGGTATGTTGCTGTGTTATGAGAAACAGGTTAAGGGATCTTTGAGGAAAAGGCCAATTCAAAAGGACAAGAATGGGTATAATGTGCCATTTAAACGTCACAAAGTCTCTAAAAACATATGAACTCAAATTCCTGCAAAGAGATAGCACTTGGCATATTGGATACCATCTGTCATATTCACCCAATTACACTTCTATATAATCTTTATACTTCCATACAGTTTCTATAGTTCCATAAAACCCAACTGCTCTGGATAATATTAATGTTAAGCCTTTAGGAACAAGCCTTCCAGTAGCACTGACGAAATGCTACTGTAAGAGCCCATTAAGAGGGTCAGGCCCCTGCAGGGTAAATTCATGCTCCGGAGGGAATGGCACACAGTTAGGCTCTTCAAATAAGTGAAATTCTGTCAACTATCCTAACCAGCAAAGCCAACAATCTCTATAAAGTCCTAACATCTGCAAGTTCCCCCAAGATCAGCTCCCCCATGTACGCCATGTGCTGAGTTCACTTCTTCAGAGAACATTGTTATATCAGACACACACCCCGATCAAAGTCTTTTGAATGAAACCAGTCACTGAAAGGCTGTGAGGGCTTCTCTCATGCTAGGAAAGATCAGGGTTTTCTGACCCAAACACAGGTGCTCAGTCATCTGATTTAGAGTCAAATCTGCAGCTACTATCTTTATGGTAAAATAAGTAAGTTCTTCCTTCAGCCATCTAAGCAAGCAAAAGTCTGGCCAATTTCTTCATTAAGGGGCAGCCCAAGGACATTCAATGTTAGGTTGCCCTTCTGCTACCACCACCACCAGCAGCATCAGAAACTCTTGGGTTTCTCCTATGCCATATTCATACAGCAGAGAGGGCAACAGCCTACCACACCTGGTACACCCACCAGCTACCACCTGGTACACCCATAAGCTACCATCAACTGACCCATGAAGCACAGACACTGCAACTGCTGCAGAAATTAAGACTGCATTGCTTCCTGTGAAGCTTCAGAGGAATAAAATGGTTTCACTATGACTCTCACCCAGTAAATAAAAGCATGCCTGTCCAGGGATACAGCATTGCCTCCCCTGCCCGTGCAGCTGTTGTGAAGACCCTTAAAAAGCCTAAAAGAGATAAAGCAAAGTGATGGGGGGAGGAGGGGGGGAAGGCAGGAATATGAACACAGATATTTCTATCAGAATTATCAGCACCACATCAACCACAAAATGCAAGAAGATGCAGAGGATTATACACTGTGATCCAAATGGCACTAAAAGTAATGCCTGCAGGGCAGATGGCTGAAAGCAGAGACTGAAATTGTAGTTGCACAAATAATTACAGAACCAAATGCTTTATTTTCTTTTCCAATCCTGGCTGGCAAACTAGCTTTAAAAAAAACAGTAAATGAACAAGACCTTCCTGAATTGTTGGTCCTGTTTGCTTCAGTAATGTTTATCTAAATGTTCATTGTACATTAAGATCCACTTGTGTCTGTCCAACAGTTCTGTTTTGGGGATTAAAAAGAACAACAAAATCTTTTTAGCATTCTGTATATTTCCAGTAAGTGAATGCAGAACACACATTTGTTAATATTTTCTTTGCCATACCACCTCAGTCATATGATAGGTATTTGCACCTAGGCAAGAGATAACATCTTTATCAAGGATGTGGAGGAAACAACTGAGTGCATCCTTGTCACATTTGCAGAGTACTCAAGACACTAGAGGGTGGAGCTGCCATCCAGAGGAACTCGACAGGCTTGAGGAATGGTCAACAGGAGCCTTAGGGAATTTAATGTAGACAAACACAAAGCCTTGTACCTGGGAAGGAAGATGCCCCTGCAACAATACTGGCTGAGGACTGTCTGGAAAACCAGGAGGTGGGTTCTTGGTGGACAGTGAGCTGGACAGGAGCCAGCAGCGTGACCTAGCAGCAAAGGCAGCCAACAGCATCTCGCGCTGACTGACATTAGATCAAGGGAAGTGATTAACAAACATTCTTCCTTTCTGCATACTTGTGAGAGCCCATATACAAAATCACATCCACTTTTGAGCCCCCTGGTACAAGAAAGATGTTGATCATGTTAAGCAAGCCCAAGAGAGGGTAACTAAGGAGGTCTGGGAGCTGGAGCATGTGGCCTGTGAGGAGTGGCTGAGGGAGCTGGTCTTGTCTGGCCTGGAAGAGGGGTGAGTTTGGAGAGACCTAATCACAGCCTTCTAATAACAGGCAGTCCAGAAAGATTGTGAAGTCTCCATCCTTGGCATTTTCAAGACCTAAACGGATAAAGCCCTAAGCAACCTGATCTGACCTCACAGCTGACCATGCTTTCAGTTGGACATTGGACAGGAGAACTCCAAAGATCCCTTCCAGCCTCTAGAAGTCCTTTCCAGATTCTTTGTATACTATCTTTGCTTTGGATGTCATAAAGAACTAAAACATCTAAACTAAAACATGGCAGATTATACAAGCAGATTAGCTGAAAGAAAATATAGCAACAGGAACATTCAGTCATAGGCTTTTTTCTTAATTCCACATAGATCATTTTTAAGGTAAACTCCAGCCAAATCCTCAGCATGAGTACACGATTGTATTTTTGTTCTGTTTTAACTAGCACAGTTCACCAAAATGGATCTGCAATTGCTACAACCTCAGGGGTATGTGAAACCAACAGAAACTGTAGAAATCAGGTTTTCTAAATGTTTCACTCAGAATAATTTTTCTAAAAAAAATCATCACAATCAGATAAAAAAATACATTGGAAAATGAGTATATTACAGGAGATACCTATACATATATATACACACACACACATATAAAACCAAGCATTGGCCAAGAGCAAATAGCCCAACAGACTCTCAGTGCTAAAGAGAATAACAGGATCTCTACAGGTACGGTAGAAATGCTGTGTAATAATGAGATCCAACTTTGAGTTCAATCAAAAAACTGCTATTCACCTCCAAATAACAAAACTGAAGTCACTGGGAAAAAGAAACTGCAGTTTAGGATCTGAAATATCTAGGCTGACAGCTTTCAGTGAGGATGGTAATAAGCCAGAAAAAGATCTAATGAAAAGAAAAGCAAAACTATTCCCTAAAGCATACTGCATGTTTTAAATAATCTGAACTACATGGCTGCCATTATTGCCCTGGAAATAACAGTTGAACTAATATTTGTACAGATTCATTCTCTGCAATTACACAGAGGTGAATAAGATAGCACACAGCAGTAAAGTGCAGGTAAAGAAAATAATACCTAAGGGAAAAGTGGATGGCTGGGCTCTTTCTTGCCCTCCCTCAACACACACAAACTCTGAATGCAATGTTAGAAAGCAAATCTATGTCCCAAAAGAAGTGAATTTAATAAACGTGAATGATGTAGCACAAACACACAACAGCCTTTGGGTATTATGTGAGGTTCACTAAAATTATATTTAAAGTAGATCGATGAGAAGTGCCTGAATAGGAGCAAATTGAGAAGTGTAAAAAAAAAAACCAAACCAGACAACCAACCCTGGCCTGGAGATACGCTACCTGCAATGCAGATGGATCCAGATGACAAATGACATGACTTTCAGGAAGTGCATTTATTGGAAACGCATCACTGCCAGCCACAGGAAAGATCCAGCCCGAACACTCAGCCCAATTTCTCTTTTAGTATGAAGCTTCAACAAACCTCCATCATTCAAACAGTAAAATACACACACAAACAAAACCAACCCATTAGTGTGCAAAGCATCCAACCACAACAAACAGTAAATTAAATGAGCACAAACTAGGGAAAAGTGTTGTCTGGATCAGGAGATGGCACTTACACATACACTGCAGAACAAGAGGTCTCTGCCTGGCCCTCAGGGGACTACAACAACTCTTCCATTCCAGTACTGCTGCAGTGGTAAAGGATGTGACCTGGAACAGACCCCTGTGATTCTTATATGGAAAAGTCTATGAACCACTGAGACAAAAAAAAAAACCTGCTAAGATGCCTGCTGGCTCCTTATCCTTGCTCAATTACACCTGTTCTATGAAACAAGGTTTTGTCCAGTGGGCAGCATACTGGACCTATTTTACATCACACCATATAACTTTCCAAGACACGTGTAAAGTTAGACTAACAGGTTTTAACAATCCTTGGAAATGCCTTTGCAATGTAACAATGAAGCATTACAGGCACAGTAACTAACCTAAAAACAGTATTTGCCTATAAAATAATTGTATTATTCTTAAGTCTTTAACAAACAAAACGCTGATCCCAACAATAGGGTCAATGCTGCAAGAGTTCAGCAAGGCTTCTCCCTGCAGTAGGCATGTGAACACAGGCACAAATATATAGATCAAATACACAGCTGCTGAAAGACATTATAGCTGCAATAATTCACTAATGCAGCAACTTATTACCAGATCTTACTGCCTATTTGTGTGTTTAGGACAGGAACAAGATACAGTTGTAGTTATTGGACTGTTAACAGATACTACCTAGTCTCCCTTAATCTATTTTAACAATCAAAACTGAAGAAAAATATAGTCAGAATTACAACTGTGATAGTAGATATTAGTGAAGTGAAATAGGCCATCTATCACCTCTCAGGTCAACCTGTTCCAGTGTTTCACCATCCTCACTGTAAAATATTTCTTCCTTATATCTAGTCTGAATCTCCCCTCTTTTAGTTTAAAATCATTACCCCTTGTCCTGTCATTACAGGCCCTACACTAAGAAGTCTGCCCCCATCTTTCTTACAAGCTCCCTTTGAGGATTGAAAGGCTGCAATAAGATCTCCCCAGAGCCTTCTTTTCAGGCTGGGCAACCCCAGCTCTCTCAGCCTTTCCTCACAGCAGAGGTGTTCCATCCCTCCGATCATTGTTACGGCCCTCCTCTGGACCCGCTCAAACAGGTCAACGTCTTTCCTGTTCTGGGGACTCCAGAGCTGGACACAGGACTCCAGGTGGGGTCTCACTAGAGCAGAGGGGCAGAATCACCTCCCTCCACCCTCTGGCCATGCTGCTTTCAATGCAGCCCAGGACATGGTTGGGTTTCTGGGCTGTGAGCGCACCTTGCCGGCTCATGTCCAGCTTTTCATCCATCTCTATCCCCTTAGTCCTCTTCCGCAGGGCTGCTCTCAATCCTTCATCCCCTGGCCTGTATTCATACCAGGGGTTGCCCCAACCCAGCTACTTGCACTTGGCCTTGTTAAGCCTCACAGGGTTCACATGTTCCCACTTCCTGAGCTTGTCCAGGTGCCAACTGCACCCCTCAGCTTGGGGTCAGATTTGCTGAGGGTGTACTCGACCTCAGTCCCTGTGTCATTGATGAAGATATTAAACAGCACTGGCTCCAGTATGGGCCCCTGAGGGACACCACTTGTCACTGATCTCCATCCAGACACTGAGCCATTGACAACTACTCTCTGGATGTGAGCATCCAAACAATTCCTCACCCACCAAACAGGCCATTTAGCCGATCCATACCTCTCGTGTATCAGCTTTTTTTTTTTTTCTTCTTGCTACGTTCAGCCTCCACATCTGTGTGCAATTACCAGCCAAGGAAGCTGAACTACTACATGCAAATTTCAGCCTGTTTAAATTTCCAACTCTAGTAAAAATAAATGTGCTTAGAAAATAAACAAGAGAAGGGAAAGGCAAAAACAAGGAACAACACTATATAGAATCTCATGCCATAGGACATATTAAGAAAAGGAACAAATACTTTTTGACATATTTTAGGAAAATACCTAACTTGTGACATTATACCCTGTTTCTGTATTCTGGCCATACATTATTTAACCCCAAATATGCTAGCATGCATTTTTATGCTTCAAATTAGAAAAAAAAAAAAAAAGTCTGTTTAATAATAAAATGCACTAATTTCATTTATTAGTACTTGGAATTGTCACATCAAGTAACAGTTTCAACAGTGTTATGCCACATCTCTCTTTTTGTTGTATATTAAGATATGTACATTGCATAAATTTTAATCATCTGTGATTTCCATAAATATTAACTGTGCTCACCAATTTAAATGAACATACCTAGTTTAGCATATCAGCTTTAAGTATTCCAAATAAATTAGTCACATTTAAAACAGATCAGATATTTGTTATTGGAATATTTTCATTTCCAGCTTCATCATGAACCATGAATGAGAGTTGCAGCTACACTTCTTGACTACTTTGTGACCACTTCTGTTACACTTGAAAATCATGAGGTACCTCTAACCTAAGTAAGTGTACTGGAGAAAATTACATGAGGAAGTGAAAAAAAAAAGCCTGGGTTCTTCCTGTGCCAGAGAGCAGGAAGATTTCAGATGTTGAAGTCTCCTACTTTGATCATCCAAATTCACAAAACTACAATCTCAAACAGTACCTGTCGGCTCAGAAAACTCCAACAGTTAATGGAAATCTACACTGTGATCTTTCAACTCCATTTCTGATACTTCCTCACACCAAGCTTTGTTCCCAAGGTTGCAGGTCTTTCTGGATGTAAGAAAGATTCCAGCAACTAGAATAATCTGCCCTGATAGAAACTATGAAAACACACAAATCCAGCTGAAGGGTAAAGTTTAAAGCTCAAATCAAGTATCAAGCTAATAGGTTAAGCCAAGAAGTCTTTAATCAAATCTTCAATCAGAATCTTGTAGCAATGTAGCACACTTGAAAAACACTTAATTCTCAAGGGCAGCACCAGAAAGCATGTGCACATGACAAACTCAAAATTAGGGGCAACTAGAGAAGGTAGAGCATGTCTAATACAGAGAGGGCATTACACCCCAGGAGTGTCCTCAGTGTTTTTGCAGATACAGTAAATGTCATTAATATTGCAGCAAATAAAAAGCCCAAAATACTCTGGCAATGTGACCTCTAACTGATTATCAAGTTGTCTTCCTCTGGTTTTCTCAAGCTGCCTCCAATGAAGTTACCATTTAGTCTAACAGTTACTCTGGTTTGTTCTGTCAACACTTGATAACATATTGTGTGGAGCTACTGAGAGCTACATGAAATGCCTTGCTCTGGTGAAATATAAATGGAAAAATACAAAAGGGCATTTACTTACTAAGTAAGAAGTGTGATGATTTAATAAAACTCATTCCTTATCTGCTCTGCCCAGCTTTATCTCTCAGCAGATAACTGGACAAGACATTATTTCCTCATATTTAACTATATTTACATATATATATATAATTCATTCATTTTAAAGAACCTCAGAGAGAAAATCTTGAAAACTACTATTCTTTATTTAATACAGTTTGGAAAACTATCATAATTAACTGGTATGACACAAATGTTGGATACTTTTAGCATCAGGCTGTATATTGAAATAGCAATCCATTTTGAGACATAAAATTTTGCTCTATAACATATATGAGAGCTGCAAGAATGTGTGCTGCCAGCAATAAATGAGAATTGTGGGAGAGGCTGTGGCAGAGGTATCAGGACACAGACTCAGTTTCAGAGAACTAGGAATTCATGTCCCAAAAAAGCTTTGGATTTCCAGCTGAAAACCTCCTCTGCAGGACACAGCTTACAGCTGACACAGTTATCAAATCACTGGAAAATTATCATGACCACACTAGTTCATATTTCTAGCTGCAACTATCTTTTCCAAATTACTGTTCTAGGCTTGAAAACATCTCCACCTGAATGTCCTGCATGGTTCTGTTTGAGAGCCTCCATTGGTCCCCCCCACAAGACATTTCAGACTCTAGATCACCATTTTCACTATATTTGAAGATTGGAATATAGGGTCTGATATATGCACACCACCTAATTTTTAGGGTTCTAATCCTGAACAGACTAATAAAACTTGTAATGGACGTAAATATTGCCATTTGAGCCAAATGACTAAGTATTTGCAAAATAAAAGGTTACAGCGTGTGAAATGGTGAACGCCAAAAGAAATGGCTGGTAACAAAAAGAGAAAGAAAGAGCAAAATGCTCTTTCTGATTCTTTTGAAAACTCCTAGGATTTGCACAGCTTTTCTTTAAAATAAAGATAATTAGATTTTAAAAGGTGTGTTGACTTTAGTTTAGGGGGTTTTTTCTTATATAGGCAAGCAACTGGCATCTGTAACTGTAACAAAATATCCAAAGGCTTTAGATTAAAAAAAAATTTCAGCATCTATCCAATCTACTCTTTGTTAAACTGTTCTTACCCAAGCTAAGCATTCTTTTTCTCTTTCACCATGTGACAGTTGCCAAGGAAAGAGGGTACCATGTTTTATAAACCAAAGAAGAGACAGCATACAAAACCACAAGCATTCTTTGCCATTCATATACTACTACAGATTCTCAGTATCATTTGACCTCTCAAAATACAGAAATGATACCACACCAGCATCCTATCCAAGGAATGAAGCAGTGTGATTCTCATTAAGGTTGTGCCATTAATCCCAGCACAGACCACACTGAAAATTTATGCTCAAATGATATATTTCTAGATATTGGTAGAAATTACAGTTCTCTAGAAATAGATTATAATTATATAGGATTGCAAATTGTACGTTTGTCAGTTCCTCAAAACAAAATGGATAGCAAAATCTGCAATTCTAATGGCTGCTTTCATGCTAAATACAGATACTGAGAACACTGCTGTTCATTTATCAATTAAGACAAAAATCGTTTCTCTTGTCTTTTTTCTTCTCTTCTCTCTAAGATTCAGGCATATTATGAAATGACAGAAAGACAAATATAAGTTCATTGGCCAGAAATAAATAGGAAAAAACCTATTGACAACTTACTGCAACTGTTGACAACTACAACTTATTAGAAAAACTCTCCTTTTTAAAACATAATTCCAATATTCAGAATATAAGGTTTTATTGAGTCTCGGGCTTTTTTTCACTTAGGGTTTCTTTTTCCCTTCTTTGTGTTTTAAAGGAAAGATGAATATAGTCCCACACTGAATTTCAACCTGTGGATTCAATCTGTGGAGTTTAAAGTAATCTTCAATACTCATATTGTGAGAAGTACTGTTTCCTTTGTGTTTACACCTTGCCAAAAATAGCTTTAAGATAGAAAGAATAACTGGAATCTAGACTTTTATAAATGTCACTTGCCACGTGTTCAAGAAAAATGCAAATTGTTTCCCATCCTGAATGTTTTAATAATAAAACCACCACTGGTATAAAACTACCACCATTTCTAATTTCAAAACCAGCACAGCTTTAGAGAGGTATTACTGATGACAGCCACTCTCTTTGTAGCAGATTTGTTCAGGCATGTCAGAAAAAAATCCTGAAGTAATTCAAGATACTACGGGTCTTGGACTTGGTGCTTTCCATTTTTCAAGACAGAAAACAAGCCTAATTTCATTTGCTCCAGCGTGTCTTTTAATAAGCGTAGAGAACAACCATCTTTGCTGTTGTGTAGCTAAACAGATCACTGGTGAAGCAGATCAGATTAACTGTTAAAGAAAGATTGTGTTGACAAACAGTACAAAAAAGTCTATCAACACTTTTTGTGGATTCAAAAAGCAGAGTAAAACATACAAATCTGCTTGCTAGGAGGTTGTCTTAGGCTTGTTTTTAACTTGTTGTAAAGCAAAGGCTGGAAGAGTAAGACCTAAGGGACTTTGACTGAACAAAGAGCTGTTCAGGTGCTGTGACAGCAGCAGCAAACCATTACAGAAAAGGGCTTTTCACCAACCTTCTCATATTTTTTTAAGATGTGACTGAGGTTGCCATTTTAATTATTCCACTTCATCTGCCTGTTAGCCACAATTAAAGCAAGAGGAGACTCTCTTCTGAGAGGCACAGAGGCACCCACTTGCCAACCTGACCCACTCTGCAGGGAGGTCTGCTGCTTACCAGGGCTCATACCAAGGATGTCACCAAAAGACTACCAAACCTTGCATGTCCCACCAACGTACTGCTGTTGTTACCCAATGCTGCTCTTTCCCAGGTGCACCAGTGATACAGCCAAGATACGGATTTGATCGATAGACCACTTGGTGGATAAGGAACTGGCTGGATGGTTGCACTCAGAGAGTTGTGGTCAATGGTTTGATGTCCAAATGAAGATCAGTGACAAGTGTCACTCCTCAAATGTCAGTACTGGGACCAGTGCTGTTTAACACCTTTGTAAGCAACACAGACAATGGGATCGAGTGCACACTCAGCTGGTTTGCCGAAGACACTGAGCTGGGTGGTGTGGTTGACATGCTGGAGGGAAGGAATGCCATCCAGAGGGACCTTGACAGGCTTGAGAGGTGGGTCCATGCCAATCTCTTGAAGTTCAGTAAGGCCAAGTGCAAGGGCCTGCACCTGGGTTGGGACAATCCCCAGCACAAATACAGGTTGTGCAGAGAATGGACAAAGAGCAGCCCTGAGCAGAAGGACCTGGGAGTGTTGGTTGATGAGAAGCTCAACATGAGCCAGCAATGTGCACTTGCAGCCCAGAAAGCCAACTGCGTCCTAGGCTGCATCAAAAGGAGCATGGTCAAGGGAAGTGATTCTCCCCCTCTACTCTGCTCCTGTGAGACCCCACCTGGAGCACTGCATCCAGTTCTGGGGATTCCAACAAAAGAAGGACATTGAGTTCCTGGAGCAAGTCCAGAGGAGGGCCACAAAGATGATCAGAGGGCTTGAGCACCTCTCCTATGAAGAGAGGCTGAGAGAGTTGGGGCTGTTCAGCCTGGAGAAGGCTCCAGGGAGACCTCATAGCAGCCTTCCAGTGCCTGAAGGGGCTACAGGAAAGCTGGGGAGGGGCTTTTTACAGGGGCTTGTAGTGATAGGGTGAGGGCCAATGGCTTTAAAATGGAAGTGGGTAGACTTATGTTAGACATTAGGAAGAAATTCTTCACTGTGAGGGTGGTGAGATACTGGAACAGGTTGCCCAGGAAGTCGTGGATGCCCCACCCCTGGAAGTTTTCAAGGCCAGGTTGGATGGTGCTTTGAGCAACCTGGTCTAGTGGGAAGTATCCCTGCCCATGCAGAGGGGGTGGAACTAGATGATCTTTGAGGTCTCTTCCAACCCGAACCATCCTATGATTCTATGAAAAACAATCTCCACTGGGGACTGATGTGCCGTACACAGCCTTGTCAGCAGACACACTTCTAAGACTGCCAGCTCCTCTCTATGAAACATCTTCAATTAAAATATAAGTAAAATGTATCTAGAAATGTGTGATTCTCAGACTGGTTGCTGATTTTCTAGAACAGGAAGCCAATCATACTATGCAAGTAAAATTAAATTCAAAACATTTATGTATTTAAGTTTTCTTCTCTCACATGAAACATGCATGTTAATGCCACATTTTGCATAAGAATGCAAGACAGAAGACAATGAACAAGTTTGTCTCTGGAAGTTTCAAGAGGAATTCTCATTCACAGGTATTCTGTAATAAAAATTGACCAGAGCAGCCACACTTTCAATTCCTCCACTGACAATTCAGTATCCATGTAAGGAGGGAATTTTGTCTGATTGCTTAAGGAAGACTTACATGTTCATATCTATATTATTTTTTTTTTCAGTTGATGAATTTCAGCTAAAATTAAAGAGGCATAAATCTTTCTAAGTCCAACAGATTTCATTACTAAGGTGGCGGCTGGGTAGGGGCAAAGACCTTAAATAGCCTCTCTGTGGAGATGAAGGTTTCAGACCCAGCTCAATAATATTATTAAAGAGAATCCACATAGGGAAACATTATGAACGACACAGCTAAATGAATTCTGCCTTCAGAAGTTGTACTGATCCTAGGATTGTTTCTTAGAGACATATGCACATGATCCCTTCCAACCCTGACACATGGTGAAGAAAGTTTACTGGGTTCATTTTTTTCTCATCTACATAGTTTTTATTATCTTAATTTGGGTTTATTACTAACAGAAAAAACAAAGAAAAAAGACAGATAATCTGTTTCAGAAGCAGTCAGGATGGAAGTGGAAGATAAAGCCAATATAATTCCTTCCCTGATCTTGCTACTCAGTTTTTAGCCTGGAAAAGCCACACTTCAGCTGTGCGTGCAGTGCCCCCATCTGTGACACAGGGTGATCCAGCTCTGCCTTTGCAACAGCTCCCAGAGCTCCCACAAGACACAAGTGAGGGGGAGAGACAAGAGGGGCAGTGCACTAGAGCACCACATCAAGATGCACCCAGACCACTGAGGGTCCTGCCACACTGAGCCACCATAAGCCAGCAGGTGCATGCCACAAAAAGGACACAACAGCAGGAATCATAAGCGAGCACACGTTCTCTCAGACAGAGAAAGCCACTCCAGGCAAAGCTGGAGCTCCTTTTTACTGCATCAGATGTAATTAAACCACTTCTGGCACTGTGGGAACATATTTCCACATGCATTTGAGTAAGGCAGAAATTATCATCTTAGCTATTGAAACATTAAAAAAAGAGGAGTGAAAATAAGTTCCCCCTTTGGGTCTAATCAACACTTGCACACCAGCCAATGTTTTTCTACTCCTCTCAGATAAATATGTATGACTGTATCATCTGGTTTCCTTACCGAACACTAATTGCCCACTGCATAAAATGTCTAACTGATGTAGCTTGTGATCACTGTTATTTGCACATTTTTCAACTCTAATATTTCAAAGCATAACCCACGAGTCTGTGTTTCTTGTCGGATACATGGTTACAAGATTAGCCATTCCAGCCCGCAGGATCACCCACTGAATGTCACTCAGCTTCCTTCTGTCAGATTCAGAAGGCCCAGCATCCTTGCTCTTTCAGGACCTCGCCAAAACTGTAACAGGATGAGGAGGAGTTCAACCCAACAACTATGGAAAGAAAGCCATTGGCACATGCAAGCTAGAGATGCATAAGACAGCAACAGCTTCCTCTATGTGGCCCTTCAAAAGCATTTACCACTCTGGGATAGTGTTGTACTGCTACCCGTGCACATGCTCTTACCTTATCTGTGGAAAACTGGAATCATGCAGCTTGCTTCTCTGAACAGCCAGCCAGCCTCACAGCAGTGAACAGGGACTGCTCACCTGCATAGCTGAAGCTATGTGTGGTTGCAAACCATGCTGCTCCCCAGGGAACTTTTTTTTTATTTATTTACATTGGAAAGGGCTTTTAAGATCATCAAGTCTAACCTAGCACGATGCCAAGTCCATGTCCCTAAGCACCACATCTATACGTCTTTGAAATACCTCCAGGGATGGTCACACGACCACTTCCCTGGGCAGCCTGTTTCAGTGCCTGACAACCCTTTCAGTAAAGAAATTTTTCCTAACATCCAATCTAAACCTTCCCTGGCACAACTTGAGGCCATTTCCTCTTGTTCAATCACTTGCAACTTGAGAGAAGAGACCGACCCCCACCTCACTCCAGCCTCCTTTCAGGTAGCTGTAGAGAGCAGTAAGGTCTCCCCCTCAGCCTCCTTTTCTCCGGACTAAATTACTCCAGTTCCCTAAGCTGCTCCTCATAAGACCCCTCACCAGCTTCATTGCTCTTCTTTAGATACGTTCCAGCACTTCAATGTCTGTCCTTCTTGTAGTGAGGGACCCAAAACTGAACACAGTATTTGAGATGCAGCCTCACCAGTGCTGAGACCCGGGGGACAATCGCTTCCCAAGTCCCACTGGCCACACTACTCCTGATACAAGCCAGGATGCTGTTGGCCTTCTTGGCCACCTCAGCACACTGCTGGCTCATATTCATCCACTGGCAACCCACACCCTAAGGTCCTCTTCCACCAAGCAGCATTCCAGCCCTTCTTCCCCAAGCCTGTAACATTGCATGGGGTTACCCAGGTGAAGGACCCAACACTGAGCCTCATTGAACCTCATACAATTGGCCTCAGCCTGTTGATCCAGCCTGTCCAGGTCCCTCTGGAGGGCTTTCCCACCCTCAGGCAAATCAACCCTCCCACCTAACTTGGTGTCATCTGCAAACCTAATGAGAGTGCACTTGATCACATGCAAAGTGAAATGCAGAATCATGCAGAACACCACCTTTATATTTATTATCTATTGCATCAGGCAGTCACTTTTGGCATTGTTAATCCAAGTCCATAGTAAATGCAATAGTGCAGAGCTGACTGTAAACTGAAATCCTTTGGGATGGATTTTCGTCAATGCACTGAGAGTTACTTTGAGGACTCCCCACACTGTCAAGTTGGCATATTTACAATTCATAATGCAATGCAGTGAAAACTTCTCCGCCTCTAATGTATCTTAGACTTTTCTTCAGAATAAGCTTTTTTTCAGATGAGAATGAGTTGTTCTTGCCAAAGAACACATAAAAACTGCAACGTGTTATATGCTGTTTGTCATTTTGACAAGGTGGCACAATAGTAATTTCCTCCCTTCTCTCTCCACCACACTAAGTATTTTCAACAGAACCTTCAGATTTTCAAATAGGCTCATGATTAGGAAATAATGTGAGTAAAGAATCAGAGTAACCCTAAGAACTCTTGAAAATCCAGCCACAGACTCTTCAAGGCTCCCTATGTAGCATTACATTGCATCCTTTGAAAAGCCTATACCAGCCTAATGCTAAAATACAGCTATTCTGCACATGTCCTTAAATCTTCTGTATCAAAATCTTTGTATTTTAATGGAATGTAACAATCAATAAACTGGAAGTCCAGCAACTGGATAATAATTTCCAATGAGCTCAGGATTGAGGAACTTTTTTTCCCTCCTATACTACTCAGAACAACCTCTATCTTGCAAAGCCCCAAGCATACAGAATTAAATTAATAAATAACACAATGTGCTTGAAAATCAAAACAGGAAGGAAAAAGGGGTGGACAGACAAAGGAAGGAAGGACCTCTCATTTAATTTAAATTTCTCCTGTGCTGGTTCTTCTTCATCTTTAAAATCTGTGAGTGATACTCAAGCCCCAAGGAAGTAATTAACAATTTTTCAAGCTGCATCAATAGTGCCAGAAAATTACACTATATCATTATATGAAGTAGGTAATAGTCAAAAGGCATATTCCAGGATGCCTCAAAGTTTTAGCAATGTCATGATCTTTTTGCACTGATATAATGTCCCAGTTTCTCTGGGTATTAATACAGTATTCCATAATTAACATATCTGGCATGTCTAAGAAAAATTATCCTAGTATTCTGGAGTCAGAGCCTAGATTAGGTCACTCACATATGGCTAGTGCTCTTAAGAGCTAAAAATGAACATTCCCAGTTTACACCAAATAAAAAAATTTAAATTAAAAGTTACAGTCACATTGTGAACTGTGCTATGATAGATACCCATCAAGCTGTAAAGAAGCTAATATATGTACTGGAAACAATTTAACTGTGGTAGTCCCCAGCTCCTCACAGACTGAACTGCATTGCTCCCCAAAGGAGCAAATCACTTCTGCATCTTTGATGTTGTACAGCTTTCAGTACCTGCGTTAGCTCCTGTGCAGCTCGCCCAAGAGCTTCTCTGCTGCACTGCAGTATGCAGCATGGACATACCCCTGAGCCCAAACACAGAAGGAAAGAATTTAACCAATTCGACACCAGGCAAAGCTACAGGGTTCTCCATGTCTCCATCATTTGCTAGATGAACGACACACAATATGTAGAGGCATCTGACCTCTGCCTTAAGGACAGGCAATAAAGCTCCGGCAAACACAAAAGCTTCTTCTAAAACCTTGGACCTCACTTTTTATACCTGCAGCAACAGCCAGTGAAGTGATTTAAAATTCAGTAACCGGGAAGAGTCAATTATCAAGGCATGACTCACTGGTGTGTAGAGACATCTTTAAGGTTACTTAACTGGCTCGACAGATGCAGTGTCCCAAAAGATACATTATTTACCCACATAACTAACCTAAATTTTTAGGTAGGCGGGTAAGGGTTCACACAATCCCCAGGTCTGCACAAGACTGTTTAAAGGAAATTCATGCTTCTGGCTTGAGTCTTGGGATTTATGTCTGCCAAAAATAGTGGGATGCATTCCAAGGTACAGAAAGGGTCTTAAAAGTCTTTTAGCTGTCACTCAACCTGATCAGAGTAGTTAGTCTAAGTCATTGTCCAGACAAGTTATCTACTCTCATACATTAAATAATTTCCTCAAATTTTCAGAAGTGAGAATTGCAACATGATGCAACATATATTTTGTTGTTCCTGAAGGCAAGTGCTACTACTGCTGTAGTAGTATCTGTTAGCAAAAACCTGTTCTGGGAAAAACAGAGAACAATTTCCCTTACACTTCTTGTTGTGGCACAGGTACCATTAATGGAAATACATTGCCTTTAACTTTAATAATTTACCTTTCAAACAGATACCAAATTTGAAGGACAGACCTGTTTTGATCCCTTCTCTAAACATGGGTCAAATACTGACATATCTGTATTTCACTTGCAGACAACATTTCCAACTGAGTAATAATTTTAAGTTAATCAAGGAATTTCTTCATCTTGTAATTTCTCACCTACAGGTGGATTACTGTGATTACAATTCAAATTACCATTAAAAACTTCATGCTGTGGTTTCATTACCTGTGCCAAATGAGTTATATTAATTACAAATTATTATATTCACAAATTTGTGTTAACATGCATCTCAACAGGAATCATAAGTCTTCCACTGAAATCTGCAATTCAAGACTTAATTTTGGCAAACACCTGAGAATTCAAGCTAAAGCTCAACTTGATGAAAGAATTACTCAGGCATTTCTGTTGCCAGAGAGCAAGGTAAGTATGTCGCTCACAAACAAAGTGCACTCACATATTCATATTAATGTATTATAGACCACTTGCCATTATTTGCTTGGTTAAAATACAAGCTCAGAGAAGGTCATGGAATCAATCCAACTCCCTTTTAAGTCAACGGAAAGGCTTCTGTGGCACCTCTTTGTGGCTGCTTCCTGCAAGCAACCACACAAATACATGGAAGGCAGAGGGTGGTGGTAGACTCCACAGCACCCCTGCTTCCAGGTGTAAGGATGGTAGTCTGCACAGAATCAGCATTCAAGATCTGCAAAGTTCTTGTACTGGCAGCAGCAGTTACTGAGTAATGCTGTGTAAGGCCCTACTGCACTTCCCCAAAAGAAAGGTTTTTAATTCGGTCACTTTTTCACCTCTAAGGATAAATAATAGATAAATCTGTAATGTCCCAACTTATTAGTAATCCAAAAGTATGAAAGCTACTTCTGCTGTAATCACTGAAAGGAAAATAAACATATATTTAGCTTCTTACTAATGTAAAAAAAGAAAATACAAATGTATCTAGTAAAGAATTTAATTACAGAGCAAACATAGCATTTGAAGACCTTCCTAGATGTCATAAAGCTACACAACGTAGACATCAACTAAAACTATTCCATAGATGATCCCAAATACATCCGTGGGAATTGAACATGTATAAAGCCCAAAAAAAAAAAAAAAAAGATGTGTTACCATCGAGTATTAGATAAAACAAGCTGGTGTAAAACAACTATGTCAGAAAAAAAAATAATAAATGTTTTCATCTCTTCTCACGCGTATCCATCCTGTTCCAAAATAATTGCTCCAATATTTCTACATTCTCCCACAGTTACCTTTGTGCTCTCTGTACACCCTTCTCTAGGAACACACTTCCTGATCTATTTAAGTCACTAACCCCTTACTTCCCATTTTAGGAACAAGATAGTCAAAAGAAGCTGATGACCATATGTCTGTAACAAAAATGAAAGCAAAAGGAAGTATGCCAACAATCACTCTTTTTGCTTCTGTTTTGAGCTCCTCTTTTGTATCTATTTATCTTCTAAACTGGAAATTCTTCAGACTGAACTCTGTCTTGCTGTACACCTGCATACTATTAGCATTAGACAAATGCTAAAAGAGCCCCGAAAAGTGTTATATTCTCAGCTCAGAGTCCTCAGAACTTCCTGGTATCATCTCAACACTACATCACGGTAAAAGAGGTTGCCAAACTGTGAGAGCACAGTTCTGTTCCCCACCACCCCTCATCTGTGTGACACAGATCATCACCAAGAAGGGCAGCTCATAATCCTGTTACTGGCCTTCACATACCACAGTAATCAAAGCTTAAGCAATAAGAGAGTTATAAAATAAACGTTGATTTTAACATCCATGCTCAAAGCAATAATCTTTGAATAATATGCTGCAAATTCCCAATAATCTGGAAAATAAATCCTTTTATCTTTAAAAAATTGCAAACAGTACTAACTACTTAAATAATACAATAAGAAGTTGGGATGGATTTATTAAAAATCTACAAACAATAAAATACAAATTAAATAGCAAACATCTACAGAGAAGGGTATCTCCTGCAAGCAATATATAGCTGGCAAGACAGAATTCTATTTTCATGAATAATCTTAAAGTGCAAAAGATAAGAAAAAAAAAATAAAGAGGCAAGAAGACCAAGATGTGGGGACAAATAGCAAAAAGAAATCTGTTCATAACAAGAAAGAACAGAAAATCATTAATTAGAAAATAAGATAAGTCATTACTATGAGGAGAACAGGAATAAGGAGGAAGTGTGAAAAGAATCCAGCTCTCTTGAATAATGATTTTTAGTTACTAATGAAAAGTACCACCTTCCAGAAAAGCTGCTGCCTGCAAATCTAAATGGATGTCACTTTAAGGAAAGTCCAAAGCCCTCAGGCATAGAAGTCAAAACTGCCCAACTCAGGGAATTTGAGGAGGCCTCACATTACATATCCAGTTTCTGGCTGTGATACAAATCTGGCACAGATGGTTTGTAATGTTTGCCATTGCCAGAAACCCACTGGCCCACTATGAAATGAGTGTTAATCTTGATCTGGATGTTGATCCTGCAAAGGTGGTCAGGAGTGACAATATCCTAGGACAGTTGGTACAGCTGCTTATCTCTCATAAGTCCTAAAGAACACCCTGCAATAGATGGTAAAGCCTCTCCAGCCCCTTACTTAAATCCGCCTTTGGCACATTGCAAAGCACAGGACAAGTAGGTTGCACTCCCAGCTCTATGGCTGGTCTCCCTTGAGCCTTGCCCCATTTCCATCGAAGCCAATTCCCTGCAACTTCCACAGGTCTCTGTTTCCCTCACTGGTGAATCTGAAGTGATACTTCATTTTCCTGGCCTCTCTTTTCTACCTGGCTGATTTAGGCTATCAGCTTCAGGGTAGCAATGGCCTCTGACGACGTGCTTGTTCCACTCCCTAACACTGATGCTGGGCAGAAGAGGATTTTGATCTCAGCTGAAGTCTCCATGCACTACAGCAGCAGCACTCTATAATACGAGCACAGACCATCACCAGGGGAGAGGTCTAATGTAAACATTTGAAAAGCACACGACTAGGCTAATTTTATACATTGCAATAACTGGAGACAAGACAGTCTCATTTAGAGGAGACAGACACACTCGGTACCCTTTCCTTAGAAAAAGCAGCGGTCTCATAAATTATCAATGCCATCCCCACAGCAGGCAGCTGAGTGTGAGCTGCCTGCATTACCATGCACTCAGTCACAAACTCAACCTTGCAGCAGGGTCAGCACTCCACCTTGGCTGCTACCTTTAGGATGCTGACCCTTTAGGGTAGATAATATCCCAATACCTCAAGTAAATGCACAGAGATGCGTGTGGGACACCCTTGGTCTTCAAGTCCATTCCTGTTCCAGGATTTGTTTACACATCACACTTCCAGAAATCTTCTTATCTGCTCTAATCACCAGGATTCATTACTTTACAACACAACCGTGCTGCACAATTTTCATCCAACTGTAATCCTCCACTTCACAAGTAACTAGTGACTGTTCACAGCCGCAATATCTAAGAGCAGCTTTAAAACTTCAGAGCAAATTCCTAAAAGCGACCAAAATTTGAGCATAACCAAACCGTCACAAATCATGTATATTATTACCATCACTGTGTACACATTGAGATGTACTACACCACTGCAAACACACGCTGTGCCAGCTGCTTTACACAGCACCCTTCACGCCGAGTGCCAGATCCCCACGGCACAGTCCATCAGTCCCCCTTGGGCTACAGCAGGTTTATCCACACGTACTAAACCTCACAGACACTTGACAGACAACTCTGGGGACTTGCAACAAATCTGTCCCTATGTGGACTATGCTTTTCAGCCGATAGGTTCATATAGTTCTCATTAAACAGGTTACATGGTTTTGTAAATGCTGTTTTTCAAGTTATGGTATTAATATTTATTGTCAAAGAAGCAAGTGAAAATATAAGAACAAACTATAATAAATAGGGGCTGGGACCTTACTGTGACTGAGTGTATTGATACTTCCACCTTAGCTAGCAACAGTTCCATTTAGCCGTAGTGCTGTAGTACCAGGAATGTGTTTGTATTCAAGACACACAAGCATAAAATAAAAATGAATATGTAATTTCAGAAATTCTATAAATTAAAAATTAGTTCAGGAAAAAGATACTAAACCAAAACCTACTTTTAACAAAAAAACTGAACTCCTGTGAATCTCTGATGATTCCCAGAAAATTCTGCTTTATATTTTCCACTGGAAGCTTCTGAAGGATACCAAAGGAGAACACTGCTGTGCTTGAGCACATAATTTCTCAAGAAGCTTTATCTTACTCTGAACTGCCATCAGAAACCTCTGGGGCTGGAGGCAAAAACATGACCTGTCACTGATTTTTTACTTTGATTCTTTATTACAAAGGACAAAAACATTGTCAAAACCCAATTTAATTTAAAGAAGAATTCTTAGCTTGTTCTGTGTGGTGTGTAGCTTCATATAAGCACTTAATCATATGCTTGGATTTCTACCTATGAAACAATTTCATGAAAATAAATGCAATATATTTACTTTTAAAAAATAATTTCTCAATTTTATTTCGTAACATTAGTGAACTTGAATCCCCTCATCCTAGGACTATTAGTGTTTCAAAAGTGGAATATGTAAGAAAAGAAGACAAGACATTAATGGTAAAATGCTGAAATAGCAAATTCACAACTAATACGAACCTTTTATCCACCTCAGCATGAAAAAGCTAGCACTGGAACTGAAAGAATTGCCTGATTTTTTTCTTAACTCACCAAAATGTTCTCAGCATCTTAACAGTGGAAATATGATCTATTTTGTGAGTTTTGGGCATGCTGGTGGATTGCTTAAGGAGTTGTACATGTCATACACAGAAGAGACTCCCTCCTGCTCACTTTGCTTGCAAGGAAAAAATAACATTTTACTAAAGAAAAAACACTTATTTGCTTGAATTAATTATATAGCTGCATGCAAGTTGGATTGCTAGGAGGAACAACGTCAGTTTAGGAGTCATGCTACCATTTTAAAGTCAGTGCCAGAGTTGAAAGAGCTTTGCCAAGCCCAGAGAAGGGCTTGCAGCATCATCTAGCACACTGCACATCAGCAGGGCTCAGGCTGTGCCACACACCAGACCTCAGCACACCCAACAGCCTGTGCTCTGTCCCCCACGCAGTGACACTGCTGGATGTCACATGCCACCCAGGGCATAGAGAAAGTGGGGATCAGAACTGCAAGCTTTGAGAGTCAGCAACCATTGAACTCGCTACAGTAAACAAGAATCTGAAGCAAGGGAGCAGATAAGCATGGGGAATTGTGCTCCAGGAGAGATGAACTATTCCAAGGGATGAACATCAGGCCTCTCCTTGTGTATTTCACTCCTACAAAATGGTACTTCGACCTAACTTACTAGGACAGTGTTTTAATGCGTAATCTTAGTCACATATGCATTCAGAAACTATTGTTTCATGGGTAAGCACTTGTAGGGGATCCTGGAGGGTGCTTTAAACAAGCAAGTTCAATAACATTTGCAAAGATACACCTCAGAGCAGGGATTAGCTCTGAAGATTGAAAAATAAGTCAGCTTCTTGAGAGAACTCTGTGTTAGAAACCTAAACAAAGACACTTCAGTGCAGAAGTGTGGTTTGTTTGCCTTTCATTTTGGGGCAGTTTCTGGCCATAAACATGTGGTTAACATTTGAGAATAGTATTTTATTAGAAAAGACACGAGCATCATGAAATCTGTGTTTCTCCGAAGATCTACTGCTTAGTCACCCTTTGCTTCTCAGAACAGCAGAAGCAGAAGAGATGTTTTATCTCCTTATTCAAGGCCACTGCTACAAAACCCCTCAGCAAACTTTCAGCATTGTCCTCTGAAGAGCCTTGTGCACAGTGAGAGAGCAGAGAAACAGCTCCACTGCAGCTGGGAAGAGCCACGAACAGCTGTCCTGGTATTTTTGCATCATTACAAGGCTTCAAATTGCATCAGAATGCATCCGCTACTCATTTTTGAAGCCTTATTGCCAAGTCCTTACGTCTTTTCAGAACACACGATCTGAAAGCTGTTGGAGAGGGAGCTGTGACATTTCTCAGGTTCGTTGTAATCAGTTTTCTTTCTTTCTTTCTGATTCTTCTATTGATTAGATCACGCACACAGATGATAATAGCAAGCTGTCACTTGTGCATCCATCATTTTGCTGTTTTTTTCCTCTTATTAAGGAGTGATTTATTTGTCTTTATGTTGCCCTCCTTGTGGCATACGGTCGTTACAAATATTGTCCTTTAAAACGGGGCAAAGTACAACTGACCTGTTTAAACAACCGTCTTTGTTTTAAAGAACATCCGTTGACACTTTAATGTCATTACCTAACAAAAATAACCACAAACTTGCCGTGTTTCATCTACAACCCAAGGAACGAAACAAACACGCTTTGCTGTCTTATCCCGAACACCTTTTCCAAACACCCGTGATTTCTTTCTGCCGTAATTCGCTTTGAAAAAGAGACTTGAATGAAAACTAAAAACAAAACAAAACACAACAAAACCAACCCCACAACGGTAACGTCGCTTTCCTATTGTTCCACAGCACAGCCCTTCCCATCCCGCCCGGAGCTACATCTCCCCTCGCACCGGCAAGTCAGACACAAACTGTGCTGATATTCCAGCACCAAACCGGGCCGGGGCAGGGTCGGGAAGGCACGGGAAGGCACGGGAAGGCACCGGCGGCCCCTCGGCCGGGCCAGGCGGCTCCGCGCGTTCCCGGGAGCCCCCGCCGCGCCAGCCCCCGCCGCCGCCGCTGACGCACGGGGCTCCCGGGCAGCGGCCGCCGCGCCGCGGCTCCCGTAGCTTATGGCAACGGCGGAGCCAATGGCAGCCGTCACCGGGCGCTGCCATGGCGATCCCGCTCCTCGCCATGGCGGCACCGCCGCCTCCCGCCCCGCTCCCGCCGGGATCCCCGCGGCCGAGGGGCGACGGCAGCCGCCGCCGAGAGCGCAGCGCCCCGCAGGCTGCTGCCCGGCCCGCCGGGGCGGCTGCGGAGGCAGGGAGGGAAGCTCTCCCGCTACGGAGCGAGCGCGGCTTCCCCAGCGGCGCTCCCGCTTCTCCGCCCGCCTGACAGCTCTCCCCGGAGACCTGAACTTGGCGGAGCAGGACTGGCGAGAAGTTGGGAGGCGGGACCGAGGCCCCCCACAGGGAGTCGCCCGCCAGCCGGCGGGCACGGGACCCGCCGCGCCCCGGGCAGGGTCCGGCCGCCCCGGTCCCGCCGCCGAGACACGGGCTTGGGAGCCGACACCTCGTGCCTGCCGAGGGGTAGCGGCTCCGGTCCAGGAGCAGCCCCGGTCCCTCCGGCCGCTCCCCCGTGCCCGCACCGCTCTACCTGCCGCCCCCCGGCGCGGGTCCCCCCTACCTGTAAGGGATCCAGTCCGCCTGGTGCCTTGAAGTCATCTCTCCCCGGCGACGCTGCCCGGAGCCGAGGAGGGGTACGCGGCCGCTGCTGCCCGAGTCGGAACCCGCCACGGCGCGGGCAGCATCCTCCGTCCGGGGCGGGGGCGGACGACGCGCCGGTTATCCCGGGAGCGGCCGCGGAAACATCCCCCCGGGGAGGGCTCCCAGCGGCGGGCCGGGCTGCATGGGGAGGGGGGCGGCCGGGGGCAGCGGGAGGCGGCTCCCAGCCCTTCCTCCCTGCCCGGAGCGGCGGCTGAGTCGGGCACGGCAGCGGGGGAGGGGGCGCGGGAGGGGGCGGAGGAAAGGCCAACGCCGGGCAGGGAGAGGCAGGGAGAGGCAGGGCAGCAGCGCCGTGTGCCGCCGCTACCCGCCCGCCCCCCCGCTGCCGCCGCCGCGCTTAGGCATCGCCCGGGCGAGGCGGGCCGGGCCGGGCCGAGCCGAGCCGAGCCGAGCCGAGCCGAGCCGCCCTCCGCGCCGGGCCCGCCCCTGCCCCGTCAGCCGCGCTGACACTGACTCACGGCCGGCGCCCTCCCCGGCACTGGGCATGTGCGGGCGGCGCGGCCCGGGTTCGGCCCGGTCCGGTGGACTTCGCGCCGCCTCCACGGCGGGCAGCGGCGGAGCCCTGAGCCCGGGCAGCCCTCGCAGCCGACCGAGGCCGAGGAGAGGTGCGAGCAGCGCTCAGCCTGCGCTTGGGCTCTTCTCAGTCCATCCCTACCGGCAAAACGTGTACATTTCAGCAACTCGACCCAGAACGGTTGAGGAGCCACGGCCTGGGGTCTGTCAGTAAAAGCTTAACGCGGCTCTTAGGCTCTTAAAGAAAAACTGATGCTGTCTGCTTGCGGACACCGGCCTGGCGCCCCGTGCTGACACAGACCCGCCGGGACGGGGCGGCTGCAGCCCGCCCGGCTCTGCCGCTGCAGCAGCCCCCTGGGCAGCCGCGCCGGACGGCTGGGGCTGGCTGGGAGCAGCGCGCAGCCACGGCTCCCTGAGGAGCCCCGCGTTTGCTACACGGGTGTGTGTGTTACGGGCCACCACCCCCTCACCCCAGCAGCCCCAGCCGAAGTGAAGCCCCCTTACACTACTGACCATGTAAATCCCTTCTCCCCTTAGTCTGTATGAAGACTGTACCCACTTGCAGGAACAGTTCCTGACGTCGTGGAAAACGCAGGGTCTGAAGAAAGAAGGAATTGGTGAAAGATAAGGATTAATGAAAAGTATAATCACTATTTGCTTTGAATAACAGCAGTCTGGCACTTAATATCTTAGAAGTTTTGTTGTAGGTAACAGCTGTACTGTTTATGGAGGAGAGATTTAAATCAAAGTTACAAGTGAACTGGAGACACCTTTTCATGCAGAGGAATAAATGGAATAAACCATTAGTGTGGCATCTACTGTACCCTGGAAACGCTACAGTGGAGATGGGCATCTAAGTGACAAAGATGTGAAGGTCTGATCTGTTAAGCCATCCCCCAGTTGCCATGTTGGTCTTCTGCTTGGTGGTGTGAACTCATGGAAGAGGGGTGTGGTAGAGGCCAGCCCATTGCAAAGCATGGCAGAATTAGGAGGAGGGATGAATGATTAAAGCTGTGGGAAGGTGCTCATCAGAGCAGAGCGTGAAAAACCTGCTCACCTAAGAAAATAAACAGCAGGAATTTAAAAGCAGGTGTCTAAAAGTAATAAAGCAGAGCAGTAGATGAAGAACTTTCATTCTCCTGGTTTTATAGCATTAAAAAAAAAAATAATGGAGAGTTATAATTTAGCAAATCAAAACAGACTGAAGGAGATACTTTTTTGCACAACACACCTGCATGGTAGAGTTCACAACCAAAGAGCATGGCTGGTGCCAGGAAGCCAGCAAGAGTCAGCAGAAGATGGCACACGTAACAGAAATGTTACCATACTGTTCACTGTAATGAACTTTTGAGAGGCTATTTTGCTTTAAACCTAGAAACTGGATTTTAAACTCTTTCCAGAATTCAAAATGAGATCTATCTTTAAGGAAGAATTATCTCACATCCAGGTGGATAAGATCATTTGCTGCTTTCCTGACCAGCATCAGACCTCTGTTCCAGTCGGGAACAATCTGGAGCTGTGAAATACAGTGGGCTTCACCACCACCACCTGGCAGTGTCAGTATGAGAAGGTGGCTGCTGGAGAGAGAGCCCATCTCCCAGTATTAAGCTGCATGCTTTTTCAAGCATGCCTATTTACTGAGGCTTCTGTAGAAAAGAAGAAAGGAGAGACGAAACTAGAAGAGTTTCATCTCTTCAGAGTCAAAAGCTCTCAAGACTGATGATCAGAGTATCCATTTTCAAAAGGCTGTTAAGTTTAAAGTCTGATGGGTGAGCTAATGCACACACATCAAAAAGATTCCTCTGAACCTTTGAGTGACATGAAACATGGAAGTGCTTTATTGTAGTTTAAACAGCCCAAGACCATGTTTGTGTTAAATACAAAGCATATGGGATTGCTAGATGTTTGAAATGGGAGACTTGCCAGCATGTCCTGGAAGAAGAGGGTGTCAGAGTATAATGTCCACCTAGGAGGAGCTGACACAGAGAAGAAAATACCTCCGGAAAATTGTACGGGAAGAAGAGAAAAACAATTTTCTTTTTCTTTTCTTTTTTTTTTTTTCTGCTTTTTTAGGGTTTACTTGTGTCCAAACCACTTCCTCATCCTGCCCTACCCTGATTCTCCCTCATCTCTTTACCATCTAGGGTCACTTGCTTTTCTACTGCTTCACTCACCAGCTTTGGTGTTTTCTGACAAAGCTCTGACCCCATTTCTGAAGCAGGCGAGCTGAGCAGAAAGGTGAATACCAGCCCTCCAGGGCTGGCAGTGTTAAAAGCAGGTGTACTGCACATCTGTAACTCCGAGCAAGGTCCTGACTCACCAGTGTCCTATGGATGTCACTTTGCTGTGTCTACATGGCACACAGAGCTAACTGAATAACAGGGCAAGAGTTAAAGACAAGTACTTGCCAGGAGAATGACCAAGGCGTTCACTTTGCAGTGTAACAAGCCTGAAGATTGCCCCTGAGGTACAGATCTGTTCACTGACATTTCTAATAATTTTCAGCAGCTCAGGGAAGACCTGTTTTTTGCAGGTGCCAATTTCCTCAAGTACTTCTACCACAAGCACTGGGGAAAAATACCAGCAAGTAACAACTTACATGCAGAGGTGATTTCTAGGTACTATCTGCAAAGAGGATTGTCCTTCTCAAAAGCCATGCTTCATTAGTTTCAGATACCAGCTTGACAGGCAAGATAGTCAGAAAAACAGTACTTTAAAGTTTCAACAATGAAAAAGATGGAAAGCAGCAATGTAAATGCAAACCAGGCTCCTCCACTGCCAAACATGTCTCTCTGAGTACCATCTTCCTTTGTGTGCAGTGTGTTACCTTCCCAATTAGGGAAGTGTGCTACTTACTCCTATTTTGTCCTGTATATAAAACAACTATCCTACTACTTTTTTTTTTACTTTTTTTTTTTTTTTAATGGAGATGATGAATAATTCAACACAACTATATCTAACAGTTGAAAACACCTGCATTTGCAACTGAAAGCCTTCTGGCAATCTGGGTAAAGAGCAAGACATCAATACAGGAGGAAAGGGAGTTGGGAGAACCCAAGCCAGCAGTAGTAAGAATCTGATGTAAGCTACTTAATAAATGTACAGATTAATAACTTTTTAAAGTATAATTCTTTCATGATGGAGGAATTAAGTTCTCATCATGTAGCCCTTTAAAAAATGGTAAATGTATATACTGACTGGAAGAAGTACACAGGGTATCTTTTCTATAGGGGTTTTTATCTGTATTCCTATTATTCCTCTTTCTAGAGCCACTCTTACTTCTGCACTAGTGAGCACAGCACTGTTCAGAGCTCGTGTTCTGCTGATGATACAGAGGTCAGCATGTTGTGTGGCTTAGAAGGTTTCCTAAACCTCATAGCTGCTAAAAATAGGCCTGCAATATGTATTTAGTTAAATTCCTGTCTCATTTGCCTTTTTAGCTGACCTGAAAGAAGGCTGATTTTAGAAAAAGAAAAAGGCAAAGTCTAGTAATGAACACCATAGATTTTCTTACTTGCAGACCCATCTTGATTTTACACTGTCATAAAACACACATCCTTACTCATAGTTCCCAACCCATTCATAATGCATCTGAGAGACTAATTTGATCTTTAATTTTTAGGTCTTTTAAAAGGGCAAAATCTGACAGCTCATTGTCTCTGGATCAGCTCAAACATAATGCAGAAAACACTTCCATCCGATATTTTAAATCTTCTAATAGCACAAACAGGACAGATTTGGCAGTGTAGGGACTCTGGGTATTGGGTCTGACATTTATGATTTTAAGCTTCAAATGAAAAGGAATAGGATGTGTTTGTGCTGGCATAACTACAGAAGTGGTTGTGTTTATAGTTTTCCGTTCCAATGTATCTAATATCAAGCTATCATATTTGAAGTAAAACCATGCCAAATAAAACTTATCTGCACTCATTACAAACCTAGAGTTCACAAACTTTTCTGTATAAAGATCAGATCAGTTGGGAGGGTTTCTAGGATATTTTGTTTGTTTGTTTGTTTGTTTAAAAAATCAATCTGTGCAACTAACCAGGACCAAATGCAAAAGCTGATGTTTTGTGTAATGAGGAGAACTTCAGCAAGTTCAGTGAATTTCTGCCACTGCGGCATGTGTTGAAACAAATGCAGAATAAACTCCAGGGATGATAGTGAGGGCATTAAAATTTCCCAAATCAAAAAGAAGAAAATGCTCACAAAAAATCAAAGCCATGAAGGGTAATTCTTAGCATTTACATTTCAATCATACCAAAAACATGACAGATAATTCTGCTCTGATTGTTCTGAGCTTTGGATGAAGCTTATGCCAAGTTGCTTGTCCTTGTGCCTTGAACAGTAAGAAGCCCACGTTAAATCTTGTTTCCCTAGTAAGAAAAAAGGCATTTTTTTGATAACCCAATTTCAAATATAACAAGAAAATATTGTGATGAAGGTGAACAATTTGGAGATGAAATGCTGAGAAGGAGACAACTTGGTATATGAAAGACTTATTGCAGCCTTAACATGGTTGATCCTCTCCATCTCTCCATGAAAGCTCATTTTTCCTTACTGTATTTCATCTATTCTCCTTCCAATAAGTACACTTCTGTTTCTTTATTGTGAGGCTGTGAAGCATAAATACTGATCCGTAACACATTGAAATAAAACCTGTTCTGCAATAACAAAATAGAGTTCCCTTGCCACCCAGAGTGATTTTTCACTTTAGTCACTTCAATTTGAGCTTGTCTAGCTCCACTGAGATCCTGTCTAATACCAGGTGTTTTTATCATTAATATCAAGCTGACACCTACATATGCATATTCCTATAAAATAAGTACTAAAAAATGTTAGCTTTTGAAGAGTGAATGTTGTTAGGCTCACTTTGCCAGGACTAGAAATCACACCTTGCACACCAGTCTCCTGGTGTTTGCCACTGATCTGCTTTCAATACCTGCTAAGTAAGTTTTTCACACAGTCTGACAGCAGATCCTGAAACAACACAGTATCTCTCTCAAATTCTTGCACTGGGTATATCCAATGCTCTGATTCTCCTCTGACAGTAATAAACACTGTTACTAAGGTGATAACAAAGTCTCTTGCACAGAGACAGGCTGACCTACCTGAATGCAGTACAGAAAGTCTCCGATACTTGAGTAAGAAACTAGCATAGCCATAATTAGAGCTCCTGTCATCTTTGGACTTGCTGTCCCACTGAACACTTCTAAATCCAGTGGGACTGCTAGAAGTAGATTCTGCTATATATTCCCATCAGACTCTCCTTTTTACTACCCTCTGACATTATTCCTACCTAAAATGATTTTTTTAGGAAGGATTAATTTTCCTATGGTAGTGCTTAAATACAAAATTGGATAATCCTATCCTATTTCAGCATAATATTTCACATAGGTTTTGCTTTTAAAGGTTTCTTTTCCCTTGAAGGTTATTATTAACCCAAAATGTACACAGTAATTTTGCTGTCATCTCTTGCACTGAGGCTTTTTGAACTCTTCTGAACCAGTCACACTCTTCACACATCACTCAAGGCAGTTAGAAAAACAACTCAAAAAGACATATTTTCAAATAGACTCCCCCCCCAACTCCCCAAAGTACATCTCTCTCTTGTAAGACAGGCCTAAATACATTGTAAATCAAATGCCGCTTTGCTGTCCATTAAAGTTATAAGTCACATTTTGTTTCTTTTTCCCTTCTAAAACTCTTGGGCAGTTCTCAGTTCTGGCCTTTTTTCTAAAAAAAAAAATAAAAAATTATTTTTTTATTCCCCACAGAATCACAGGAAGGATGGCAATGCAAGGCACCTCTGGACATTGTCCAGCCCTCTACCCAGAACCACACCAACTATAGCTGGTTTCTCAGGGCTTTGTTCAGGGAAGTTTTGATTATCTTCAAGAATGGATACTCTGCAACCTCTCTGGGCAGCTTGTGCTGCTGTTTGACCAGCTTCACAGTCAAAAGGTGTTGTCTTATGTCTAAACTGAATTTGCTGTATTTCAATTTTACCCTGTTGCTCACTTTGTTCCCCTGAGCTAAGGATGAATCATTTTGCCCTCAACCAGGAAAAAGGGAATATGTTGTATCTCCCCTTGTTCTCATGGCAAGTCCAGAGAACCCTGAGGTGTCCTTTCAGGACAAAACCAGGCTCTTCCAACCCAGACTGGGAGAACACGCTGAAATCCTTGAGAGCTGTTAGCAAATGTTAGTACGTCTTAGCCTGCTGAAAGAATAATCTCCAAAGTGCTACTTTATGTTAAATAGTCCTTCCTTTGCAGCACGGTGAGTAGGCAACTGTACTTAATACTGCAAAGCCTCAGGATTAATCTGAATGTAAGCACATTCTTCATAACTCTTCTGTAAAGCCTTTCAAAGGCATTACTTTCCAGTTAATGTAAATCAAAAACATTCCATCAAAATTCTAGATCTAAAACTGTCTACTCCAGCTGAGGATACAGTTATATATGTTTATGCTTAGCTATCGAGGAGCTAAACAAAAAAACCAAACAAAATCTGATCTAATCACAGAGTTGCTTCCAATCCACCGATGTTTCCAACTCAGACATGACTTATCTGCCCTTAAAAGCCATTAACTTCACCTGGCAATGAGCCAGAAAATTGAAATATTCCCAGCAGTATTTATAAGTAGAAGCAAAAAAGCTTTGCCATAGGTGCTCCTTTGGAACATCATGATAATGACCTTCTCATTCTATACCCTCTAGATTTCTTCCATCAAATATGATTACTTAAAGAATTCAGTATATTTAGAAAAAAAAAACAACGAGCTGCAGGTTTTGAAAGAATTAATGTTCCATTGCACTTTAGCACAGAGTTGCAGTCGAGTTTAAATTAGTTTTAGTGCACTGTACATGGAAAAAGTATTTTAATGGCTTGTTTGGAGTCAAAGCAGATAGAAAAATAGGAAACTAGCTTTAGAATAGCTGAGCATTTTTATAATTAGAAATAATTCTACAGTCTTCACAGTCTTAGGATATTTAAGATTAAGTAGTATCAAGTTATTATTATTGCTTGCTTTAAAATCGTCTAGCTAGTAAAACTTTGTAAAAGGAGCAGGAATAAGTATTTATATCTTCTTTTGCTGCTCTCTTTCCAGTGAAGTGGGTTCAATATGTTTGATCTTGCAATGGAAACACTTGATTTTTGTTCAGAATTTATCCAACTTATTAGCTTGACTTACTACAACTGCCTGCACCTCCAACCAATATGACACAATTTGTAAATGACTGCTTTACATCACCATGGTAATTTGATAAAATGCCACATTCACATTAGGGATGATAAACTGAGGCAAGAGTTAGATTATTTGGTTTGCCTGCAGCTATATAGGAAGTCTCTGGATAAGCTAGGAACTGATCAGTTGATCTTCACTGAAACATCCATCTACAGAACATACAAATTATATTCTGGGTATCACATGCCAAGGGCTCTCTGAGTCTTATGTATTTGCCAGTAACAGGACAGGAAGAGTGTGCATTGCTTACTCAGTGTTTCCCTGAATTATGGTCTGATGCAACTGATATTCATTTCAAATACACAGACACACTAACAGCTGGCTGAGAACTTCTGTTGGCAAGAGCTATTCATGTTATTGATCTTAGTGCAGCATTTTTTCACTTCACCTTAATAGATGACTGGACCTGTCACCAAATAGTTCAACAGAAGCTAAGTTTGAGACACTGTTCAATAACCTGGTCCAGCCTAAAGAGGATTTCTTTTTTAATGTTTTAGCATATTCTTATAAAATGTTTTAGTTCACTGTTGACCAGGTTCTCAGTGATTTGGCTGTCAAAGTTTAACGGATCCTTGCTGGACAGCTCCCAGCTTCCACTGGGGAATGCCTGGAGAGTTTCTTTTGGCTGGAGAGGCACTAGCTCCCCATCTGGACACCTGGACACTCCCTGCCTACAGCCAGGGGCTGATCGTGCAGCCCCTGGGCAGCCCAGTGCCCACCTCCAGCACACCTTCACACCCACCCTTGCTGGGATCCTCCTGCACCCAATTGCAGAGGCCCCCCAGGCACTCCAGATGGTCCCACCTGACTGCCCATTTGCCAGCCCCTCCAAAGGGCAACACCTGAAGGGTCTGACACAAAGCAGATGAGGTCCCACCACCTCAGAGAGGAGGACACCTGCTGTGCTGCAGCCCTCAGCACAACTCTCATCATTCAGAGGGGGAGAACCCAGTGCTGAATTATTAACAGTTCTTCTGTGAGAACTATATCAGCTGCAGCTGGCAGACTATGAGCACATTTTTCTCACTAACTTCATCAGTGCTTTGAGCAGGGTCCCCTCACCAGCAAGTACAAATCAAGGCAGTTTGGGATTTTTCTGTTTAAAAAGTTGGAGGAACTACTGTTTGCAAAATATATTCCCTGGCAGCCAGACAGGAAGACAAGCTTTTAAAATTTCCTTTCAAGACATAAAACAATGAATATTTAAGAGCCTATTAATTACTAAGCAAAACATATACTCATACTTTCAAAGAGCCCTATAAAGAAAACACAAAAGATGCACTAAAATAAGACTTCCACTTTAAAAAATTAAATTCTTCAAAGAGACTTTTCTTGCATGGCAGAAGATAAGGTAAAGCAACATTTCTTATGTAATTTTGGGATAAGAATTTTTTAAAAGGAAAATAAATCAAGTGGTTATATCTCTGTAGTAAATATTGTATAAAAATTTAATGAATACAGAATTCCATGAGCCTGTGCAGAATTTTATACAGGGAGCTGACGGTATGAAATATTTTTCTTCATTTTGCTTCGCATAAACCAATCTTCTTTTTTGGTTTCTCAGACCCTTTTTAGATAACTGACATCTACGTTCTCCTAACTTACCGCAGGTAGATATATATGGGTGCTTTTCTCTCTAATATCCAACTCAGGACTGGTACTTTAGCTCACTGGAATTTCTTCACACCTCCTTATCAATGGCAGTTCCACACTCTTCTTCTAAGCCAAATCCTGCTGAACCTTTCTTGCATTGATATAACCTTTTTCAAACCCAGTTATTCAGGTCTGGATCATAATATTGGTAACATGGTTGTAACCATGTCCTTCAACCCCCTCTTCAAGAGCAGCAAGTTAAAGAGACAAACTGACTGAGAGCAGGGATAATTCCAGATTCATACATATTCTTTATGACTAAATCAAAAGGAGACTGTGATCAACAAAATATTTCTTAAGTGATGTGCAGGTACAGTACATGCTATGGAGAATGTGAAACCAGGTGGATTATCTGAACTGGTAAAAGACACACATGATCCACTCACTAAAAAAAAAAAAAAATGCAAAAGCTTACTCACAGGTCTGGATTTAATGAGAGGTCTGGGGAGAAGAAAAAAGTAAAGGGTGTGAGACAACTGAGGACATCAGAGTCCGTTCCTGCCTTGCTGACGGTACCACCCATCATTCCCATTCCTGTGTGAATGATGTGGCAGTGTCTCAGTTTATCTTCCTTTCACAGCTCTGTCTTCTTTTCTTGAGTTTAAAGAATCTATGAAGATTCTTCAGGAAAGATGGAGGTTTGTGTCTTCAGGGAGGGATTTTTACTGTCTCTGCAGTATTGCCCCACCTGCCCCTAGACAGCACAGCTAATCTCTCAGGGTCAGCACACTTTGACTGGAAGGTAAGCAAGAAGGAAACCTGAGACAATGAAGAAGTAGAAAAGCTGGGTGAAAGAGGGTATTACAAAATAGGAGTGGAGATTAAAAAGAAAACAACAAACAAACACAACAACAACAAACCAATAACTGGATTGTCTGCATTTTCTAAAAGTCTCTTCCAAAACCACTGACGGCCCTTTTCCCACAGAATACAAATATGTTTGGATGTGTTCTGTGTACATACGATGTACATCCCTGTTGTACCTCCAGCAGCCATAATGAAGCTTGCTGCTCTACCAGCTGTGCCACTCTGCTCTCTCTCCTGGTTGAAGCCTCACACAGAGCCCTAACAGTAACAACACCCTTGAGACTCCACTGCAAAAAGCACTGCCTCTTCCTCAAGAACTGCTGAGCAGTTTCCTCATTCTCACATTTGCTATGCATTGATCCTTGTCTATCCTGTCTTCCCTTACATTAGGAAGGTGATAATGTAACAGTGTGTTTACAGCCAGTGCTGTATTGTACTGTGAGAGAGATGTGTTGAGACACACTGACTTAAAGACCTAGAGAAATTCCCTTCTGTGCCTCTTGCCATGTTTTCCAATTTCGCTCTTGAGCAGACCCAGTTAGCAATAAGACCCTTCCTTTATACAGAAATATCAAATCAAAACCAAGACCTGGTGAAGGAAATTAAGTCAAGGGGAAACAGAAAAAAATCATAACCAATCAAGAACACATTGGAAAAGTTCACTGAGCTGTAAAAGGCAAATTGATGTGGAAAAGGAGAAAATAAGAGGGTAAAACGTAAGAAAAATAAACCCAGAGAGCAGGAGACTCAGGTCTAGAAGACAGATTTGGAGTTAATAGGCTAAATACATTCAGAGAAACTGCACAGAGAATGTCCATATATCAGTAGGCTGGGGGGAAAAAACCCAAACAATGCTACAACAGTGAAAAGCCTCCAAAAAAATACCACATATTGTCATAGAATACTGGAGTAAGTCAGTCAAATAGAAAGGAGTCACAGATGAAATACGCAAAGGTGTGCAGCACCTGAAGTGGTTCAGAAGCAGGTGGTGGGTATAGATGCTTTTTTTTCCATTTGCCAACTTCTTATGCTTGATGGCAATTAATTTTGTTGAATAGAACATGCCAGCCATACAGTAAATAGCAACACTTGAAAGGAAACACACTGCATATTTTTCTGAATGGCAGATTTGACTTCAGATTGTCTTTTAAAAACAAACTGGTCTGTAGAAAAATACGTTGTGGTGCTAACTTATCCTGAAAGTACCCAGCCTCACAGAGCACTGTTCTTGGAGATTGTATTTCCCTGCTATTTGCCCTAGCTGTCAAATACTAGATGAAGAATTCTTGTTCTTCCCTTTACTACTCACTTTGTGTGCAGACACTTCTAACAGACCTAAATGCATTATTACATTCAGATAAGATAGTGTAGGGCAGTCTATGGCTCAGATGCAAATTATGTTCTGGATAGAAATAATCAGCAACAAATATACATTTCCAGAAGTCCACTGGAACTGGTAGAAGTATTTATGCACATTTATTCTATGGCCAGCCTAACGATCATGGGAAGGATTCTGAGAGGAGAAAAACCACAATGATACCTGCCAGCCTCAAAATGTACTATGTCATGCTCTTCTAAGGTCACTAAGTACCAGCTTTCCTTGATACAATATTTGTAATTAAATCAAACTCTGGATATTTAGATAAAACTGTACATTAATTCAAATATTTGGAAGAATCAGTGAATATAATTTCCTTTAAGATGAAACTTTTTGCTTAAGTGTAAATCAGAAAAGAACAGTGGACAATCTTTAGGTTTTCACATTGGTGTTCTACTTAGCTTCACTGTCCACCACAGAGACTTCAGGGTAGCAGCAAAACAGAGGGTGCCTCTGTGCATATTGCTCCTATCCTGAGTCTACTTTCCTCCTGCAGTATAGCAGTTGTAAAAAATATCAAGTAGTATGAATAGTCCTGCCTGCTTGGATGACACAGGCACACATTAAGCAAACATAAAATTGGGACTCTGGGTTCTTTGAACACCTACAATCAACTATTTGAGTCACTGCATATAAACTCTTTCCATTCCCCACTGACATGAAATTAATTCTAAGCAGGTACAAAGGGAAATGTGTCTCTGTCCCAACTGTAATATCATGAGCAGGATTGAGTAAATATATTTATCTTGAAAAAAGTCAGGCTTTCAGCATCACAAATTTATTTCGAGAGATGCTCGAGTTGTTTCCTATCTTGTGATCAGCTGCATCCCTGAAGCAATCTATCACCCTTTTATTTAAAAGAAGACATTAATGTAAAAAGATAGTTTTATGAACACCTGTAACCCCTGAAGAACAAGAGAACTCTGAGCATCAAAGCAAAAAAATCAAAAGAGGCAGCAAACAAGAACAGTGCAATTTAACAAAAGCACATGAGATTGATTTCAACTGAATGAGACTCTCAGTCCAGGGCCTGATTACCTAATTTTGAACAAGTCACTTCATCCTTAGGACTCTCTTTCCTTATGTGATGTCTACAGTGTAAACATGCAAGACAGTCAAAGTATGATGCAGGAAAGCCCCCAGATGTATTTGTCTGCCCTAGTGTTTCCAATATCTGGGTGAGGAGCTCTGCCAAAAAAACCAAAAAGCAAACACAGGAAAAAAAAAAAAAAAAAAAAAGCTAAATCAGTTTACACCAAGCTGAACTTGTAAGCTATCATGATTTAATTAAGCTAAAATCTGTAGGTTTTTTTTAAGGAGGCCGGGCCACTGAAGTGCCTACTGAGCAGTCTTGAGGTACTAAATATACTATTCCCCATCACAGGAGCATTTCTCACTTGACCAGCCAATCCTCATGGGCATGAGAAATTTCTTTCACTGCCTCGTAATAAGCATCTTCAGCAGAGAAGCTTATAAGAAAACACAGCACAGAGGTCTAATCTAAAATTTGATGCCCTAAATGAGTGTCAGTCACCTTACAAACAGATTGTGCACTCTGAGGTGGAAAAATGAAACTTCCTTCATTAAACCAAAAGGAATGTAGTGATTTTAATCACGTCCGCAAAGAACAGCCAAGCTGCTGTTCTGTAGTTTACCAGCACTGCAAACATCAGGGTTCAGAGGTTGTTCCAGAACACATCTGGTTGAAAATGGCGACTTCTGTTAAGAAACGTTGCAAAATTCCAGCAGCAGGCACTGAGACTGAGAACAAGCCAGGGTTTAGATTTCTTCTGTGCTTAATTTCAGTGACATACATGCTGAAAATTCCTCCAGGCAAAAAATTATTGCATGCAATACTCCATAGCACTGCATATAAATTACACGTTATGTGCATCAAAATAATACAGTAAACAAAGATGGAGCTATAGCTTCTACAGAGTTGAAAATTTGTTTTACTGACAACACTTCTGATAATCTGTAATTTTACTAACTCATCTTAAAAGAAGAACCATCCCCTCCTGTGCCATTACATAAAGGCACATGGGAGCTATATGGCTCCCCAATTCCTCACATTTCTCCAGAAGAAAGATTGGTACTTTAGCCCAATCTCTGCCATGAGACAAACGTGTCCTTAAAAAGGCAGCAAGAATGGAAGGTGCAAAGGGAACAAAACTTTATCTTACAAAAGGTTTCCTACTCTGAATGTGATAGGGTACCTGAAGGAAGAAACCTGCCAGACTTAATGTCAGAGGAGCTGTTTGCCTGGACAGTCAGCTGTCTCAGTGATTTCACCAACTATCCTCCTTATTGCAACATACCTGTCATTGGCCAAGACGTTGTTAAAGGTATCTCTGGAGGTACAGAGGGGCAAGGACTAAATGAACTCTTGTAAATTGTATTTGTGACATCGGGTGACAATTCCATGTACCTACCAGCCAAACTCCATCACCCTGTCATCCAGAATTAGTGCCGTGCACTTTCGTTTGGTCCTTTCTCATCTTGCATTTAAAACTGATTTTTAAATATTTTTTTCTACAAATACTAGCCCATTACACATGCACAGGGAAGGAGAAAGAGCAGACTGACTTCTGCATGAGCAGGGTGTTCCAGGGCAAGATCATAATTTATTTATCAGTTATAGTCTGAATAGCTTAGTCTGTACTAATAAGTCTCCTAAATTCATTATCTGTGTGATTTATTCTGGCAGACAAATTAGTAAGTGTAAAGAGATGGACAGAGCAGCCAACAGCTTTTCCATTTCAGTTCCAAGGGAATATAGCTGCTGCATGGTAGCAAAACATTGAATAAGAGTGTAGAAGTTCAAAGCTAAATAATTGAAATCTTCAGAGGGTAAAATCATCTCTTTTGCTAACCAACCCTGTGGAAGTGTTTTATGAAAAATACAAAGCTAGGCTCAGTTCCTGGATAAAACCTATAATTACTTTATAAAGACATATAGTAATTGAGGATGATTCAGAGATAGCTGAAGAAATAGCAGCTGTGTCAATCAAGGAAACAGTTCACAGAACTACATTTTTAAAGACTCCTCAAGGGCAATTGCTAGCTATAGTCCATCTGTTCATAAAAATGAGAAAAAAATCAATTATGATTTAAATGTAAATCAGATTTCAAGCCCAAAGCTTTAAATTTCTTTGTCTAAGATGGTCAGCATGCAGGTTTTGGATTTAACATCTGCTTGATCTATTTGAAGAATGGCTGCCAGGTCACACAGTTACATGTTCAGGTCTCCCCTTTAGGCCAAATTAGTGGACATTATTGAATTTTCCCACCTTTTAAATCAGTCAAAATGATATCCTAAACTTCAGTTTCCATAGCCCAGCCAGCACAGCAGCCCATAACCCTTCTTCCTCCAGATTCCTTCAAAAAGGGATTTTGCTGCTCTGGCCTTCTGGCAAAGCAGGCCCATGTCCCCCAGGGAGACTGAGTGGTGGCTCTCTGGCTGTGTTCTCTGTCTGTCCCCTCACATTTCAGAAGCAGAGAGCCCTGAAATTCCTAGCTTAGATTATGAACTGTAGGAAGAAGTTGAATGAAAAGATAATGACAGAAGTGAAACAGAGGTCACATCAAATATCATTTTGCAAATGACCAGTTTGGTTCAATGTCTCTCATATCACAAGACACTGCACATAGATATTAGTAGGAAACAGAACTCATAAGATAAATTGATGGGTATTCTCACATAAAAAGGGATGCAACTTGGGAAATAATGGAATTGAATTTGCTGTGGCAGCATGAACATCAAATTACGTTTTTGTTGGGAGAGCTGCAATGCTAAGAGCTAAAACCTCTTCAGTGTTTTTAATTGCATGAACACTGTGAGATCAGATACTTGTCCTTTTGTAAGATCAACTCCATGTTATTAATCTGCAGAAAAAAATGCATTCAGATAGATTTATTAAAGTTGTCTATTTTACTTGAAATACATACTGCAAATCCTGGGGAAGCAGGGAAAATATTCTATCTAACTGCAAATCAGACTCCACATTTCCAAAGGAACTAGCAGAACTTCACTGGGTTGGAGTGACTGATGAAGATTTATGTCAGCTGAGAGCTTGGTCCATTATTTCTGTAATACTAAGTAGATCATCATAAAAACATGACAGATGCAGTATTAATGATGAGCTGCTAAAAAGTAACCAGGCTCTCCCTTAAACCTTGCTGCTTCAATCTGCAAAATATGACACTTCTGGAATAAACGGCTCTTTCATTCCAAATCCATCAGATTTTGTATTTTGCCTCTCCTTGAAGTGATGGATTTTTTGGCTGGAACAAACTTTATAGTCAGGTCTTTTCTGATCCTGGGCTAGAGTTCACTAGCCTTCCTCTGCTTCTGAGGATGCGTGACATTTGTGTGAGAGGAAGATAATCTGATGGGCAAAAAAGTTCTCTCTCGCTGAGCCTGAAGCATGAACAAGCTGATACTAGATGAGGATGAAGGGGAAATCCAGAATAATGAATTGGTAACTCCCATCCTTTGCCCTCTAGGCAGTGAAGAGAAGGGTGTGCAGAGAGTGTGAGAATGGTGCTTTCACACGCTTCAGCAAGACAGTAGCTCTGCCCACAGTTCTGCTAAATCAAGGATGGACACCTGTCAGTGCAGGAAGAAACACAGCACCTTCTTTTGCAAGGAGCCACTGCTTAAGCAGGCACCAACCATCTTAACAAGTAAAAAATAAATCAATAAATAAAAGTACACTAAATGCTGCTTAATACTTTTAATTAGAACTGCAACATATCCCTTCAGACACAGCAAATTTATCTCCTTCTCCCCACCACTCTCCAGGAAGACAAACAAGGCATTTGGAGAGCATGTGGTGAAACCTGCCACTTTCCTTGCATTTACATGAAGGCATTTGGGGGAAGCAAGAGAATATTGAGCCTGCTTTCCAACCTCTTGAGGCAGGAAGAAGCCCATGCCATCTCACTGCTGTGCTTACCCACAGCTTCCTCAAGACTTTGCGCCTGCAGGTGGCTGAATGGATTATCATGCAGATGATGTGACCTTTTTCAGGGGCGCTCAGGAAGCCCTGTGAAAATGGCACCTGCACTGAGGAACCCATGCATCTGGAAATCATGCCATGCTTCTCCAATACTGCAGAACTGACTTTAAAAAAATCACTCTGTTCCCAAATAAATTGAGGCTATTTTGAGCTGCCTCTTGGATTTTAGCTTTAGGATTCTGGTTTTCACATTTTCCCTACAACATGAAGTACCAGAAGCACTTCCCTGTAAATAAACAGGGTTAAGAAGCCACAAGTGTTGACTTTAGGCTGTATCTCATGACGGTCTCGAAGTGCTGCAAAAGCAAGCAGTGATGTTGAACCACATTGAAGAACTCCAGCTGATTTCAGTGCAAGTATTCAGTTTGCAGCAGTGACTGTGCAGAGGTCAAAACGAAACAGTACACATTGCAGCTGCATGCATGCAGCATTGGCATGTTCATTCTGCTGCAGACAACAGTACTAGTATGGTCTTGAGTCATTTACTGATCACTAAATAATTAACATTTACCACCAAAATACTTTTATTAAACTTTTCTTTCCTTAACAGTTGAAAGCGGATCAGACCACAAACCATCAATATAGCAACATTTTCCAGTGCTTTTTGCATTTTCTTGAGAGATGAACTAGATAAATTAACTAATTCATCATTCAGATGAATAAGTTGTTTAGATCAGGAATATTTTTCCACTCTGACAGTTTATGTGAAAAAGAAAACCGGATTGAAAACATTTTTTCAAGCTACTCATTGTTAACAGTGTTGGCAGTGTTTGAGCTGAAAGATGCTGACTCAACAGCACTTTCATAGACAAGAATTTCCCTGAAGAAATGGAGAAAGGTATGGGACAGGGAAACAAAGAAAAAAAAAAAAAAAAGAACAACGAACCCAAAAAAACCCAAAACAAACATCATAGGGCCAAATTCTAGCCCACAGTAAAGCCGTTCTATGAAACTGTTGGTGGTGAAGAGTTGACATAGGAGCACCTCACAACTGTCAGAATGATGTTACCTCAGATTCACACCATTTGAGGGTGGTTTAGCATAGAATCACACAGAATCATTCTGGTTGGAAAAGATCTTAAAGATCATCGAGTCCAACCCTAACCTAACTACCAAGTCCAATGATTAAATCATGTTCCTAAGCACCAAAATGCTGCTTCCAATCCAGAGGCTAAGCCATCAATTCAGACCTAGTCCATGTGGAAAAAGGCTGCCTTTGCTGTCAACTCCAAGATCTCCAAGTTGTACAAAGCTACATCAAAGGCTGAACAGACTCAAAAAGCTTCCTGCGCTTTGCTGTGAGGTGTTAGACTTATGCTAGAATAGGCAAGCAGGTCCTGTGGCAGCTATAGCTATGCCCTCCCAAATGTATGTGCTGTTTCTTCTCCAGCACAAAATGGAAATTTCACAAGCAACTCGGAGAAAAGAAGCTTCTCCTACGAACTGTTTCCTTGGAGGGCAACAGCATTGCCAGAAATTGTTGCTTGTGTGACTTGACCCACAAAGAACCCAAATGGTTGCAGATGGAGCAGATTTTGCATTTTCATTTGATTTCTCTTACAAGTTTGCAAGAGAAATATTAATAGCACACTAATGGTAGCAATTACTATAATGAATGTAACAGCTGGTACCAGCAGCTGAGCATACATTTTGGTTTTATACTTTTCATGTACGGTGTGAGGTGGCTCTGAGCAGTTGCAATCACTGTCTCTCACTTTTCCTCTCTGAATTTTCTATTTTCAGCAAGTCTGTGCTTATGGCAAAATGATGGAGAGCTAACTCTGTAAATATGTCACCTCTCAGGAGGTTACTCACGGCTCTAAGAAGTAGGTAAAATGTTCAAAGTCTGGTCAGTCTCTCCATCTACACTGGTCCTCTTGACAAATATGTTTTCACCAGCGGAGAAAGTATCTTTCAGTTGTGCATCAAACAGTTTGTTCCTCCTCTTCCTAAACAGAAAATTGGGTGGAGGGACTCCTGCAGGAGAACTATGAAGCAAGGAACTATTGTGCTCACTTGGAAGCATCTAGAAATAAAGCGCATGTCTGGGTTCCCAAGATTGCCACCCACCTGCTCTGCTTCTGAACAGACCCTGTGAGGGTGAGAAACATAGCACAGACACTAAAAAGGGTAGTAAGGAGCTAAGGAAATTGTTCTGGCCCATCTTCACTCAGATTAAAGCCAGAATTTGAATTAAGAGTGAACTAGGCTCCTGCACTGCCAGACATGGGCACTAGCAGTCATGACTGATGGGTTTTAGTCAAACCTTATGATGATGCCAACCTCCCCAAAGGCAATTCTGTTCAGGGCTTTACCTCCAAATACCCAAATGTTGCCAAATTTGGCATTCAGCTTTCCTGTTTTAAACTTGGAATTCAAGCCTATTCAAATGCTTTCCTGCATTCATACGCTTTTCATGCTAAAAGAGTCTAGGTACTAAGGAGCCTGAGGCACTTCCAGGCTTCAGGAAAAGCATGCAGGAACTGAGCTGAATGCAGGAAACAAAGGAAGCATGAAAGGCAGTGAGCACTTCTGACATTCATTTTACATGGTGTGAAAACTTAAAAGGCTACAATGACTGTGCCTGCCATCTATTCACCTGCTGAACATTCAAGGATAGTATTCATTGAATTAGAATTGTTTCCTTCCCTATCTGAGACAATTCCTCTTTAAACCAGGCCTCAGACTGTTATGCAATCAATCAACCAAAATACCACAGAAGTACTTTTTTTCTCCTAAAGAGCTACATGTTCTAAAATTACCTCAGATCCTTCTGAGAAGAAAATGCTTCCAGAATTCACCAAGTTCCCAGGCTAACATCTGCATCTATTATCACACTTGGGTTTCACCTCTTGGAAACTCAAGTCAAAGTTGACTCTCATGGCCCAGTCTTCTAAACCAGCAGTACTGGCTGCTATTCCAGCTTGCACTGCCATCATGAACTGTAATGACTGTGTTTTCAAAAATTCTGTCAAATGCTTAGGGTGTGAACAAAACACAAGCTTTATTTTAAGCTTTATGTGCACTCAGCAGGACATAATTCAGCAATCTGCAATGTCAAAAGAGGGGAAAGACAGTGCAAGGCAGACTAGAGAGAATATACCAAGATTGTTGTTGAAGGGAAATTAATATCCAAGAAGCAACAGAAGAAAAAATAGAGTTTTTTTCCATGCTAAAATACAGCTTTAGGATCTTTACGATTCTGACATTGCTGGAATGCCAGTCCCAAAGTACAAGGCTCAGAGAAAAACAGAGAAGTAGCATATGTCTGCAAAAACCAGGGACAATTTAAAGGCAATCTGTCAGTGTAACAGCAAAACAGGCACAGTTGCTGACTTCAGCAAGGAAGCAGACAGCTGCATTTTCAACAAATGAGAAGATCTGAAGAAGAATTGCTGGCAGCTGTGTTAAAATAATAAAAACCTCTGGTCACAAGGGCAAGTGTTGCAGATACAAGTGAGTCAGACTATTTCAGGTCACAGGTTTTTGAACCTCTCAACTGCAAGAAACACCTACAATGTGGCCTCACATGTCTCTTCGTAGCAAACACATGATCAAAGGGAGAGAAATTCTCAGATGACTCAGCTGCCACAGGACCATTTTAGACACCTTTGTCTGGCTTGCTTGATTAATCCCAAACAAATTATTTCTATGAAAGGCAATGCAGAAGTCCTGTTTCTTCCCAAATCAGTGAGTGCCAGGTTGGTGGGAATAGAGCCCTAGAAAGGGAAGGCAAAATGTCACCACTGCTATAGAGTGTCTTTTGTTTAATTTTGTTTTCTTTAAATAGGAGGAAGAAAGACTATGTTCTTATTCAGATTCTACAATGCATTGATAGTGTTTTTCCAACTACACTCTAAATATTTCACAGCCCCCATTTATTTGTGTTCTGCTCTGGCTTCATTCCTGCCCTGACAGACATTCCAGCTACTGAAAGCCTCTGCTAAAACTAGACCTCGAGGTGCTGCCTATGGGCTAAATACTAGGGTGTATTCTTTTTAAATCTTTAATTTTATTATATTCAGTCCCCCGAGACAAAGAAAGCAATGCATTAAATCCAACATCTTTTTCAAAGCATTTACTGTGATCGGGAGTATATCACTTCATAAATGTACCACTGAGTGAATAGTAGGTGGGAGGACACATTTCTTGTCCCAAAATGCAGTGGTAGGCCATACCTCTAGGATTGTCCATGTCATTCTCCATTAAAAAAAAAAAAAAAAAGAAAATGCTAGGATGAAGAATTTGCTCACATACTTTCCAGAGACAGAAACATTTCTGTACTGTGGGCCCCATATAAATGTCTCTTGTAACAAAGAATGCAGTTTAAAAATGTATTATCTTCCTTGCCTTTCTGCAGCTGACTATTTCCAATGCCCTGCCACATCTGCTGCTTTGTGTTTACACAGTCAAAATTTGCCATGTCAAAAGGTACCATCCCAGTGAACCAAATAAAAAAAATTCAGTGAACCAGAAAACCCTTACCTGAGGAAAAAACACCACAGGTTTCAGTCTTGATGTAAGAAATTGCTGTGTTGTTAATACCTTCTACTCTTCGTTTTCAGTTTTCTTTACAAGTATTTGTTCTTTACGTCATTGTCAAACAAATCCCCTCAAAGAGAACCTTTCTGACCTTGTGATAAGCTGACCTTGCTTTGTTCTTTAATATACAGCCAATTTTTCCATTTCTTTTGGTTAATGAGCTCTCATATCCTTTCCTGTCAGTCTCACCAAAACCATACAAACCATAACTAAGCAATGTTTGTTTAAATCATTAAACCTGGGTTTCAGGCAATTTTGTGAAAATTACCATGGAGTGTAAAGTGGCTCTCTAACTAATAGAGAAAATGGCCATGAGCACAAACCTCAAACAACATGCATTTTTAATTCACCTATTCAGTCAACAGCAAAGCTCCTTGAGTTTTTTGTCTAAAAGAATAGGCCTCTAATATCATTACTAGTATTTTTAAATACAGTTGCCTTCCTTCAGACTCCTAAGTAACAACCTGGGTGTCAGATAATTTGCTGTGGGCTCTCTAGTGTGAAGACAATCTTAAGTTTTCCAACATGTTTCCACAAAGAATCTCCCTATTCCTGAAGTCAACATTCATTGGTGTTTATATGATTTCAGAAATACCTTTTAACTCCTGCAGGCAATTTTATCTGAGCTACCCTCAGTGGCCCACAGACTCTACTGTCTCCCAAGAAGTACCCTGACATACACAAATATATACCATCAAGTTTGCACCAGCATTCAAGATAAAAACAACCTTGTTCTTACCTACAATAATGTGCCAGCCACTGAAAGATATTCAGTTGCAAATGTTTTTCAGAGTATATTCCCTCTGGACACGGAGCTGTTTTAACCTTTGCTGAATGCTCAAAAGTGTCTGTACTACATATTTTCCTTTTTCACTGGGATAAAGAATATGTGTGATGTCATGCAGCTGTTTAAGAACAGGGTGGTTTTGGAAAGGTTGCTTACAAAGCTAGTGAGTTTGGCAGAGTCAAACAGCTCAAGCATGTTTCAAGGAATAATGAGTACAGGGGCTTTTCTCACATACCCAATTTCACAAGGGACTGGGCTGAAAGCCCAGCTGATACTCTATCAAACCAGCCCCAAGGTCTTTAATCAGGCAATTTATCCATTCCCTCAAAATCACCAATGAAAAAAATATAAAACACCTGTGTATTATTCCTAAATTAAGTGACTTATTGATATCTTAGTAACTAGTCTCCTTTTATAATAGCCCAATGAATGTTCTTAGTCAGCCTGCAGAAACTGGAGAGGAGAAAGGCACTAAAAATGCTGTGAGCTGGAGCTCAAATGTCAAGGAGCACTTGAGCTTTCAGTTACCTGAGCTGTGCAGCGCCTCTACTGCAGCCAGTGTGGAACAGTGCAGAAGTCCACAGGACAACTGGTCTTGGAAATGAGAACATAACCCAAATTCTGCCCTGTTATACAAGGAAAAAATCTCACTGGGAAGCCTACTGAAATCCATCAACTTTTTGCCAGATTGGCAGAGAGATAATAGGGATTAATAGGATTTGGTCTCCCACAGTATATGCATTCAGCAGCAACCAGGTAGACAGTGTCACATACAAATATCTGACTTGTTAAAATGAGGTTTAGCAATGCCAGGTATGTGATTTTTGACATTTAAGTATTTTAGAACCAGGGTAGCTATTTAGCACATTGCATTCAAAATAGCTCAGTAACTTGGTGCTTCCCTGTGCTGACTCAATATGGTGCAGAGATCCTTTGAAGGTAGTAAGCTCCAGCAAATGGAGAACCCCCAAATCGCTGGAGCAAAATACAGCATTTTCTGCACGTCCTGGTAATGGCTGTAACTGATGTATTACCATAAGAATTTTCTCTTCTCCTTTACTTATGTTTTTAAATGGGTTATTGTTAAAAATTATGGATATACAGTATTAGACTGGAGGGGGTGATTGGTGTGGGATTTTTAAAAATAATAGTTCCATTTAAGCAAGAAATCTAACTTGAATGGATTATTTTAGTACTTTTCTAGAAACACAAAGATTTTCTGCCATGGGTTGTGTGGTCAAAATCCAGATGCAAAAATATCTTTGCTGAATATAACCATTTCAGTTGTGTTTCAGTGACTTAGCATTTATGCATTTAGATAGCAACTACTGTGGCATTTTAAAAGGCTCCTGTGAATGGCAAGCTGACAAGTGCTTGCATATCATTCTAAGTAAAACTACTTCACATTGTTCTGCTGACTATAACAACTATAATTACTCTTTTATTCAAAATGCTCAACATGTTTAAAGGAAGAATACAAAATCTTCCCTACATGTTCTACTGAACAGCAAATCCTTAAGTAGCAGAACATGTAAATTAACAGTATGCCAAGAGTTGCCCTAAATAAATATCACCCTGTCATCTGCAGTTAATTTGACTCAGTCTGACAATGCTGAGATATTAGACTTCTGGGTAGTGAGCTTGCAGAGAGGAAGGTAGCAGTGTGACAAGCTGTTGTGCTCAGACAAACAGTTATCTGTTGTGCTCACCAAGCCTTTGCTTGGCTTTGTCAGGATGTTCACTGTAGGCCTACAGAGAAGAACACTCAATCTGGGTATTTAGTCAAACTACCAGCCGTTTCTTTGCTCAAAAGTTGCATTTGAAGACAGCCACAATGTTCTGAAACCTATTCAGTATTTTTAAATTGCTCAGCAGCTCACAGGGAGTACAACCCTGAAATCCATGGAAATACAACTGCTTATTTCACAGAGCCAAAAATTCCATTCCTGTTCTGTTAATTTCCTGTGAAAAAATTCATTATGAGTTTCTGCTGCTTGCATTAGCATTGGGAAAATACTTAATTGATTTTGCTCAAAAAACAGTCAGCATTGGAAGACAAACTTTTTTGGACTAAATGACATTTTCAGAAATAAATAAGTTCATAGCCACAGTTCTAGATCAACTTGACATAGAATAAAAGCCTCACATGAACACAAAATCATATGTAGCAGTTTCTTCAGTGTCAGAACAGCCTGTTCAGGCCACAAATGTGAGCCCGATGGGAAATTCTTTTTTGACATATAACCCATTACTTACACCAACAGTTAGACTTTTATGATTACAGGTTAATGACTTTTCAAAGAAACATTCTGGAGGAGGGAGCTAATAGAGGGTTAGAAATTTAAAGAAAATACAAACACCTTTGCCTCAACAACTCAGTACATATTGCTCCTATATTTCACAGATCCTCCTGGAAGCCCATGGAAGACAGGGAGGTGATTCGACAGCAAGGATTCACCAACAGCAAGTCCTGCTTGACCAGCCTAGTGACTTTCTACAGTGGAGTGAATACAGCAGTGGACAAAGGTAGAGCTATGGATGTCATCTGTCTGGACTTCTGTCTGGACTTTGACATGGTCTCCCACAACATCTTTCTCAATATATTGGAGAAATACCGATTTTATGAATGGACTGTTCACTGGATAAGGAATTGGCTGGATGGTCACATCCAGAGAATAGTGTCCAGATGGAGATCAGCGATTAGTGGTGTCCCTCAGGTGTCCATATCAGGACCAATACTGTGTAATACCTTCATCAACAACACAGAAGTTGGGATCAAGTGCATCCTCAGCACATTTGCAGATGATTCCACGCTAAGTGACACAGATGACATGCCTGAGGCATGGGATGCCATTCAGAGGGACCTGGATAAGCTCCAGAAGTGGGCCCATGTGAACTTCATGAGGTTCAACAAGGCCAAGTGCAATGTCTTGTACTGGGTTAGGGCAACCCCTAGTATCAATACAGAGTGGGGCATGAAGGAATTGAGAGTAGACCTGCGGAGAAGGCCTTGGGGGTACTGGTGGATTAAAAGCTGGATATTTGCCAGGAATGTGTGCTCACAGCCCAGAAAGCCAACTGCATCCTGGGCTGCATCAAAATCAGCATGGCCAGCAGGACAACAGAGGTGATTCTGCCCCTCTGCTCTGGTGAGACCCCACCTGGAGTGCTGCATCCAGCTCTGGAGTTCTCAGTACAGGAAAGCATGGACCTGTTGAAGTGGGTCTAGAGGAGAGAGGGTCACAAAAACAGTCAGAAGGATGGAGCACTTCTACTATGAGGACAGGCTGAGAGAGTCGGGGTTGTTCAGCCTGGAGAGAAGGCTCTGCGAAGACTTTATTGCAGCCTTTTGATACTTAACGGGGGCCTATAATATAGAAAGATGGGAACAAACTTCTTAGTAGGGCCTGTAGTGATAGGACAAGGGGTAATGGTTTTAAACTGGAAGAGGAGATATTTAGACTAGATATAAGGAAGAAATATTTTACCGTGAGGGTGGTAAAACACTGGCACAGGTTGCCAAGAGAGGTGGTAGATGCCCCATCCCTGGAAACATTCAAGGTCAGGTTGGAAAGGGCTCTGAGCAACCTGATCTAGCTGAAGATGTCCCTGCTTACTGCAGGGGGGTTGGACTAGATGACCTTTAAAGGTCCTTTCCAAAGCAAACCATTCTATGATTCTATGAAAATTATGGAACATTTCCTAAGGAAATATTCCATACACCCTGACTTCTATATAATTGGAAAAGGAGATCAGAGGCTGGAAATGGAAGAAGGTTTACTGTGATTGCTGTGGAGAAGATGGGTGGTGAAGGATGGATTTTCTCTCCCTGGCGTTCGAAGCTGCTAACTGGTGGCTTTGCTTGCCTTGGGATACTACAACTGCTGAAAGCTTATCCACATTCAGAAACAGGTTAGAGAAGTTCCAAGAAATCCCTGGAGGACCTCAAAGCATGTTATTGACCATAAGTGAAACTCCCACTGACTTTCCAAAGCCAGTATTCCATTCCTGCGTGCACACAATCTCCCCCCTTGCATATGCCCTGAGAGCAGTAAGCAGGTACACACCCAACAACCAAAATGTTCATTGTGCTGTAAGAAAAGATTGTTCTGGCCCATCACTCCAAGATGCTCACCTGTCCTCCAAGGATCCACACCAAATTATGCTTTCCTCCTCACCAGAAAAATGTTTGAGTTGGAAAATGGTAGAATTTGTTTCTGATCCCTGTCTCTGAAAATCTGATTAAGACAAAAGACTTGAATATTTATAATGAAGACTTCACTTGCCCTTGAAAACACTGAAAGATGGCTGTGAAAAATAAATATATTTAAGGGCAAATTCACACCCTTAACTTTTTAGAATAAGATGAAGCAAAGTGTAGAATTTCTCCTACCTCGCTGTCTTTTGTAAGAAACAGAAAAAAACCCAAACTCCACCCAAATTAATGTTTAAAAAATCTTCAGACATTGTTAGTTGTGTGTTGTTTCAATAGTTCTTAACAAATGTATCAGCAAATACTCCTCCTTTGCATGTGCTCTGATGGTTTACACTGGCCTATACAGAGATTCCACTTATAAAACCTGTCTAGTTTAAGCTCAGTATTTTCTATTTTTGCCACACTAAGCAATTCAGGTGGGTGGTTTAGAAACTAATACGCTTTCAGAAATACCCAGTTTTGTTAATTTCTGTGCTCCCCATTTATCACTGTCAGGCTGCAAAGAGGAACGGGAACAAAATAAAAAGTGTATTGCACAGAAGATGTAAGGGTTGCTGCACATTTTGTTTCCTCCTGACACACTCTACCACAGCTATAAAAAGTGAAAAATCAAGTGCCCTGATTACCTTCTAGACCTACAGTAATCTAATCAGTAAATCAAAATGATACACACATGACAAAAATAATATATGCAACAAGCCCAATGTTACAGAAGGGTGCCATGTGAAAACTGTCCCTCCAGACAAAAGCTGAAATAAAAATACTTTCTCTTGTTCCCCATAACACTTAGTTTAATTTCCTTGCAGGTCGAGGTAGCCTAATTAGCTCTAAATAAGGAACACCCAGAAGGGTTTGTTCTATCTTACATTTTTTTAAAGACTAAACATGTGATTCATTCAACTGAACTCTGGAGCTTGAAATTCAGACAATTTTGTCAAATGTGGTACTGCCCTTTCCCTCAGATGGGGTTGCTCTTGCAACATTTCAGCTCCTGGATGACATTTCTTTTTAAGTCTCAGTTTTGGTTTAAGCCAAACCAATAAATGCTTCTGTGGCATGTTTCAATTGCACATCCTTCACATCATTTCAGCTTAGCTCTTCACCTGATGAAGCACCGTCACGTGGCATGAGAGAAATAAAATGGTGCAGGCAGAATGCCAAATAGATGAAAGCATTTTTGGTGCCTGAATAAAATCAACACTGTAGCTTCAATCTTGAGGCTTCTTCTGGAAAACCAGCTAGCAGGAACTCCTTTTTATTATGTACCCAACCTCCATGCTATACAACTGCTGCAGAGGTCTCTGCTTTCTCTAGCAAAAGCACTTCCTTATCAGGAATATTCAGAGATTTTGTAACAAGTAAACAAGCAACAAAACCTCACCCTACATTTCTGAGTTGTCTGTGACGAGGTATCTACATAGCTGGCCCTGGTATGCTTTCCAGCCCTGACTGAACAGCAGGGCTGCTAGTTAAGGGCACAAATTTAGACACAAGCATGAGCCATATTGTTCTCTGTTTGCCAAGGACAACTGTAAAATTCAGATGTATGGTATTTTAGGCAATGTTCTTGCACTTAATAATATACTATACTGAAGAAAACAATCCTATTAATTTCCATATACTGGTGTCTGCAAATAATAATAAAAAAGCACAAGATTGATAAACCTACTTCAAATTTATAAAATATATCTACAAGCATGATCCAAGAGCTAACAAACTGTGGTAGTTATATTGATATCTTTAGCTCAGGCATCATCATGCAAATAAGCAACTGCTATATTTTAGTCCTCATGAAATGCTGACACGCGTGCATAAATGAGGAATCACTCTGCCAAGTTCTTCTCATGCTCTTTCAGTTTAAAGTGGCAAGAACCTCATCTAGGCAGTCTTACAACAAGTGTCACTGGCCACAGATGATACAGAATCTTTGCATAAACTATTTTGAAAAACCTGGATATCAACCAATGTATGGCTTTTAATTCCAAAGGCTCTTAGATAATTTTGGAAATAGGGTACTAAAAGAAAGAAAACATGAAGTGTCTTGAAAAATCAGACATATGCTTTCCTAAGTGATTTTTGCTTTCATTCCTACATGGTGCTACTGGTTATTACTGGTTTATAGCAATTACTATTTCTGACTTGTGCCTCATCAGAAACCTGGGATTTTTCTCACATACTTTCTTCAAAACATCTCTCCATAGATTAAGAAATGCATTTTTTTTCAAGATGCTACTTTGCTCCATTTACGACAGTGAAAACAAGTGTCTGCATCTTTTGGTTATAATTTGATTGATACTGATCTGCAATTTCAGGTATTCTCTGAGATAAGTGCTATAATTCTTTGCACAGTTACCATTTTTAGCAGGAGGATTACAGTTTGTCTGTTTAAACAATTACATGCAAGAATGAAACTCAAAAATAAAAGGTAAGAATAGCCAATTAGTATGTATTTCACATTTCTTTTTCTGGAACCTGTAGGAAAAAAAAAAACCAACATCAAATCAGAAAGAATAAATTCCACTCTAAATTCCTATTGTTGTCCTACCATCCAAACATCTAGAAGCTACATTATCAGATGTTGCCTGAAGTTGCATAAATTAAATAAATTAAATAAATAAACAAACAAATAAAGTCTTAGCTGCAACGTAGCACCATTTTGTGTTATGTTCTTACATGCAGAAAATTCTAGAAACTGCAACAGCTTGACTTTTCTCAAGTACACTGTATTAGAATGTCCCAGACAATAATTTTCCCTCCCAGTATTTCAGTTCTGGTAGCCTACAGAGTTTGCAACCCAGTATACAAAAAGTCAGCTACATTTCTAAATCAGCACAGTTCAGACTTCAACATTTTCTTCATTGCTACAAGGCACTAAAGGAACTCTTAATACAGCTCTATTCAAATTGACAACAGTCTTTAAACCTAAATTATGGTGTTTAAACATGTTTAGAGTTTCATAATCTTATCCATCACATTACCTACCACTATAGCATCTATGCCCAGACTAGAGTTTGCAGCTGGTTTTTACTCACAGGGCCTAGGGCAACTCTCTGCCAACATCTCCATGCTGGGACACCAGCAGAGCCCTGTGTCATCTGCCAAGCCGTGCAGAGATGTCCCAGCACAGAGATGACCCTTCCCATCTACTCACATATATAAGTACTTCTCTTGGGGCAAAATGCTGTGGAGTGTCCAGAGAATTTGCCGCTGTCTTAGGTAAAACAAGATAATTTGCAGTTAGCTAACTGGCATTGACAGAACTAGTTCTCTGCTAGGTGTACAGTAAGAAGAGAGAAAACACCACAGCTACACACTCTGGTGGCCCTGGTGCCATCTCAGATGTGGAGACAGCCTGGCCCCATCAGAGGGCAGCTTTGCCTCTCCACCACCTCTGGCTGATCAGCCCGATGGGTGAAGGCAACAGAGGGGGCCTAGAACACCCAGGATGTGGTTAGACCTCAGAGGTTCCTTCAGCGTGGCACACGGTGGCTACCTTGGAGTGTGCTGAGAGCTAGGCTGGCCGGGGAGCAGGGCAGCACTTAACACAGCACTCCAGGGGAGAGGAGGCTGGACACCAAGTCTCAAAGTGAGCAGTCACAGCTTCACACCCCTGGGTCCCTCAGTTCTGCTTTCCTGGCACCGTTGCCTCGGCACCAGCACAGCTGCTCGCTGTGGTAAATATCAAATAATTAGGTTAAACAAAAATACAGGCAGCAGGAGCAGAAATTAAAAGGAGACATTTCCAATAGAAGATTTTAAAGAAGAACCTGCAGTGTGGTATTTCAGAGAAGACTAATGCATTTACCTCATTTCTTAGAATACAAAGATTCCCACATGGTGTATTTACATTGAAAATTGCTTTGGGATCACTTAGTTAAAGTTATGTTTGAGAAAATGCTAAGAGCTGTCACCAGAACCAATTAAAATTATTTATAGAAAACAATTTTTCGTATGCTTGAAAAAACAGAGACAACCTGGGAGAGATGCAGAGAAACTGAATGGGAATAGATTTTTTTAAATCTAGACAAGGTTGAATAAAATAGCTTTATCTGTATTTTCTGACTTTAAAAATCTTTTTAAACCACTGGTAAGAAAACAAAATACTGAGAGAATCATTAGTTTCCATCTCCAGTTTATGCAAAACAGGTAACAAATTCAGTAAGAGGATTTGAACCTGAACGGAAATAAGGCTCTATATATTTCATCTAACTCACCTCCTTTCTCTTTCCTGGTCATATTTTCCTTCCCATTAACTTTAATCACCACATTTGAACTGACATTAGCCAAATCAACTTCTTTACTGATACTTCTTAACAACCATGATCAACTTGATCTTTGCAAATTGCTTATCTCTCTGGCACAGTTCTTCCAATTCCAGACTGTGGAGACCATCTGCCTTCTTCTCACATCCTGCTTTCTGAATCCAGACATAAAGCTCTTTATTCTCATGATACACCTTCTCCTTTTCTAGCCTGGCTAAATCTCTTTTCACACACTCCTCTTTTACTGATAGCAATCCTTCTGTCCATGAGGGCATTCCTGTCTCAAGTATTCTCACTGGCTCCCTCTCATTTGAAGATTCAGATTAATTTATTTTAACCTTTAGTCATAGGTTGTTCATTGTTAAATTAGAAAAGCAGGTTAGGACTTTTAAGATATTCCTTCAGTACTTATCTGAGAGATGTCATTATTGAATTAAGCTCTACATGTAGCATTTGGAGTAGCCAGCAAGTTGTTTCAGCAGGAGCAAATTAAAGTTCTCAAAGGAAGTACTTCCTTCCCTCAAAATCAAAATCCTCATAAAATTTAAAAATTCTTTCTGTTCAAAGACATTATTCAAGTGCTTTTAGATAAATATGAGGAAACCAAAACACATAGCTTGTTCAAAAGCTGATTTGCATTTTATTTCCAGACCAACTGGAATGGGAAATTGGAGGAAGTCAGTGTGATCAGCCTTCAGAGTTATATAAATCCTAGAACTGCAAGTTGCTTTTATCAATCAAGACCAAACATCAGCACTCAGGTTTATTTGTAACAACTATTTATCCATAGTTAGGCATTGATTGTGTCTGGGTCATAAAGAGAGGGCCATTTCCTCCCCTGTCACCTTTTTAGAACACCAACATGGCTCAATCCATTTGGACACTGCAGGCCGATGAGGTTAGGGACCCTGCCTGCTAGCTCGTCCCTTCTCTCAGCATGCAGCACAGCACCAGCTCCCTTCTGTGGATACTTATGAAAAGGTTCAAAACCAAATTCCTGAACCTTGCCACTGCCACAGCCATAATAGTCAATCTTCATCTAGCCTAAGAGGGGTAGGAGAGCCCCTACCACCAGTACAGTGGCAAAAGTAGAGTGGGTTCATGACCAAAAAAGGTCAGCAGTGTCCCTGCTGCCCTGCCAGGCATCTGCTCCTGTCAGGTGTGCAGGCTTAGAAACAAGGGCTTGGGAACTCACCCAATGTTTCATCTTTTTACCATGTCCTTTCCCTGCACCAGCCTCCTCCCTGGTTTGTTGTGATTTTTTAAGAATTAACAGCATTTCCTACTTACTTCCAGAGTAGACCCATGTAACAGTTCTAGACAACTGATCACCCTCCCCAAACCACCAGCTTTCCACCTGACAGATACTTACCTAACATCAACCCCCACAATCAATCTTTCTGTTTCTCATTCAGACAGTTCATTAAGAGGGGCACTCAATAACCTGACATCAAGCATCTGCTTTATCTTTAAACATATTCTCAGGCAGCACAAGTGCCACATTCTATTCTCCAAGTTAAAATAAAATATATTTTGCTAGCAGAGATGACTGGATTTTTTTTTTTTTTTGTAATGATTTAGTCAAAAGTAAAATATTTTCAAAGCAGTTAAGACCAGGCAAGTCATATAAAAGGATTCAGGACATTTGAAGGATGTTGCATTGTATAGGTAACATATCCAGATGATGGATAATGGAGTTTCCATTGCAGAAAAGCTGCCATCACACCCTTCTTTGAAACAAATTGTATTTGATTGACAGTTTGCTAACAGACCTATTACTATTAAAGAAGTAGCATGGTCTTTTCACATTCTGCCCATAACTCAGCTATGCTGATTACAATACTGGAGATAAAATGATCAGAGTGTTGGGAGGCAGGTTTTGTTTTGTTTTGCCTTTTTTTTTTTTCCCCTCTAAGATGACAATTTAAGGCAGAGACAGGCTTTGAATTACAAACAGCTGATAAATGTTCTCTGGCTACAGCACAGTCTGATAATTCACTCAGTTTCAAATCTGCAGTTATGATTCTGAAGAGCCTGGCTTATGGATTGAAACAGGTCAAAACTCTCATCACACTGCAAGCAGACCACAGATTTGGAGGTAACCCTGCATGAACCACAGAGCACTCTCACTGATCCCACATATTGGTTAGCCCCAATCCAAGTCTACCCATCTCTTCAGTCCAGCTGGACCATTGTCCCAGTAATAAACCTCTGGGCAATCCAGCCTGAATTTTCTGGCCAGTCTCCATGTCCCCTGCTGGTCTGGCTGGAAGAGGTTTTCAGAGATAGGAGCAAATATTTTTTTGGCCAGAAGAATTTACTCTACAGGAGAAATAAAAATCTGTCTTCTGTTTATGCATCTCCTTCATGTCTGTGAGGCATGGCCAAAATCCTCTTCTCAGAAGAATAGGGCTGAATCTCTTTTTTGCCTCTTTTCCAATATGGAGGCCTAATGAGTAACTATAGAATCACATCATTGTTTTGATTGGAAAAGATCTTTAGGATCACCAAGTCCAACTGTAAACCTGTCACTGCCAAGGTCACCACTAAACCAAGTCTCTAAGCACCACATCTACATGTCTTTTAAGTATCTCCAGGGATGGTGACTCACTCAACTACTTCTCTGGACAGCCTGTTCCAGTGCCTGACAACCCTTTCAAGTGAAGAAATTTTTCCTAATAGCTGTCTAATATGGCACTCAAGGTGATTTGCTCCATAACATTCCCTAGCACCAAGGTCAGACTGACAGACCTGTGGTTCTAGCAGAATCTAGAAGAAAAGCAGAGCTCTGAAGGACAAGCAAAGCTTTCAGCCTTGTGATAGCTAGAGAACCTTTACCATTAGAAGCAATCAGACTTAGTCATACACATGGGTCACTGCACTAGCAGGCTGCACCCTAGGAATCACATAAGAGATGGTGGTGGTGGTGGCTGATGGTGGTGCCCCATGGAAAGGAGCAAGAGTTGCAGAATTCCTTGGCAGCTGCAATCCTGATTACAGCAAAAGGCAAGAAAGCTTCCCCTTTTCAAAATTTTCATGTCAACACACTTGGAACAAAAGAAATTTAGACTCAATGATTTTTTTTCTTGATTCATCTGTAAAACTTCCTCAGTCATAAATCACAGGCAAGCTCAGAATGATCCCAGGGCACTTAGGCATGTGAGTGCCAAAATGGTCCTGTGCCACAGGGTCATCCAGATTGACACACTCTGTTGCTATCAGGACACATGAGTGCAGGCAGCAAAGCCATGGATACTCATACCCTGTACACTCATATCTAACTTGTTCTTTTGGTGCTCAGTGGGAGTCTCAGCACTGTATCACATGGACATACCCCCAGGGTGGCACTGCTTCTTCTTTGCCCTGCAGCAGGGAGCCTTCAGTCTCAGGAGTCGTGGTAGTAAGCAGGAACTGAGTCTCTATATATGAAGAGGAGACAAAGGTCTGATGGGGGGAGGGAAATTTCCTAGGGCCTCTGGAGTCACTTTATAGGCCTGCTTAGTCAGCACACTTAGCAGACAATCACAGCACATGTAGCAATACATGCACGTTGATTTCTCTGTTCAGTATTTGCTGCTGTAGCTTCCATGTCCTGCACTCCTTCCCACGAGCACACCTTCTGGCCAGCAGCCTGCAGCAGGGATCTACATCTTCTGTAGTCAAATAAATAGCTTCATTTAAAATTATTCAATTTAAAGCATTTTTGCTGCTAGTGACTGGAAAAGTGCTCCCTTGTGTAAATTGCTTCTCCATTTAGGAGTGGTGTTCCAGTTTTGTCTTATCTTGGGGACTGGCCAGATAAAGTCCAGGTACCTTTTTTACAGATAAATACAGATGCTTCAAAAAAATTTCAAGTTTGCAACAGCTTAAGCATAAATGATTCTGATTTGGTCCCAACTTTTATAGTCCTCCAGACCTAAAATGCATCAAACTGCCTGATAAGACATGTGCATGCTTTACTAATCCCAGTTTTCATCTTATCTCACCAACAAAATAGCAGCACACTCGGAATCACAAATGCTATCTCACTTCTAGAAGTCGACATTCAAGGTGACTGAGTGAGATGCAGAGAGAATTAATTTTCTCCAGTATTGTTATGGCTGATTTCTACCTCAGCAGTGACACAGTTACCCAAGACACATATATAAACACCAGATAAAGAAAATCAAATTCTTGTCTCAAAGAGTGTTTCTGAAGGTGGCAAGAAGAGGTTGGGTGGAAGACACTGTAGAAACCTCTGAGCAAGTTAAATAATGGGCAGACAAAACAGCAAATTGTCTGATCTTCTTTATAGTAAGAGTTTGTGCACCATGTATTCTTTGTAGTTTTTTAAATAAAGTTGTTCTTAAATAGCATAAGAACAGAATTGCTTCAGGTAACTTCAAAAATATTGATCTATATGCAAATTCTGTAATACTCCACATTAAAATAGATTGGCTTTTCTCTGAACCTTGCTCTGTTTCAGACTCCCAGGTATTTAACGATGTTCTAATGTTATTCTCTAACACGGCTTGATGCAGTAGTATGACTTGGACTTCTTTGAGTTTTAGAAAAGCTAGATATGGCAGTAACAAGTGAACAAACATTTTAAGAAAGCCCCCTAAAATCAACAGCCAGCTTCTCTTCATAAAGCAAAATTTGAGTTTCTTTTAAACATGCCTGTGCTTTCTGAGGCTACTGATCAATGTTTCTCTCCTTATTACAGGTTTTGAGAGTTGCTGACAGCTTAATGAATCAAAATTTCAACTCAATCTGAACTGAAAGTATTTCTGGTATGCAGGCACACCTGATACTGGATTTTCACAACACAAGAACTTCATCACAGCCACAGAGCACATTTTGCCAATGGTTAATTGAGTACTTTTCAAAGTACCATTTCTAAGTGGGACAGAGTGACACTGGAAAATATAGATCAGACACCAGGTAACATTGCAACTAGCCTTCTGCTAGGCTGAGTAAAGTTCCAGAATCAACAGCGTGAAGGTTATTTGGTTTGTTCTTAGCATGACAGATCATCAGGCAAGTCAAGTGGCCTCTTCTCCTGTAAGGACGGATCAGCATCTTCTACTACAGACAAAAGGTACCTGGCCAAGTTTCAAAGAGCAGCAGGACCTGTGGAGCAATCAGCTATGTGTGGCTTAAAGCATTTCACCTCTGATTCTATGATCTGACTACAAATTTCCTTCAGGATACAGGCATTCAGTTTGTCTTCAAGCCAGCTTGGTCTTTCAGAGACGCTTCAGTGCTATATACCCGCTTGTTTTCTTCAGCTCTTTTCTCTAGGATAAGCTTAAAATAAAAGCCTAAACCTGATGTGGTAAGAAGTGAAAAGAAGGTGGTTCTGGCACTCATAAGTAATGTGAGCTGGCATATGATTGATAACATTAACTTGATAAATTCCCCTGTGCTGAGCTACACTCTGTGTGTGACTGATGCAGAGCTGCTGGAGCGCTGGGAAAGAAGACGAGCCTTTGTGACAGATGGGTGGATGTTTTGCAGTGTTGAAAAAGAAATGACATCCTTCTCAAAATGTCATTTTCCTCCTTGCGCTGGCATCCCCAGGCGTCGCGCTGCTGGCAGGATGGTCTCAGCAATGAATGACTGACACCTTGACTGAAGGAAACTGCAGAATGCAAATAGGTGCTGCAGAACATACAGCCAGCTAGGTCAGGGCTGATTGGGATGATGACAACTGCTGCCAATTACAGAGGTGATTTGTTACTTCACTGCTGCTTCTTGATCTGGAAGGCACTTACAGACTTCCTGACTTTCCAAGAGGAGGCAGCTTTGCTCCCCTGGAACTAGGGCTAACCTTCTGAGATAAGCTGCCAGGGCTTGAGGCAGAACCCCCTGCTCTGCCATGCTGAAGCTTGGGGCTATACACAGACATCAGGAGTCAGGGGCTACAAGCCAGGACTCCATCTGAAAGGTCACCTCCCTGTCTCTGCCAGTTGTCTTAATGCAACCTTTTGACAAAGGAATGACATTAAAAAAAAACAAAACAACAAAAACAAACAAACAAAAAAACCCCACAATAACAACGACAATAAAACCCTCCTTGGTCTGGTGCTTGGTTTCATTTGAAGCAAGCAATGTAGCAAGTGCCCAGGCCTGCAGGAAGGATCTGCAAGGCACACTAGTCAGCCAGTGGTTTTCCACCCCACAGGACCTGCTTTTTGTTGATATCAGGTCTGTACTGGACTGGCAATTAAACAAATGACAGATGCTCTCTATTAACCTCTCTGCCTTTCCAGAAAGTGAAAGAGAGAGCCTTACAGTTTGGAAACTGAGCTACACAGCTTTAATGAAGCAATAATGATTAAGAAGCAAATCATGAAATACATACAAATATGGATAAAACTACTCTCTCTGTTCCCCCAATAACTCTTATGTCACCATCAAGGCTGCAGGGCAGGCGCTGGGAAAGTTCCAGACTAGACTCCAGGAGTCAGCAGCAGACAGGAACTGGGTTCAGGAATGCAGAGATTGGGATCAAAGGCAGACAAATGCGCGGAATCCTCCCAGGATGCTGGCCATGAGCAAAGAGAACTTGACTTTTGTGACCTCTCAGATTTATACCAAGTATGATGTGTATGGGATGACATATTTTGTTTAGTGGTTTTGGGTCATCTGTCTGGTCTGCTCCTCCCCACAGAAGGATCCTTGGTCTGTGACCCCTTTTCTTCCTTTTTGTTTCCATTGCACAGAAGTTTAGGAGAATCAAGCTAAGAATGTGTGGCCTTGGTTCTGGATACCATTCTCCAGCACTAAATATAAACATTGAGAACTAACAGTCCTAGAAGCAGACACTGACTGGAAAACATGCTGTTAATTTCAGCAAGTGCAGTTACTTAGAAGAGACCCATCTGTAAAGTAAAATTACTAAAAGGAAATTGGTTCTATCCTGGCTCAAAGCAGGATGGTTGGCAACGTTATATTTCTCTCCCTGCTTTTAGCACGCATCGTTAGACTAGTTATTTCAAGAAAAGGCTGTGCCCGGTATAATAGGTTTTTACTTCAGTTATCCACTGCTGTAAGCAACAATAGAACAATCAGTCACTAGCAGCCGGGGCAACCGAAAACTTCTGGACTGCAACACACAAGCCTTCCCCACCCGGGCTCTTACAGCACAGACCTGCTGGCCCAAGCTGCAAGAACCTGCATCTCTGTGGGGGTGTGAGCAGCACTGAAGAGCAAGCCGAGCTGGCACGGAACAGAGGCTGCAGCTTGACCTTTGAGTTACGCCTGGAAACGCTGGGAACTAGGAGCACCCTAGGAAGGGAGCCGTGGTTCTGCGAGATCCGCTCGCTGCAGCGCTCGGCGGTGCCTCCCGCCACGGGGGCTGCCGGGCGTCCCGGGGGCACCAGGGCAGCGCTGCCGCCCGTCGCGCTTCAAAGCCCACAGACTTACACGGTGCCTGTTCTTCCCTCTTCCTCCTGGCCAAGCTGGGGGGAAGGAGCGAGCCAGGCTTCACCGCGGGGGAAAAGCAGCTGATCAAACGTGAAGGGTGAAGCTCCCGGTCGGGTGCCGCACGGCAACCGGCGGAGGGCCGGCGGGTTCTGCCACACACCGGCGGGGAGGCGGCCAGTGCCCGGGCGGGCGGGCGGGCGGCCTCGCCCCCTCCCCACCAGCAGGCCTCCGCGGCCGGCCCGGCCCAGCCCCGCTCCGCTCCGCTCGGGCCTGAAGCCCCGGCCTCGGCCGGCCCCGCTCCCGCGGCAGCCCCTCGCCCCGGCCGGGCCCGTGGGACGAGGCGGGGCCGCGCCGCCCGGGGGCGCTGCAGCTCCCGTTCCCGCGGCAACGGCGCGGCGGCCTCGCGTTCCCTTGGCAACGCGGCGCGCGGCTCCCGCCTAACGGCCGCTCCCCGCCAACGGCCGCTCCCCGCCAACGGCCGCTCACGGCTAACGGCCGCTCCCCGCCAACGGCCGCCACTGCGGGGAGGCAGCACCCGCCGTCCCGCTGCCAGGGCCGCGGAGGCAGCACCCGCCGTCCCGCTGCCAGGGCCGCGGTCTGGGGGCCGCGGCTGGCGCTGGCGCCGAGCCCCGCGGCGCTGCCTTCCAGCCGGGACAGCCCCGGAGCCCGCCCGGGAGCAGCGCAGCTTCCCTGAGGCGTCAGAGCAGATGTTCTCCACAGCCGCGAGCACCGGCTCAGTGCCACCCACGGGCCCTTCGAAGACGCTCTCTATCTATTAAAGCCCGTAAGTAAAAAACCGAAGTTCCAAGAGAAGCAAATCGGGGCGCAGCAGAACCCCAGGCCTGGTGCCCGTCCCACCTCTGAGCTCCTCCACTACAGGATGCAAACACGCAGCGGACGCTCCTGCCTCTCACAAGCTCTTCCCGCTGGCACCCTCCTGGGCAGCACTCCCTGGAGCGCAAACACCTTAGCAATAAGTGCCCAAAGCAGCGAACAAGGGAAAAAAAGGTAAATGTCAGTCACATAACGACTTACATCTTCCCAGTAACATCTGCTAATTCCTTCAGGAAAGGATTTTCCAGTTGCTCCCTGCCTAGCTGAGAGAGAAGTGGACACTAACAGCCATTAGAAGAGCAAAACCCAAAACGTGGCCTTTATTAAGATAAACCGGTTAATTTTAGCCTTAAGTGACTGTCTTATCACAGCCTTCTGTAAGAGCAGCTTTACTATACAATTTTAAGTACCTCCTAAATCATATTTAGAAACTTTTCCCCTTCCAATAAAGAAGCTGAAGTAGCAATACATGAGACTAACCAAGATAGCATCCAAGTTATCCTGCCTTTCGTGGAGAGTCAACAATGCTAAAAATAAAATTATTTACCATAATAAAATAAATGGACCTGCCTAAATTACATGTGCACTGATCTCTGCTATGTCAAGGTTTTTTTAGCCATTCAAAATCCCATGCTGATCACAAGCAGCAAACCACTGCATATTCCACACGGTGAGCCAGAGACAGCTTTTGGTGTAAGACACTTAATTCAGAGTCCATCTCCTGCTCATATGAGGTACTATCCTAAAGCAAAGTGGTCCAAATGCATCCCCTGGGAACACAAAAACCGGGTAGTTCAATATCCATTAAAAGATTTGGGAGCTGCCTGCCTAACTGCTTAATGTTAGCTGAGCTAAGTGGCTTCCCTTAAAAATGCAGTAAAAAAAGAACCACGGGTTTCTAAGCTTTACTACCATCAGGCACGTTAGCCCTGCAGAGCCACTCTGACCTCCTGCCTAATGAGACTGGGAGCATCACTCCCTAATTGCTGTGCCAAACCCAACTGTTTGTTGTTAAAATCAAATCTGTCTTTCAGAAAGACAGCCAAGTCTTCATCTTGGGCATGTAGTAACACGTGGGCCATTATACAATAGAAGATGATGTGCTGCATCCTACAGCTAGGATACTTCACTTTGATAGTGACATTCAAATTGCAACAATTAACTCTAATGAAATTGACAATTATGTCTTAATGCAATAACTGGCTGTAACATAATTAAGTTATCTGAGTGCTTATTCCTAAAATGCACACTCAGGCCTGTACTTTGATCTATAATTTGGCAAGAAAAAGAAAAAAATGCAAAACTAGTGGCTTGGAATGAGTATGAATAACACTGCACACTCAGCTCTCTCCTCCCCTCCCAGCTTTGATGCACAGCTGATGCCCTCCTGAGGCCTGTTTCTCACTTCTGTAAGCAAGCTGCATTGCCAGTATCTTCTATCAGGACAAAAATGCCCTCACACTTAAATCTTTTCAAATACAAAGACAGAGCTTAGTAGCACCTGAAGTCAGGAATAGGAGTCTCAGAGCAAGGCATGAGCAGCTGAGGTAGCAAAATGCCTTCTTCTGTGATAGTATAGAAAACCTCATTACCCGTTGATGAAGTTTTGCTCAGGACATCATTAGTACATCATCATTTTTCCCCACTGAGCCCAAAAGCCCCACTGACTTGACCAAGGCAGCAGGGAAGTCTGACACAGACCACAGACTTAAGCTAAACCTCTGATGCTTGATGCAGTCCCTTAAGATCCCACAGTCTTCGTGCTGACCAGGGCAACCAAGAACATGGACACACATCTAAGAGCAGTCAGCCTGAACTGGAGCAAAGCTGGTCTGATACAGAAGAGTATGTGTCATTTCCTTTAAAGGGTAAGGAGAACGCTCATAGAAGTCACAAGCATGGAAAACAATATATTTATCCAGATTCTCAGGATATTTTATCTTTTTCTTAAAGAAGGGCTTCTGGTTAAAAAGACCCACTTCCCCACAAAGGCATTCTGCTGCCAGATTTATGGAGGAAAGTTTGAAAACCATAACCTCTGAAACACTCAAAAGTCTTGGTATAAAATTATCTAAACAGATTTTTAAACTCACCTTTTTTTTGAAAAATCTTCACTGTCACTGTAAATTCTCAGACTTGCCAATACTGTGGTTTAGCACTAAATCACAATATTTTCCATCTAGAAGGCACAGTCCAAGACTAATTATGGGCTCACAATTTCCCCTGACAGGAAAGGAAGAACATGGGAGGAACTGAAGAGCTATATCTGTTTAGTGTATTTCCTTACAAATAACAGGAGATTTCTGTTATTTTATTCTCACCAACCAGTTCTGCTTCATTCTGATTTCTAGGAACAAAAGGGGGAACTAGAAGGGAAAACTGAGTCCCATCTGCACAGGTGTGGCTCTAGTCTTATCTGTGTATCTCCTACAACAAACATTCACAGAATTCTCATCATAGCTGGAGTGACAAGCCCAAAAGATAAGCTCTCAGGGGCAGCTCCATTCTGTTTCCAGGCACTCGCATCATATACTTTGAAATAACAAGAGCTCCAGCACAGGCAATTCCCAGTGCCCCCCAGAAGCATTCAGTGCCACAGCCCAGCCAGCACTGCTCTTTTGGAAGAGGGATATCCATATTTACAATAACCTGCCTTCAGTACTTTCCAGTACCCAGAGCTAGCACAGGACCAACAACGGCAGAAGAAAGACACCAGATAAATGCTTTGCCTCTTTCTCATGTTAGGCTTGATCCCTTTTTAAATGGTTATTACCTCCTCTCCTTGTCTTGTCATGCTCCCAGTCATGAGTATATGTATTTTCTTTCCTTCACTAGCATATCTGATAGTAGCCTTATGTGCTAATGCCTCCATCCAATAAAGACAGTTTTTCTTTGAATGACATACCTGGAGGTTGATTCTTGGCAGGGCTGAGCCATTTCTTTAACCCAACAGCAAAATATTGTGTATGTAAATATAGAGAAATAAATGAATATGTCCACATTGTTCTTTTAATATTAGACTTGATAATCTGAGTGGAAAAATAGGTGGTGAAATATTCTTGGCTGCTGCTCACACTGTTCCTTTTGCATCTTCTACTGGCTGCTGTCAGGAAAATCAGTGGACTAGTCAGACCTCTACCCTGACCTTAAAAAACCCTGAACCTTTAAGAGTCAGGACTCCTGAGGCTTCTGTTTAGAGCACTATCTTTGACGTATCTTTATTTTTAAACAGAAATTGAGGTACTAAATGAGATGTTGAAGAAATCCACTCCCCATTAAAAATAGATAAAACCATTGTATTTAACAAGTACAGTTTTCAGGGATGCATAACAGAGGGAAGAAGAAAAGATGTTCCATTGTAAAACCCACTACAGTTTCTGTATTTCCACAAATTCTTTCCCATATAGCCAAGACACTATTTTTGCAGCTTAGCCCATGAAAACCAAAACTGTAAACACAGTACAAAGCACTCACATAACCATAGCTGCAGAAACACGGAATTCCTCTAAAAGTGGGCTGATCCCCTGATGTAACTAACACGAGCAGCCCTCGCTAGCACAGCAGAGGTGGTTTTGAGAGGTGTGCAGGCAGCACTTGTTCCACATCCAGCTGTGCAGTGAAGTCTGTCAGAGAACCAGCACAGAGCAACACTAATACACCCCGTCCTCCCCAGCTGTTCTGAACGTTCTGCCAATTACCATTAGTAACTACCCAGCACAGCAATTTTCTGAGAGTATTCAGTGTTATCTGTGGATTTCACAGCATTTATACACTTTAGGGATCAAATGATCTCTTTTACAGACAAAGAAGCTAAACCACAGGCACTCAGCTACAGGTTCAGAGTTAATCAGAAAGCCAGTGACCAGGTCAGGAATGTAAGGAGTTACAAAATTACTCCCAGATGATCTCTTCTTGTCTTGGAGTAAGGACTAAAAGCCTACCTTTGAAGTATTGTGAAATTTTGTTGGACTTCAATCCCACATACATTGTGCTGAAATTCCAAGCGTTTTAAGGGCTAAAATACATTTGTTTTCAATTTCTCCACCTAGATCTTGGATCATTTAATTCAATAACTTTATGAATTAGGAATATGCATACATTTCAGATTACATTCCTCTGTCCCCTCAGTTTAGACCTGCAGAAAACAATCCCTACCTATATAATAGATCAGTGTCAGGGTGATGAAAAGAAGAATCATTGCAAGTTGTTTTGTCCGTGGCTCTTGGCATAGTAGAATTTACAGGCAGTTATAATTCTCAGCTTGTACAGTCAAAACACACAAAATGACATATTAACAATTTCTAAGAACTTGAATCTACTATGGTGTTACACCTGAAAAAATTAATGCAGAGTTTTTATATGAAGACACAAGTAGTAGTCAGGCTGTCTTAAACAAAGACGTTTAAAATATTATTTGGATTTTTTTCCCTTTTATTTAATGGAATAACTCCTACTAATTTAATAGGATTCTGTCGGCCTGAGAAATGCTACTGATGCATGTTTGTTTGTTTGGGGGTTTTTTGGTGTTTTTTGTTTGTTTGTTTGTTTTGCTTCAGAAGAAAAAGGTACAACTAAGGAAAAATCAAGTTCTCTCTATTGCAGTAACTTTTTTTTTTTCCCATTAGAGCTTTTCAAGCAGAACTTCAGATATTTTACTCTTAATTAGTTGTAGCTGAATACTTCTCGCATTATCCTAACTTAGTCACCATGCAGAATAATAACCGCGAGGTGGCGGTATTTCTCCCTTTACAAAGGCTGGGCTGACAGCTGGTAGTACTGAAGCCTTGAGCTCCAAAGAAAGGGGAATTTCTTTATCTCTGAGCATATTTAGGTGTAACTGCTCCCCCCCCCCCCCCGAAATTTCTGCATCCCCCTGTGTCAAACGTTCTTAAGGATCCTAACTGCCATGATCATGTCTTGCACCTTGCTATATAAGGGAAGTGAACTTCAACAAGAAAGTCATATTATTTCCAAATCTTGAGAGCTTTCTGAAGTGTTTATTTTCTCTTCATAATCTGTAGTCCAAAAGCCAATTTTTTAATAATTTTTAAATTTTTTTTTCATCTTTTGTTTATCATACTGAAAATTATTCACAGAAGAAAACTAAAAAACTGTAACATAGGGTTGACAAAATTATTGGATATTGAGGAAAATAAATAATCATTAGATTTGGGGAGGAAAGAATTGTTGTTTTGAACCCCTCCAAGACACAGGCCAGCCAGGCCTGAAGTGTTTTGCAGGGCAGACAAGTTCTTCACATTGAGGATTTTATTTGTGCTGAAGAGGTTTGCACTGACACAGTGTAACAACACTGACAGGCTGGTCTGTAACATCCATCTACAAACCGAAAGATGATGAGTAAAAACTGGTGCAAGAGAGATATAAAAGAGCAAGTTTTAGTTCAAAGCCTCACTTTCAGGCAGCTCCTGTGGTGAGCAATGAGTGTAGTTTTGGGCATATGAGTTACGGACTAGTCTCCTCCAGCAGCTGATTCAGCTAGAACTTAAGTTTTGGAAACCTAGCTTTGGAGTTTCCAAGGTCTGTTTGTAAACCTGCTGTTTGCCTGCAGATTGTCTCTGTTCCCTGTAAAAAGGGCTCACCCTATCAAATATCCTCTAAAGGAATTGTCATCCCCACCCCTCTAGACATCTTTGCTGTTTCTCAGTTAGCAGCTGTCTGGTTGATTCACTGTGAGCTGCCTGTGTTAACCTTTCTAACCCTGAGAAGGCCATCTTCTGCATTAGAAGCCAACACAATTTAGTTCAGCCTGACACAGGACAGGATGGTTTCATAGCTTTTGTTTCCAGCTGCCCTCACCAGGCACACATTCAAGGGAGTCTGCTGTCTGATCATCTTTGGTTGTCTGCAACAGTTGCACAGCTTTTCATATCTCAAGCCTAGCATTGCCACATGCCATCTTTCTAATTTTAAAATGGTGCTTTACCACACAGGCTCTCCAGGGCTTTAATGTAAGTGTGTTAATCAAATGCTGTCTGATACAAGGTGTTGGGCTCTCTGCCTTCACTTGAGTGTTTCTAGTACAAATTAGTATGATTGCCTTCAAGTAAGCCCTGAAGAGATTTAGGAGCTTGCTTTGCCTAAAGGTTTTTGTTTAAGGTTTTAGCACCTCGCTCTTAATAACATGACTGTAAAGAGTGCTTGCAATCTAGCAAAATCCTGTTGGAAAAGGACTCCTGGGACTAGCACTCTGCCAGGAATACTCAGCTTCTTTAAGGACCTGATAAAATAATTGGCAGCATGAAGACAACCCAAAAGATACCAGCTTTCTTAGTTCAGTCACAACCCACTCAGAGCCACTCACAACAGCACACAGGCAAACTTCACTAGGGTGGTGTTGTTGGGCTATGGGTAAAACAAGAGGGAGCCGTAATCACTGCTTCACAGTCACTGCTTTTACAATAGCAGCAGTAAGATACAAAAGGTAGGTCAATAAACACAACAAGTTGATGAGAGCATTAAGCAAGGTGAAAATCAAGGGCTGCTTTAGGATTAGCTACAATTTGGATTCATCCCACCTATGTTTATGTGGCTCAAGGGATCCCAGTTGGGGGACAGTTCTTAGGTGACCCTTAAGCTGTACATCACTCATAACTACACAAGAAGGTGAAGGCAACTACTTGTCTCACTTGGATGAGGACAAAGCTGGACTTAAGTGTGTATATTGTTCAGTCTCCAAGGCTTCTCAAGACTAACTGCAGTGAAAGCTTCTGACCACTCCAGAACTACTGTGCCAAGTAGTCATGCTGTGGGGTATGATATACTGGATCACAGCTGGAGACCAGTCCTACAGCTGCGAAGCATCCCAAATTCCCGGCAAGATCAATGAACTCCTGAGTTTCCTGCTTCCTTAGCTTTATACTCTTGGTTTCATTTTTACTGCTACCAACTCAGTCTCACACAAAGTTTAAATGCCTTTAGATATCATTAAGAAAAAAACAACCAAACAAAAACCCAACAAACACCCAAGAAAACAAAAAGCAACAAAAAAACTGGACAAAACCTGTTTCTAATGTAATGTCTGCCAACCCACAAAAGAACCTTTCTTCTTAAAAAATATAGGCAGAAGGAAGTCCTCTATTTGAGCAAATGCTATGGAGAAAGTATAACAACAATAGCCAGTTACCCAAGAGTGCAATTAAGAGAGACATCACTGGAAGAGCTGCTTTAACTAATGTGTTTGTTATATCTGTTGCTATGCTTTTACTGCAGATGTGCCACACAGTTCCTAACAGCAAGGACTCCACACAAGGACTGGACCCAGGGAGTTTGGGGTTTTGTTTTGTTGGGTTTTTTTTCTTAAAATAAAATGAAGGTGCAGTTGTTAGACTATCTGAGCTTGAATCCTGGGGGGCTAGCTGGAAGTCTCTATGGAGCACTTGAAATGAAGACAGGTGAGGAATGAAGATCAAAAAGCAACAGCTACCCAGGAAACAGAGTTCTCTACACAACCTGCAAAACAATCTTGTGCTTCTCCAGCCCAATGCAAGCAACAATCTCCACTGCCAGGTATGTAAAAGCAGAGACCCTGCAGTCCCAGCTAGAGGCAGCTAGTGAGCGATCACCTCCTTTAGAACTGGATCTAGCACTGGTCTGCTCAGGTATGGTCCTTTTAACACAGCCCAGAACACAGTCTGCATTATCTGCAACAAGTGCAAACTGTTGCCATTGCTTCTTGGCAACAGAGCTGATACTCAGCTCACAGACACTGGGACAGACCAGTCTGTCCTGAAAAACACTCAAGGAGTAGGTGGGCATGGGATACAGCTTGATGCATGATTTGAATCCATTCTCCAGGTAACCCAACCATCAGCAGCAGTTGGTGTTTGGCCCAGCAGCTGTACCGAGAACATTTAAAATCGATGTCATCTCATGTCATTACAGTGCTACCTCATAGCTGCGGTATGTGCTGAGGGAAGACAGGCACTTAACTGCTCAGCAAGCAAGGTCAGGGTTCAATTTGCCCGGCTCCTACATGCTCTTGAAATACTATCCTATGGTTAAGAGGCTTGTGCCAACAGAACCAAATCCTGTTTGCTCTTTACTGCGAGGCATTTCCCACACGTCTTGACTAAATGCTGACTCTTCCACCTCCTTTGCTTCAAGCTCCAGCCAACTGTCATCCCCTGGGAGCCAAACATTTTCAGTACAAGATACCCCACACATGACAACTAACCTCTCTCGGTGCTTCTGTCAAGGCAACTGCTGCCTTTCAAGCTGATTTCACTGCCTAATTAAACATGGAGACACCCCAGACTGCCCACACTCTATGGTGGCTGCAGCATCCATCACTCCAGCAGGATTCAATCTGATGGGATAAAAGCTACAGCTTGAGAGCCCAGAACAGCTTGTTCACTGAAATGGAAACCCATTGTTTACCATGTTCTAAAATTCCCCAAGTTATAAAGAGAGAGAAAAAAAACCCAGAACAAACAACTCTCCCTTCTCCAACCTTGAAAACATTCATTATGAATTACCAAGAGAGAAAAAAACACCTGCTCTCCTTTTATTATTAACATTTTATGTGCCATACCTCTCTGTTTATTTCCAGTCATTAAAACTCCCAAGGTTCTTCAGAGGTAGTTAAAAAGTAAATGGCCATCCTAAGTCCCATTTGCCTACAAAAACACTTCACCCATTGGATCCACCACAGATGAAGTTTGCTTTCCCCCCACATGTATGTTTGGCTTTCTTGGTGCATGCGCATGTGTGTTTTGGATAAAGTGGCTTCTCCATGTGTCTGGTAGAGCATTGTCCTTCCTATTGACTGAGTAGTTCACACAGTCACACATGGAGAAAATAACTGTGAGCCATAAGATGTTATTTGTATGGTTTCTTGCCTTCTGCAGTGACTTAGATCATTGTGAAGACCCTGAGAAATGGGTCAGTCTAAATAGTGTTTAGCTCCGGAAAGTGTGAGGCAACTGGACCTAGAAGAAAATGGAAGTAAGACAGGGACAAAGATGCTATGAATCAAAACATCTTGTAGTGCCCCACATAGTTCCATGCTCACATTCTCACCCCAACTACATCTGAATTTGGGAAACAAATTAGTCCTCTCACAGTGAGGACATAAAGTTCCCTCAGCAGCAACACAGATAACACTATTTATGTTTATTAAGGGCACTAGATTGTAAGATTAAGACTGTAATTGGTGATCCTTATCCTGATCAAATCTCTGAACACATTTATGATAGAAATCTCAACAGAGCATGCCTTTGTTTTCATGAAAATATTTTCAGGTTAAAGAAGGAAAGAAGAATTTCAACTTTTTGGAAAAAAAAATAATAATTAAAAATATATATATATATTAGAAGGCAAATTATTTTAAGTACATTTAAATTGTAGGTCTATTTAAAGAGAAACACTACTGACATTTACAGAATATAAAATGGAAGTTTCCTAAAGTACTGAAACCTGACCTCAGTGTATAATTTAAAATCCTTTGAGATAGGCACAATATTACAAAAGTGCATACTTGATTCATCAGGGTCAAAGATTTAATATCAGAAAAAAACCACCTCAAACTTGACTACCCATTTTGCATGTGTCTCAAATTAAATGGCAAAGATTAAATATATATATATATATACAAAAAAAAAAAAAAAAAAAAAGCTTATTTCTTGAGCTAGTAATATTTGGTTTAGTTCCAGCAGAGTCAACAGTCAACCACTTAGGCTGACATTTGGCTCTGATAGCTAAGGAAATAGCTAGTAAATTTGGATATTTAAGAGAAGAAATTAGAAAACTTCAGCAAAAATGTTATGTTTGTAAGGGGTTATTCCTAAGACGACAGCCAAAGAATGGCTACCTGGATTGGACAAGTTTTCATTGTAGGCTGACTATTAAAAAAAAAATAAAAAAAAATCAACATACAGAAGTTTGAAGATGTAGTTTGAACATCTCCTGCAATTACTTTGTTGCAAGCATTGTAAGCAATATTTAAATGTATTAAAGTGACAGACTCTCACATCCTTCTCCCCTGTTAAATGTGACACCCTCTTCCCAGTTACAATTTTGCACTGGAGAAGGGGCAGGACAGGGCCTGGGAATGCAGGACAGGGCCTGGGAATGCATGGGAGCATGAGACACCATCGACCCGACAGGGAGCAAAGCCAACTCAGCTTCTGCAGGAAAAAGACAACCAGGAAGCTCTGAGAGAACACCTGTAAGAAAGCAGTTTTGACTAAATCTTTCCCTGTTTGTTCCAGCCTCTCCAAATCTCTTTCTGCCTCCCTCAAGTCAGCCCACTTGCCTGTCTTCAGCTACTTATCATCCTCTTCTTCCTCTCCTCTCTGCTCCCGTTCCTGCCCCATTCTTTCCTGCATTCCTTTTCTATAGTTCACTGTAGTTCTAATGACAGAAAACCCTCAAATACAGAATAACCATTCCCCTTTTCTCATCAGTTAGCTAGACATTCTTCTGTATCCTCTTGTCCTGCATCTATCCTATCTATCCAACTAGCAACCTGCACATGGCAGCAGTCACCTCCAGTCTGTCTTTTTGCACCATCAGGTGGCATGAGGACAAATTCTTCTTGACCCTCCCACAGTCACACCGGTGGGCTGACACCAGAAGGCTGAAACCTCATCAGCCCTCTGAGGGCCTCCAAGCAAGATTCCAGAGTCACCATCAGACTCTCTAAGGTGCCACTCAATAACGTCCACAGCTAGAAAATCAGAATGTCATAAAAGACAGATGTTTCTCTGATGAGCAATTATAAAAACACATTGCAGGTTGCATATATTAATAACTGGAGTTTTCCAAATCACACAATTTAAGAAAGTACATCTTTCAAAATTCCAGACGTGCCAGCTTTTCCTGAGAATTCTCTCCTGCCTCAGGGATGCAAAGCAACACGTTATAGGATGTTTTCACTTCCTTCTACCCTGCTGGTAAGGGCTGCTTTTCCAGCGCTCCCAGCCAACATCAGACAAGAAAATGCTGTTGTTGTTGTTCTGGCTTCTACCACCAGATCTCCACACTAAAGCATCTGCATGCAGCATTACCACACTTCTGTAACTTCATCCACATTCCTGACCAAGTTGCAAGAGCCATTAAAAACAAATTTAGCACTTGCACAGCTCACTACAGGCAACCTTTTTGCAACATGAGCTCACAGCACAAAAATATATTGCTGATTCACAAGCACCAACATTGCTATAAGCAACAGCTAGAGTATTTTTCTGTATTTTGTACAACTTCAAGAAACAGAAAATGCTGAAACACACACAACAAACATTACTAAATCTCTGATATAAGCTCCACTATTACATCTGAACCAACACCACATTGTTATGAAGACATCTTTTCGTGTCCTGAAGTACCTCCCTCTTAGCAGTGTTTTTCTACCTCAGTTAATTAATACCTGTTAAATAATCAGCAAGATAAATGCTTGGAAGCTGCCTGCTTTTGCTCACCAACTTCAGCCTTTGACAAAAATAGAGAACTGAACTGTGTAAGTTTATTTCATAGTAAACCAAGACAGCTTCTCTTCACTGAGTTAATATCAAGTAATTAAGTCAAGATAAAGGGGAGAGAACTTCCTTAGATAAATAAATTCCTGAAAGTCACAAGCAGTAAGTCCATAAGAAACTAGAATATTTAAGTATAGAAATAGCTTGTTTGGCAAAATAATCTCTCTTCTCCCATAAGTTCCACTGCTAAAATATTTTTTCAAAGAATGGTATAGGACAATATTTGGTGAGTTTGTGTTCCCCTGGAGACTGAACACTCTTTCTGAAGTTGGATACAGCCAAACAGTCCTTCCATTCTGAAAGTCTAAGCCTTTACATAGAAGCCATTCATCCCTACAGCCAACCCCTCTCTCATGATACCCTTACAGGAGCATTTCTCACCTACACAGATTTTACTTGTTAAGTACACATTCCTATCTGATCAGTGATACAAAGTGACTGTGTTTGTGCCATAACCCAGAGAGAAGTGTTATAACCCAAAGTTCAAGCTCAAATAAACGTTTACTTGCAGAGCAGATTTGTATTTTCTTCCTCCTCCTCATCTAAAGAAAGACTCAATCAGAAAGCTACATCCCAAGAAATAGTATTGGTCTTGACCATTTCAGCTGTGATTAGATTAAGGAGCATGATGAAGCATGGCCAGCAGAACAGCCCTACAATAAGCATCTGTGTTACTGCAGAATGATATGAAGACACAGATACTCAGCTGCTATATATTGCCATTTGTCTAGAAAACCTTGAAATCAGGACTGCAAGACACTGGCAATCTAACTGCTGCTTGCTTAATCAAGTTCAATAACATTAGGGCATTTTGTCTTTTGATCCCAACTTAGGAACATCCTAAATCACATGCTTCAAGGTGTACCAGGTCAGAAACACCCTCGATTGCTGTGCTGAGTTCTTTACTTACTACAACATTGAAGGCTATTTCAATCACCTGCCTGGTAACACCAGCTGTATTTCAGCAGTTGTTGTGTCTGTTTTGATGACCTACTTTGAGCATGAACAGATACACTGCAGCTCCTGCTGCTTCTCTCTACTAGCAAATGTCTAAATGCATGTGGTTTATAACCAAGTGGAAAAAACAAAACATTGGGATGACTTTACTGTAGAATTTGTAAAATTCTCCTTACTGTTGAATCAGAGCAGATGTTTTTGCTGTGTTAGGTTTGTTGAACTTGACTAGCAAATGGTTCCTTTTAAATTAAAAAAGGTCATTTCCGTGGGTGTCTGCACTGCTTAATACAAATGAAGTAACACACACAAGTGGCCCTATGGAGAAAATGAGTTGAATTTCACAGGTGATAGGCAGTAAACAACGATTAGCTGGTAAACAAAGCCACTGCCAGCAAAGGAACCCTCACCAAAGAAAAAATGGTCTTGAAATAGAAAGGCAAAATCAAACAATTTTACATGACTGGGTGGCCTTCCAAAAATTAGCCTTTTGCATTTAGTCAGCCTGCCAGCAATTAGGAAAATGTTCTCGCAGGATTTCTTGACCCATAATCCTACTGTCCTCACATCTTTTTGTTTCTCATTTTTCCTGAGAGGGGAATATGGGCTAATTGCTGGCAGAGACTCTGCAAAACCACAACACATTGCTGCCCACCTGCAGGAAGCAGCCTCTCCTGCAAGAGCTGTAGCAAGCACTGAAGAACCTATTCACATTGTTGGATCAAGCTTTCTACCTCTTTGTATCAGAGACAAGAAGTGAAATAAATATGGGCCAAGATTCAACTGTTTGATGATCTCTAATACAAAGATTGTGCCATGACCTGACAAAAGAAGCAAATGCTGATATTTTTCTCGTGTTCCCATAGAGGCATCAGAACATGCCAATACACAGTCTGAGCTCATATGACATTGGAATTCTTATTTTCCATACCTCTGTCCATGGACCCGTGACAGAAATCTTTTTGCTTGGCTATTCATATGGTGTGGAGAGCAACAGACTCCAATCCTACAGCTAAGATTTTGTGTTCCTAGAGGAATCAAAGTGTTAAAAACCAAAAGCATAGATAAGAGCACTGTTAAAATTAATGCATCTAAGCCTAGATGCTTCTTGGCATTTTCCTGCCCACTAAGCTAGAGAAACATTCTCCAAACCCACTGTAAGAATTGGCTGGGAGTTAAAAAGCACATAAAGATGCTTAAAAAACACCAAGGAGCCAGAAAGGAGACACATTACCCAGCACTTCAGAATCCCTGTCTGCCCGTGCTGTTTGCATTTCTTCTCCAACTCGGGCAGGTTCAATGGCTCTTTGTTTTTATCTGGAGAACTGGTAACTTTTATTGTCTACACAGAGATTTCCAGGTAAGAGTCTTATCAGTTTTAACTATTATTTCCGTGGGAATTTTATGAGCTATTGAGAACAACACTTGTTTGCTTGAAGTGTGGATAGGCACAAGAAAACTGCTGAGTTAGGCACATTTGTTGGTCTCTAAATCATTCCACTGTCTCATCAGAAGTACTAGGGTAGAACATGATTTTATCCCTACTTATAGAGCTCCTTTCTTCTCAAAGGGATGACACCAGCAAATGCTGACATGCTACCTTTGGGGTGTTATTCTGTTCCATAAGAGCCATGGAACCACTAACAGTGCAGCACTAACAGTGTGAAATCCAGAGAGAGCAGCAGAAGGGTTGTACAGCATCAGCTAAGGGGCTGCTTAGCTCAGTATCCTGTCTGCAGCAGAAGCAAAGAATGAATAAGGGAAGTACATGCCTTGAAAAAAACAAAATAAAAGCAAAAACAAGTAAAAAAAAATCCTTCTCCAGCCTTCAAATATTTTCAGTTCAAGGCTTTTTCTGTCAAATCTCCTCTTGAATCCATACAAAAAAACTTTTGCATCCACAGCTTTTTGTGGCAAGCAGCTACATATCTGTTGTGTGAAAAACTGCTTCCTTTTCCTTATTTTGATCATGTCTCCCACTAGCTTCATTTGCTGGCTCCTAGTTCTTGTATTAGAAGATAGTTTGAGGCGTTTTTTCCTTCCTTCTCCTCCTTCCCCCCTTCCTTCCTGCCCCTTCTTCGCTTCCCTCCTTCCTTCCCTCCCCCCACCAGAGGTGTGGTTTTCAGTTCAATGGGCTTTACAGGTATGTCTGCCACAAACTTGTAATCACTAAGTTGCCTTTCTGGCACCTTCAATTACACCCTGACTGCATCATGAAACTAAGGTTTGCTGGAAAGCGTGGCAAATGCTCCAGCTGAAAACTTTCTGACAGCACCTGCTGTCTATAATGGCCAATGCTGTTTATTTCAATAAGAAAAACAGATGCCTTTTTCTGCTTTAGGTTGGAGTGCTATGGGAGGACTTGGAAACATCAGGGGATTCAAGATATGGGTATTAATTATTTCATATATTCCAACATGGCATTTTTAGTCCTCAAAGAGGGAACTGGCACCATATTTTCACCCCTATTATTACAGGTGTCAACATCTTAATTTTGCAGGGAATGTAGATTACATTCCCTGTTAAATTAGTCACGGAAATGCTCTTACAATACAAATGTGCAAACACAAATTATAGTTGCCTTGCAGTGTAGACTGGATTTTAGAATATTTCCTCCTTCCATTTTGCATACAGAAAATTCCTTACATCTCATCTTGTAACTTGACTTATTTGACAGGCTACTATATCCAACAAATTATGCTTCTTCACCTAACTTTTTTTACATACAAAATTTTCAGCTAGGATAATTTCAACTGGCACTAACCAAGAAAGCTGCAATGCTCATTACATCTATAGAAAACAACACAGAAAAATAGGAAGAAAATAAAGCTGTAAGGCAATGAAGTGAAACTGGGAAAATCGACGTTAATAATAATGGCTTCTATTATTACAACAGTTGGCTCCAATAATCCTTACTACAGCATGTAGAGCTTCAGACCATTTGTAAAAGTGGTCCAAAATAGCTCCCTCAGACATTTAATGACACCAGGAAAGCAAGTTTGGATGCATTTGCCTACATGCTAAATATCAGTCAACATGTTGATAAAATACCAGCTCTGTCATGTCTGCTGGTATCCTGTGTGAGCCACAGTGATATTTGAAATGCATTTCTACAGCTACTAGTTTGGCTTCTTTAACTGACTTGATGAGAATTCTTAAAGTGCTATGTGAGCTTCACACTTCACAAACAGTTTGGGATGTTTGCAGATGAGAAGAGATCATATAAAGCAAGTCTAAAAAAGGCAAATGGCTGTAAAGGTGTTGAATAAATCTTGTTTATAGGTACAATTCAATGCTGCCATAATCCTTATTTCTCAAGGAAAATAAGAGACATTATTTAATCACTTATGCAAAGTCCTGAAATTATTATTTTGCCAATTCAGCACATTAGTATATAGCTTAAAGCCAGAGTTTTCAGAAATCAGTATATACACACACACACTCCCCGTACATTCTGCAGGTTCAGTTCTCCTGGGACACACTCTTTAGCAGCTGCCCAGCTGCACACCCCAGTGCATGCAATGAGATTGTCATGTTAGAGCTGGTTCCACGTAATTCTGAATAAGCAACTTTGCCACCACTGTGTTAGAATCAGGTGATTTATATAAAACCATCCTGAAGATGCGGGAATCCAAGAAGAAAAAGGAAATATATCTGTGCCCACTGTTACCTTCCCTTACACCAGGGTAGGCCTGAAACTGGGACTGGAATCTGCCATTAACCACTGTATATATGTAGGGTGCTGTGTGCATCTGTAGCCAGAAGCAGCATTTTCTTTTTGCTTTCATTTTGAGAAACATGCTGGCAATCCTCACGAGTAGGCAGCAGCAGCACCACCAGTCAGGCACAGCTGTTCCTAAACTGTCTCCTCTCCATTAAGTTACCAAGCACTGTCTGTGCTTCCTTATAAAATGTTGCTCTGCCCAGCACAGAAATTTTCACAGTGAGAAGAATTTGACACTTTGCATCATTTAGTGAAATGCCAGACATCTGCAGAGAGGGCACTCAGTGCTCCCCCTTCACTTTCTGCATCCTCCCATGGGAATTTGGGTTCCCTGCCCAGGTGTCAGACCTGCCTGCCCCGTCCCTGTGCTGTGGAGGAGGCAGCAGGTCTCACTGCAGCAAATCATCTGTCGTTGCTTATTGATGCAGTATTCTCCTCATACGTCCTCACACTGCCTCTTTACAGCACATGCCTGGCAAGATCAAGGTATAGAAGAACCTTCAGTGTGATGAGACCACCCTTGGAGGCCTCACAGTTGTAAGACTATGGTCTTGACTTGCTGTTTTCTAGTTAGAGCTGAAGGCAGTTGCCTAGACAACAAGTCTGATTCATCAGCAGTGAATTGTCAGGGCAACCGGCTCTGGCCATACCTGGGATGTGCTGAGCAGTGCTGTGGTGCACCAGAGACAGCTTCAGACATGGAAGACCACCCCAAAAACCTTCCAAGTTTAAGAGGTAAAAGCTTCCACCAGGCTATCTGCTCGGTAAGCTGAAGATGGATACTTTGCACTTGTTAGCATCAAAAAACCTGAATACAGCTACACCATGTAAGGAAAGAAAAATATTTCAGCCAAGAAAATAATCCTATCCCAGCACAGAATGTATCCATGTAACATGACTGGGTGCAGCCCCCCAGTGGTTTGTACACAGCAGCCTTTGTTCACACCATCACCAACTTTTTGAGGGATATTACTGATGTAGCATAGCAGGAAGTGCACTGTATTGTTTCATGGGGAATTTGTTCACCATTTCTTGTTGGCCTCAGCAGGACACTGATGTTGTTTTCAGTTTTTAAATATTTCTTCCATTGTGTTTTCTTTTAGAGTATTTGGACATTGGGAAAATAAATACAAACCTTAAATGTAGAGGGAAGAAGGGGGGAGTTACAGCAACATATATATATTTTTATTTATTTTATATTATTTAAACTACTTTATAAGCCCCTGAAAATTTTTTTCCTTCTAAATTCAGCCAGTCTTATGAGATATCAATTATTCCTTTTCTCAATGTATTATAAACAGTAAAATAATAATTGAATAAAATACCTACTTATTCTGTGTGACCAAGTCTCCCAACCAATAAAGAAATTATAAAGCACAAATTAGAATACTGGCAGAGCTCTTGAGTACATACCTTTGGATCCCTTGACCACACTCTGCATGCTGCCCTTTCTCATATCTCATGTCTCTGAGAAGTTGACTAAGGAAGAACAAAATTATAGCTGAGCGTTTGATTTTTCTCTCTGCAAAGTAAGATACAGCAGAAAAAAATTCCAGCTCCCAGTCAGCACCTTCAGGCTTGGTTTTAGAGACTTACTCAGCCTTGTTTCAGAGTTATCCCACTGTGCCTGTCCAGGTTATGCCAGGCTGCCTGATTTCTACATCCCTTTCAGCTAACTCTATGCTCCTTTTCCTAAAAGAGTGTCCCATCTGACAGATGCACTTGGCTATCTAACCTCTAGGGCCAAGACTAAAAGACAAGACACCTCAACAACTAACTACATAGAATTAAAGGCAGGAATCCACATTTTAAAGTGTATTTGTGCTATTTTAAGGATATGGGGATCTCATCAGTTTGGTGTTTAAACAGCAAGCAAGGCATTATCATGTGCATCTGGCAAACAGGTCTCAGCGTGTTGAGATGTATATTTGTGACAAAAGATATCTACTGATAACAGGAGCTGTTTCACATTCAACATTTGAAAAAGTAAAAGCTTAAAAAATATTGCAAAAGTGTCTCAAGAATCTTGTGATAAAATAAGCCTTGAAGGCAAATCCATGCTCCTTCTGCCTGTTCCCAAATTTCTACTTTTTGCATTTAACAATTTGCAAGGTATTTCAAGATTTTCTTCAGTCATTTGTTGACTTGGAAACAAAGTACTTTTATGCAGCCAGTGCAGAACTGGGGTTGGCAAAACTACTTTGAAATCTAAAACATACTGAAGCCATGACCAAGGGAATAGGCCTTTGTAAAATCTGCACCCTGTGGGAAGCCTTTAAATAAAACCCTGCTAGGTCACAATTACCAGAGCAGCAATAAATCCATAAAAAATTGTTGGTTCAGCTACTTTCTCTCCTGTTCTTTAGTGCAGGGTGTAGGAAATGCCTGGCATTTTACCAGCATCAAATTCAGCCAAATCAGATTCAGTTACCTGCAGCAACAGGTGTATTCAACTTTTTATCTAAACTCCACCCTATGCAAGGAAGTTTAAAACAGATCACAAAATTTGTGCTGGAACCAGTGTGCCAGATGAGAACAACACCACTAAAGACAATAGACATAGTCCAGGATGAAGGAGGTAACCTGGTCTCCCCCATCCTTCCTCTGCCTCTTGGCTTAATTCACCCATCTGGAAACCCCACTCTGTGGGTATTCAAAAATTGGGAGGCAGTTTCAACTCCTGGACCTGTGCATGTGCAATCTTACACAAAAAAAAATTAGTCATGTTCCCCAGCCACATTTACTTTCACCCAGCAGTCATATAAATCAGCCTCTACGTCTACGTATGTTCTGTAGTTAAACCAACCCAGCCAAGGTGCTTGCACAGGATCTAACACAATGAGGTTCTAGTTTTGAAAAAGTGTTTCTGATGCCCTTTAGCACCAACCAAGGGACATGCAGCCACAAGAAGTGATGGAGGTTTGCCTCATATTTGTAGCAAAACCTTGTCTGGCTACAAAGCACAGGATAAGGCTGCTAAAAATGTTGTCTGTTTTAGCAAGGGGGATGAACAAGTTTATAATTAGTTTAATTATATATACTTCTGCACTATCCTCACATTTCAGTGTGATAGTCTCAATTACAGATGACAGTTTCTATTAAGGGAAAATATGCAGAGTGTGGAGAAAAAAAAATAAATATATAAAAAAGAAATTTCTGGATCTGGCAGGTCTCAGGAAGTAATCCCAGCCCCATGCTAGCAGCCTCCTCATTCTTGCTCATGAAGGCTTGACCTGCAGGGAGTGGGGAAAGCCTGCTATGTCATTAATCACTGTATCTTTCAGATATCTTGTTCTCAGAAGAAAAGCAATCCATCTAGAGGCCTCAAAAAAAGCAGGAGCAGCACTCCATCACGCTTTGGCATAACTGCCTGAGTATGACACAGTTGGACAAAAAAGCCCTTTTTTTACCTCTTCCTACAAGAGCCTCAGGGAATTCAGCTTCCTCTCAATAACTCCAGCTATCTACATAAAGCTATTTTTTGCCACAGGCACTCAGTGCTGTGTGACTGAGCACTCTGGTGTAACACTTTTTGGTAACACTTATTCTTGGCATCCAAACAGCCCTTGGGGGACTTGCTTGTAAAACAGGGGGGAAAGTGCAGGAAAACTGCCCAGGTCTGGCTTCCCCAAAGCTTCACAATTGCTGGAGAGTAAAGGACAGTCCATTTTCTGAAGACATATTCCCTAACTTTCCAGACAACTCTGCTACAAAGTGTGCCAAGCAGCTCTGGTGATGGGCATGGCATGTGCTGAAGGCTGCTCCTGTCCTCCAGCCCATGGGACTGAAGGAGGCACAGACCCTATTTTTCATGATGCAAACTCCAGGGGACAAGATCTAATTTCCAGAGGAGAGTAATGTTTTCTGATGAAAGCCTTAAGTCAGGAGGTAGGAATAAGTTGTATTTATTCAATTAAATAAACCTTTGAAATAGATTTAATTAAAAAAATTGAAGGCACAGGGAGCACTCCTGCTCTTCCTCCTCTTCTTCCTCTTACCTGGGCCAAGGCAAGCAAGGAACTGTGCCTCTACAAACTGCAACACAATTACACCTCTATCCTTATCATCTAGGGCTTATTTCTGAAATGAAATTAACTTGATTTGCCCTCTTAAAGAAAATAAGCTTACTTACTTGTATTTTTAAATATTTTTAATTAACAGAATAATTCCTTTTTGTTACCAAGTAATCAATAAGTATTTCTAATTAAAAAAAAAACCACCACAACAACAAAAACAGGGGAAAAAAATGCACAAAAAAGATCAGTCATGATGTGAACCTCCCCTACTACAGCAATGCCTGGCTGCAGCTCTACTATTGCACATACAAGGTTTTCACCACTGCAAAGCTGTGCTCACTGTACAATCACCACAAGGTAATACTGTGTCAGAACATGATTAATATCTCAACAGAACAGCTCAAATATCTCTGGCCAACTGTAGGTAATACACTAGTAAGACAGCACAGATGTAGTTAAGAAGGCAACCGAATCCTCCATGAGACAGCTCAGGCAAGAGCTAAGCCTGATGAACAGCTGTGAAGATCCACCCTTGCTTTCTCCAGCCTCATCCACTGCTAAAGTACAGCTAAAATAATAATCTTTTTCTTTTTCTAATGGTCCATCAGCAGGGATTTACTGCAGTAAAACTGGAAAGAACAGACAAGACAGCAAAGGAGCAGAAAAAAAGGAATACAAAGGAGAGGACTTAAAAGAGAGAGGAGAAAACAAATAATCTTCTTAATCCTCATGTATTTTTAAAGGAGCATTTCCTGCATCTACACCTTTCCAGACTGAAGGATGAAAATATGGTTTTGGCTAAAAAAGTGCTCATCTAGTGGCCCTAGAAGTCTTACACAACTCCCAGAGGGTGTCTGAAAAGCAGTGAAGGAAAAGTGAAGTTCACAGTTACAGGACAGGCTGGATGGCAGAGACAACACGGAGCACACTGGTAGCACTCAGGGAGCATCACCAAGTGAAGTTCATCATCATCATCATCATCACCTAATTCTGGTCTTCGGGTCTTCCGATACCCAACAAGAATCCAGGTGAGCCCCATGGAGCATCTACCCAGCACAAAATGTTCCAGCAACAGACACCACTGAGAATGAAGCACCTCGGACCCTGGTGTCGCGAGCCGATGCCGGGGGTGCTACTGGCAGTCAGGTTCCCCACACCTGGTGTCCCACAAACACAGAGCTCCATCACAGTCTCCACCATCCGGCAACACAACTAAAAACATATTTGAAGTTTTAACAACCACAGACACCAATGAGCAAGGCCCACAAGGTGCAATAGAACCAACAGCACATGGCAGATGTAAAAAGAAACTGTGTACTCGGAGTGGGAGACTCCCTGTTCAAGGGCACTGAAGCACCCATCTGCAGACCCAACAGGGAATCTCATGAGATGAGCTGTCTTCCTGGAGGTAAGGTCCATGGTGTTGCCAAGATGGTGCCACAACTTGTCAAGACCACAGACTGCTATTCCCTATTACTCTTTCATGTGGGCACAAACGACATTGTAAGACCAAACTTCAGCAGATTTCAGAAAGACTTTAAGGCCCTGGGGGGGAAAGTTAAAAGTGATGGTGCCCAAGTTATCTTTTCTTCAAAAACTGGCAACTGGTCACAAGTGGTGTCCCCCAGAGATCAATATTGAGCCCAATGCTGGTTAGCATCTTCATAAGTGACCTGGGTGTTGGAATCAAGAGCACCTTGATGAAGTTTGCTGGTGATACCAAGATGAGTGGAGAGCTTGGCACTCCGTGGATTACATTAGCAAATCTACAGCACAATCAAGAGAACAGAAAAGCCTCACTGCCATGGATAAGGAAAACAAATCCTTCTGCTTTTGCAGACATTTTGCCCTAATTACATTGTAGAAAAAACTATGAATCCGTATCAATTTTCCAGTGAATGAATTAATACATATGGCAAGGACACTACAGTGAACAAAGCAGTTTGAGCTTCAGTTGCCTGCACAGGCACAGACATGTTCATTCATTTGCTCAGTCCCAGCCTGCCCAGGAGGATGCCTGGTGGACAAATCTTGGTTTTGCTTGCTCTGGAGCACAAGCGTGACTGCACACAGCAAGGCCAGTGTGCCTTAGTGGCAGCCAAGAGCTGCTGCCCAGGGGAGACAGTAAGTGTCAGGAAAATAGCACTGCCTTCCCTCCCAGCCTCCCAAGCAAAAGGCAGTGTATTTGCATTTAATGATACCATATTTAAGTTGATATATTTAATAATCTCTGTAGTCAGAGTGAAGCTCAGCTCTAGGAGCTCCAAAAACTATGAACAGAAATAGCTGCGGCTTAGCCTCAGCTCCTTGGAAAGAGCAGCCCACCTGCACCAGGAGCTGATGGGAGGAGTGCACCTTCACAGAAGGTACAACCCAGACACCATCAAGAGCAATGTAATATTATTTAGTTGCTGGTTATTTTTAACTAGAGAAAGCAAGAAACATCTGCATGACACAGCTCTTTCCAAATACATGAGGACAGTGAAAGCAAAAGCTCAGGCTTTTAACAAGTCTGAAACATTAAATCTCACCTCTGATTTAAGGCCAGTTGTGATTTTTCAGTCCAAAGCTCCTTTTCTTGCTGTATATGTGCATACATTCCAAGCATCAGTAAATTGCCTTGGTCCTCAGTTCACCAGTATTCGGGATTCATTTTGCATATGCAAAAGTATGAATGAAAATAGCCCAGAGTCTGATATGAATGTCTTCAACTGTAGTATTCAACATCCCATGCTCCTCAAGCTAATCCTCTTACTGTGATTAGCAGAAGAACAGAAGGGTTGTAAGGAAGGGCTTAAATGGGCTTTGGCCTCAACCTGGGTTCATAGCCCAGACTGGCTTCTACACTTCTTGCGTGAGTGGCCCAAACTGAATTTCAAAATCCCCACTAATTAAAGACATTCAAGGAATTGCTAGGAAGGAGAGAAGCAAGATAAAGGATGCTAGAGAGAAAAATAACTTTATACAGTGCATGCTCTTGTTGAAAGGAATGATATTTCAGGTGGTTCTGTGGGTGATGCACTTACTGAAACAACATGGCAGTGTCTGCACACACTGAAGAACATTCCTGGGAAGCAAACCACTGTTACCTTCAGTGCCCAGGGCAAAACTGCAGCTTCCAAGAGAAGGTGACACTTGTCTATAAACATCTGAATTTTAGGCCTGTTTCAAGCACAGTACGTCATGGAAGGTGAGTTACTGCAAATACCTTAAAAACTTCTCTTCACACAGTATCATGGAGCCCAGCTCCAGCCCCACTGCTTCCCAGTTCACTCTCAGTATTTACCTATTACTCACTCATCACTAGCAAGAGAGACTATAAACTATTCATTATTTAGAAGGCTTCATCTTCAGAAAGCTGCATTGTGTTAATTAGGTCTTCTGAGATTCATTTAGATCCATCTAATTAAATCCAACTAAATCCACTGGCCACACACATAATTCTTGGTAGACAACAGCTATCCACATTAACATAAAAAACAACTCACCTGCTCTAAGATGAGAGACAGCAGCTGTTTAATAAATCAACAGTTACCCATTTCCCTACTGGCCCCTCTCTTTATTTTCTTCTCCATATTTATCTGCACCTTTCCACCAAAAAAGTCTCCTCAGGTCTGAATGAACTGTTTCACAATACAAATAACTTCATTCTGAAAACTGGTTCAAAACTATCAGATCCAGTTATGAAGCCAAAGCTTCACTAATTCTTCCTAAAGCTAGCCAAGTTATATTTTAAAAAGTAGAATACTTAATTTGTTCGATCAAAGATGCTAAAAACTATGATGTAGTGAGAAAGAAACTTTAACCAGCAACTTCAGCTGGAGAAAGTCCATATACTTGCACTTCAATAGTATTATGTGGGGGGAAAAAATAAATAAATCAAGAGAGGAATAAAGTACAAATGCAGTTTTGTTATTAGGAAATGAAGCATCCTACAGAGAGGTGAAATGGTCTCTGTGGAGCCAGTCTCTCATGGAATGACTGTCTGATTAATATCCCTTGCTAAGTCCTTCTGGATGGCTTCCTTATGCAGCCCCAGACTTGCAGAGAAGCAGAGCTCCCCCAGCTCTCCAGGAGCACCTTGAAGTGTCCAGGGAAATCTCCTGTGTTTTGGTAGGAGTTTAGGCTACAGAGCTGCAAAACAACCTGCAAGAACATAGATGGAAAAACTGCATTAAGTGTTAAGGAATTGGCTTTGGTAGTTCGCGGGCCTCGTTGAAAATGATGTTTGAATAAGATTTTAAAGTTGGAAAAGTTTAACTTCAGAAAATATCTTCTGTAGGATTGCCAGCAAATTGCAAACAGGAGTGAACCTAGGTAAGCTTGCACAAATAACCAAGAACAGATGAAGAGTTCAAGAGTAATACTGATATCATCAGTGCCCCCAGGGACTGTAAGGAACTATTCCATCCTGCAAAACAGCTCCTTCTGTTCACAGACAACAGAAATGCCAACAGGAAGGACGATGCTGATGGTGCATGGAACAGCAAGATTTAAAAACAAAGTGGACCTTCTGAAACAAAAAGAGCTACCTGTGAAGTAACACCATCTAAGCATTACCACACATCTTCTCTCTCTAAGGACTCGTAAATTGGTGAAGGAATTTGAACTGACACATTTAGTTGAACAGCAAGTAATTGGATGTTTGACACAGTGTGGCAGTTTGTCACGGTAGCATGACCATGACATGACAGGGCACCAGCAGGATGTAAGGATTCAAACACATATAACAGCAAGGTTATAAAAACAAGGAGTAATATTTATTTATTTTTAATCAAGGGAACTTACCTGGCTGATTGTCCATGTAGAAGACACGTTACAATTTACAAAATACTTTTGAAATTGATTTTGAGCTAATTTATTGTCATTTTACACTTTGAAGACCTGCACTCCTCTGGAAGCATCTTTGGTTTTGTACCAAGTTGAAGTATCTTGTCTTTTCTCCAGCACTTGACCTCAGCATTGAAACATTTCAGATATATCCAAGCGCTGACTAAACATCCTCACTTTTACAAATACAGGTGACTGCTGGAAGAACTTGGTCTGGTCATCTCAAAGCCTCATGACTCACTCATTCTTCAGAGACACAAAGAATAAACAAAACTCAACAGGTATAAATCAATAATATTTGCTGGCCTGGGACACATGGGGCTAGCCAGGGCACTGGAATGTTTTCCTGTGTGAGCAATGAGCCCTCCTCCATGTGGACCTTTGACTTTTCTTGTTGGGATTCCTCCAAGATGGGCAGTGTCCCATGTCTGCTGGTAGCACTGCACTTGCTACCAGCCAGGAGCACAAAGCCAAAGGCATCAGACTTTCAAGGTGCTATAGAGATAAATTACCCATCACCTCTGTTTCAGCCTTTAGGAGGCCATGGTTATGGATATATTGAAACGAAGACGTGCTCATTAGTGTGATGAACACGACCATGTGAAGTTATGGTAGGAGCCCAGTGGTACAGTGTTTGAAGTGGGCTGGTGGGCCCTGCATACTGGGGTATGGCAAAATAAAGATCACATTTGGCCTTTACAGAGAACTGAATGAAATTAACATTCTTTTTTTTGTTTCTCTTCTGGCAGGAACACCCCCTAAAATCAGTGATCAACAACCTTCCTCAGACCTCATCAACCTGCCCCAGCCATGTGCGCTGCCACTCGCCACCCAGCTGCACATGCAGCACCTGCCGCCAGCCGTGTTGACAGCCAGGACTGCATCCTGACCCATTTCTGAAGGGGGAAAAAGCCTCTATTGGTTTTCAGCCATGAGCATTATTTGCCAGACTTCCATTAGCAGCGATATTTACACAAAGTATATATTGGAGAGAGAAAATTTTACCTTTTTATGACAAAGCAGCTCACGAGAAGTGCAGCTGATTTTTCTTTAAGATACAATCCAGTTCTGAAAGCTGCAGCAAGAGCACAAGGAGTCTCTGATAGCTCAGAGCTGCAATGTTCAATCTTCCTTGCATGGTGCACATATTCAGGCAGAGAAGAGACTGTCAGTTTCGTGCTCCAGCACCCAAGATGAGGCCCTTAGCCCGTATAGTAGACATGTTAACAAAAGGCACTCACACAGAGCTTACAGCAAGACCAAAACTCAAGAGGGATACCAGAGCAGCATTTCTTATGGATTATCACACACCATTCTCTTTGAGGCCACTTATGTTGGTTTTCTATTGCCCATTCACAAATGCGTGAGTTGTCTTTGTGACTCAAGAATGCAGGTTTTAAGCATAAAGCTTTACAGAGGTCTTAGAACTTCTACAGAGGTCTACACACCCTGAGGACGTGCCACCAACCAACATGAAATGTTCACCCTGAGCACAAGGCAATGCATATGAACACATCTGCAGATCATTCCTAGCATCTTGACTCAAGGAAGGAAACATTGTTCCCAAACTCTAGATTCCGTTATGTAGTTGATATGTCATGATACCTCAATAAGAAAATCATTTAGAAAAATAAAGAACGGATTTCCAGCAAACTGAATTTGCAAAGTGGATACATAAATCCTCTTAAGTTTATCCATTACATGAATGTTTTGTTCTATCCTCACTTGAGGGTTGGCTGATCCTAGCCTCTCCTTTTGTTCCATAGAACAATTTCCACTTCTTGTCCCCCCAGATACTCTGTCCAGTGATTACAGATATAAAGGACTCTATTCCAGGAGGACACATGAAAGGACATAAGACGGCAGAGGAGAGAAGGGTGGTGATGGGTAAGGAACTCCCTCTTCAACCTGTTTCCTCAGTGTGCTACCTCTCCTCAAGAGCAGACTCAGTGATCACCATCAGCAGCGGCTCAGGGCACCACGTGCCTTCTGTCTCCCACTGGCAGCTCAGCTCACAGGGCTTGGGAAGGCTCTACTGCCAACAGACAGACAAGCTGCTCTTGTGTGGTCACAGCGTGTTCACTGCAACCAGCCTGGGAAGGTAAGAAGTGTACATGCTTCAGGATTTGCTTCAGGATTTCACAGCTGCTACTTCAAAGGAGAAAGGAAGAAGTTTGCCTAAGAAAGCCATTTAAGATGAAGTTTTGGGGACAACCCTATTTACTCATTGTTGACAGCATATCCCAGAAAAGAACAAGGTAGAGAACTTTAAAAACCTTCAAAGACAAGATCTAAGATCCAAATTCTCCAACACCGTGACCTGAATACACAATCACAGCTTTTCAACACAGGATAAAAAAGGCAAACCAGAAACAGCAGCTTCCAAAGGAAGTCACAAACAACATTAATATCCAGAATAGACCAAAGAGACAGATCAATAGAAAAAGTTTGCAGCTGTCTCCAACAGTTGAAACATCCTAGGAGTAAGTTCCCCAAAATATACTTTCAAGTGCCAGCAGAAAAAACCTTTGCTAATCCCACTGTGTTAATTTGTGAGCCTGGTGAGGCTGCCCTAAAGCCCTCCAGGAAAAAAAATAGGAAGTAAGTATTGAAATAAAGCAAAGAGAACAGGAGAGAAAGAAAGACTGTGAATATATTGGTCTCAGGAAGAAACATGAAGAAGCAGAGAAGCAACTGCAGCTTTTAGTGCCTCCACGGCTGGCATTTTGTTGTTGTTGGATTGTTTGTTTGGTTTGGGTTTTTTTTAAAAAAAGCAACACGAACATCTTTGTTGGTGCATAGGTATAATCTGCAGGTTACCTGTTCCTGCTGCAAAACTTTCTACTGCTCCTGCAGAAAATCCTTTTGGACTAGCCATTCACATGTGACTCTCCTCCTAAGATCTATGCATAGTTCTGACACCTGAAAACACCTTGCAAAACCATGCAGTCTGGTTCTGCCTTGCACCGTTTTTCCAAATGCACACCACAGATTCCTAGTCTGCAGTATTTGCCCTTATATTTGACTGGTCTCCTGTGGTCATGGGCTGACTCAGTTTTGCACACTTTCCTGAATTGTGCCTTCCTAGAGCTTGGCCTCAACTACACCCACAGTATCAGAGCTCCCTCGAGCCTTCATGAGCACTATTTGGATATTCAGTGGTCAAATCTGGGTGGTGTTGGGAGTTAAGTTTTTGTCCCTCTGGTCTCCAGCTGGTGTAAATACTATGAAGGGCTCACATGGCCCACTTTATGGGAACGGCTCTCAAGTCTTACACCAGCCAAAACCTATTCTCTATTTTTACCTTCCTATCATATTAGTGACACTTCTCACTGAGCTTCCATTCCCACCAGGGTATGACAGGAAGCGCCACCTCCATTTCCAGAGAGCTTCAGCATCAGGAGAATTTCTGAATACCCCACTCTTCTACAGCCCATTTCACTCCTGACGCTGGATGTTTTCAGTAACTGCTTGGCTGCAAGTCACCTAGAGGAAGTCAACTTCATGCAGCATTTGAGTCCTACCTCATCAGCGCTGGGTACCACCAAACACTGCTGCAGCACTGAGCAGAGCCCTTTAAAAGTATGATTCCCTGGGTACTGATCATGAACTTCTACAGGTGTGCAACAAACCCTGAGAGAGCTCTTATACCTACCTGGATGACATCTGAAATCAGTGAACTGGGATGGGGAAGTGCTTCCTGAAGAGCTTGATGTGGAAACTCTCCGCTAGTCCCCGTGTGGCATCCCTGCAAGTGAGGAGTTACACAGTCCCTGGACAAAGTCGGGGGGGGGAAGCAGCACAAGTGCTGATGGGCAGCAGCCCAGCTGCCAAAACATGCACTGACACTGAAAACCAAGAACAGGAGAAAGGGCAAGTTTGGCTCTGCTCTGGAAAACTCATTACTGCAAACCCAGGGGCTGTAGGCAGGGGGAGCAGGTCGTGTGCTGCTCAGGAAAAGAAACAATAAAAATCAGAAGAAACTGTCCAGAAAACAGAAAATCACTGAAGGCAGAGTGTGAAAGAGTGGTATTACCTTACTCTAGGGACTAGCCAGCTGACTCCAGAAGTCTTGAGTGTTTCTAGGTTCTTCAAAACATCCCCACTTTTTGTTTAAATTGCTGCATATCCTCTGCTTTTGGCCAGCAACATCGAGCACCAAAATGGGAGGCAGACAAAGACATGCCTGAGATCTGGCTGGCCTTTCAGGAAGGCCAACAAGTCAGATGTGGGAATGCCACATGAGATCATTAAAAGCCATTTCATATTGTACCTTCTTCTGGTCTAGTTGGGAGGAAAAAATAGAAGCTTTTATTTGGTTAGGAGAGCAACTGAGGTGAACTTCATTGAATAGTCTCATTACATGGGTCTCCCTCACCTTGAGTTTCACAGCATTTGGACTTGTTCTTTATAGCAGAAACTACATGCAGGAATGAGCAGTGACTTTCCTGTAGAAAATCCTGCACAGCAAGTCTAAGGATGACCACAATCACAGGGCCAGGTGCTGAGGTACACCCCAAATGCCAGATAAAGCCCACTAGAAGTACATCTGCATACTGCACACAAGTTCTTTCATCTGCAAGGCACACACTTGGCCATTTAGAAGGGACATAGAAACTCTCCTCTTTTCTATGGGTCTCTACCATTACCATCTTACAAAGTTCAGAGGTCCAAACCTCTGTTTAATCCCTTTACCCTAATTTAATTGATGATGAGCATTTTAAAAAATTATAGATGCAATTGTATTTATGGGAGGCAGCACCTGCTCCGTCGGCCCTGTCCTTCTATAACTGCAATGCTGATTCATGAAGGTGAACGCCAAGAGAGAAACCTAGGCTTACATCTGGAGGAGCAGCTGTCACCTTTGCAACACTGCTTGTCTGGTCACAGTGCTGCCTCACACATCCATGCAGACAGGTACATGCCTAAACCCCTCCTGCCTCCAGGGAAACAGCGGGGGGGGACGAACAAAACAGCACAGTGACTTCAGTAGGTCATGTGGTAATAAACAGCAAAGCTATGAATTGAAAATATTATGCTTTTACTCAATAAAAAAATATCAGTTTTGCTATCTTTGCTGCCAGGCAATGTTGGAGGAACCCTTGCCTGAAACGCAGCCACTGAGCAGCTACCCTGAGAGCAGCTGTGGCCTTTTTTGGCCACTGGTGAAGAGGAATAATCCAAGCACAATCACTTGGTTTCACAGAACTCCTGTAAATGAGGTAAGTGCCATCAGCCCTGCTTTGCAAGCAGCAGCGTTTCTTGCCCAAGGTTATAAGCACCCCTTGAGGAAGATAAAAATTACATTAATTAACTTGAGTTGCAAAACTCCTACAACCAACTACAACAGAATGCAATTTCCCTGAAAACTTGCAATAACTTCATGTTCTCATCCAAGTCTCAACAATCACCTAAGCCATCATGAGATGACCTCAGCCCTCAGGGGCTTCACGTGCTTCTGCAGGTCAGAAGAGCATCCGGAGAGGGGAGCCCCTGTCCTCGGGCTTTGGCACACACCCCAGATGATCAAAGATGCTCAAAATGGGCACCTCCCATGTCCTTCCCTCTCTGGCAGAAAGTTCTTCCAAACCTTTTTCCTGTCATTGCTCAGTGTGAGCAAAGATGGGGTAGGGAACATGCTCCATCTAGAGACAGGAGCCACCAGGGGCTGGGATAGAAAAGAGTGAGCTCTGTCTCCTGTAGTGGGCCTGGGCACAACGGGGGTGTGGGAGGGCAGACTCAGCTTGCAAGAACAACTCTGCACCATTTTTCAGAAAGGGTAGACTGTCATTCATTCTTCAGCCTCTGGACACTAGAAAATATATATAGGAAGCAGACACTGGTTCATGGAACTTGGGTTTATTAGGAAAAATTTCAAAATCTGGACACTGACCAGCAAAAAAAACCAGCCTGGGCACTTAAATATGGCATTTCTCTCCCCAGATGCAGTACAGAAGCCAAGCAGGATAGACACCCAAGTGCAGCACAACTCCTGGGTGCAAGGCTGATAAACAGCAATCAGAGACTTCTATGTCACAGTAAGGAAGACTGATAATTGGAGAAACAGATCATAAGCAATACAGAAGGATAAATGAAAAGGTAATGGCACAGGAAGAAAGCATACAAGAGGAGTTTTTGTGACATTTCTGGATTTTTTTACTGTAGGGTTAGGGTACCAAAGCTGCTTCAAACTTGGCCTGTGTGGGACAGGGCTGAGCACTACAGGGTCTCAGTACTGCTGTTTCTGAGGACATGGCATCAGATGGAAACCATCCTCTATGAGGGGAGTATATGCATGGAAACAGGGCTTGTTGTATAACTCAGCTTTACAAACACATAAACACATACACATTTTATTAAAGAAGACACTATTCTCATCACCAGGACTACATGCATCTCTATATATTTTCTGCTAAGGCAGTATGAACATACTGAAAATGAGTGAAACTGTAGATGCACATATAAACCCTATAAACCCACGCACCCAGGGAGCGTGGGTAACACTGCATATGTGTCTGAGCACTAGAAAACACTGACAAAGGTTACTTCTTCATAATATTGTGGTGGTTTGCAGCAGTGATTCAGTGAGGTGCTAACACTGCTTAGCATCCGGCACCTTTTCAGGTGTAACATTTACACAGACCAAAAGTTAAAAAAAAAAATAAAAAAATAGGAAGTTTGTACCTTTTTTTCAATCCAGGTTCCAAGAACCCGTCAATCACAACCATGAATCACATAAAAGCAAAACTAACACTACAACAACAACTTCCCATCCCTAGAAGAGGAAAAGCATGCAGAGATACTTGCATCTCGATATGAAACATTGTGTGAGCATTTCACAGGGGTCTCAATAAGCCACCTAATGCAGCCCCCTCAGCTGAGTAGTACCGGGACTGGGTACAGCATTCCTCACTGCTTTTGCTGGAAAATATCCCTCTGTAGCCACCTCCTGGCTCCCTGGTCCCTTCCTTTCCCTGGCTCTAGTTTATATTTGTAGAAAATGCCTAGGTGCCAGCTCTAAAGACTCGAGATCATCCTTTGGAAATCTCTGGGACTGCTCGGGCAATGACGGCGTCCCAGTCGCCCTGCTGAGAGGGGAGAGCCTGGGAAACCTGGCGTGGTGCTGCTGGGGCTGGGAGCAGCCCCCAGTCCTGCAGCACCAGAGCTAAACCAGCCCCCCGGCTTCCAGACAAACGCCTGCTCCCCAGCAGCAAACGCTGAGAGACCAGGGTGCTTCCAGAGTCTTTCAGGCTGTGAAGGCAGCATCAGTGAAGGCTTGTGCTGCCCTAGAGAGGGCTCTCCATCTCAGGCGATAGGAAAACAGTTTTATAACACCAGGAAGGCAACGAGAAGAAAACAAAGAAATCAAAACAAGATAGACGGTACCTGTTGTAACTCCATCTGCTGTAGGACATGTTCTTGTTGCTGCCGACACCATCCATCTCGGGCTCGGCTAGGGCACTTCCAGCATGGCTCGCCTCCCGCCGGGCCCGGCGCTCACAGCCCTGCCGGCCGCCTCGGGCCGTGCGCGGCGGGGCCGGAGCCCGGGAGAGGTCCGCACCCAGCCCCGGGAGCCGCTCCGCGCCCGGCCCCGGGAGCCGCTCCGCGCCCGGCCCCTGCTGCGCGGAGCCAAGCACCGCCCGCGCCGGGGAGCGGGGCTGAGGGGAGAGAGGGAGGGAGGGGGAAGGCTCCCGGGGTCCCCGCCGAGGGACGGGCGGGTGGCAGGATGCTCTCAGCTGCCTGGCAGACACAAAGGCGCCCAGGTAAATCAACTGGAGCGAGGGTGCTAAGCTGCTTAAGAGATATTCAGCGAAGCCGTGCCCGGGAGCAGCGGGTTGCACGTCTCCTGCTCCAGCAGATGCGCTTCTTATTTATTTATTTCTTCTGGTTGCCACAGATACGGGCCCATCGCTCTGACATCAGCCGTCGTCCACCCTGCCACAGGTCCCTGGGTCTCACCGACGTGATGGGTCAGGCAGGCAATGATCACGGCATCCCCCTCTGGGAGCTGCCACAGCCAGGCAGCTCCGCAGGGTCACCTCTGCCCTGGGGACAACCCACTTGTCCCGCCACGCTGCAGCCCCTTGCCAGGCAGGGCAGCGCCCAGGCTTCTCCAGGGGCCACTCTGAGTACAGCAAAAGTGCAGCAAAAGACCCCATTTCAGTGACTGGTTTTGTACTGTGCACAGCCGTGGTGTGCCCAGCAGCAGAGACATCCTTGTGACAAGCTTCCAGGCTGGATGTGACTCCGAGCACAGGTCTGGGCCTAGGACTGAGAGCTGAGGCACGTTTTGTGGCTCCTGCCCACGCTTGCCCTCAGCTTTGCAGTATCACTCGTGAAATCTGGTTGCTGAGGTGCACAGCTGTGCAATGACAGGCACACAGGCAGAGGTTGCTTGGGACAGATGATCTCAAAAGCAAACCTTACTGATGCTGCTCAGTAGATGCTTCTAGGACAAGGAGTACAGCTGCAGGCAGGCAGTGGTTTGTCTTTCCAGAAGCCAGCTCAGAGCTGCTCAGATCTCACCATGCACAGTGGTGCCCAGGGAATCTCATCCCTCTCACGGCCCCAAGGCATTGTACTCTGCTCTATGCTTCCCTTCCTCACTTAGGGAGTTACAGCTTCCTGAGAGACTGTAACACCACAGGTGCAGGAGCTGCTGAGAAGACCTGACCATACCCTGACCAAGAGAGGTGCTACCAGAAGCGAGGTCAGCACACTCCAGGGTGAGGCGGGATGTCTATGTACCTGCAGAGGGAATGGGGGGACTGCTTCCATGCAATTCCCAGGCAGCCTTGGCTCTTTGGTCCCCTTTAACAGCTTCTGGCCCCTTCCCTCACTGCAAGGCCAGCCAGGTGCCCAGCCCTGCTCTTAAGGTCTATGATGCTCTCCCAGCTCCTAAGGGTAAGATGTCCCAGTAGAAATGACTAAAAATCCTAAACATATCAATAAGGACTGGAATGGCCTGGGTTAATCAGGGCCAGTCCCTCATCTCACAAACAATTGTATCTGATGAGTGATCTCAGGCTGAAGCTTGAGTCTGGTAATTAATCACTTCTAGAAACTTCTAGAGCTGCACCTTGCAGACAGCCAAATACCTTCCTGATTCTAGCTCAAAGGTATTCATGGACATTTAAGATCTACTTGGTCTTTTACCATTCAGTACTTTCAGCTCAAGTTAAATCCTCCCACACTGGGCAACCTGGATGAAACAAACCACCTGGAAAGCAGAGACTCACAGCCCATCTCCTTCACCTACCTGCATCTGCTCACTGTTGTGCTGAGAAAACTGTAAATGGGCAAACTGAAACTAGACCATTTATTTGGTTGTTGGATTACTCAAGCCAACATCTTCCACACTGGAGCAGCTGAAAATCACCCTGACAAGTCCCTGCATCTCAGGGAAGCCTCTGTCGGAGTTTCAAGCCACATCACTAAGAGCAAGGAGCAGACGTTAGCTGCGGGAGCACGGGCTCTTCCCTCCATCTGCCTCATCTCAAACAGCTCACTGGCACCTCAAGCATCTTCTTCCTCATCCTGGACCAGAGCGCTGAGCAGGAGAATGTCACCTGTGGCAGCTCATGCTGAGATACAGGGAAACAAGTGCACACCCAGAGTTGTCCCATCCCAGCAGCCTGATTTCTTATACTGCTGTTGGAAGTGAAAACTAACCTGGAACAATGAGGCAAGTGGGTTGCAAAGATTTCAGGCTGACCCTGATGAACCTCACGGCAAATACAGCCTCTTCTCACGTGTGACACACCAAAAAAAGCCCCCACATCCAAGCTTCATATGCAAACAGAGCATCATTTTGGCAAACCTGTGTTTGAGAACTTGCCTGTGCTTCAGGAGACCCCTCCACACACATCCTTGGACAAGAAGTGCTCGAGAGTAAAAAGACGTGCAACTTCTCCACTGCTCTGTTGCATCTAACAACAGTTTGAGGCTCTTCAGAAAAATGTACCGGGTGGCAGATTTAGCCTCCTAGAACTTACGTGTCTTTCTGCTTCCTGCACATGGATGGCAAGATCCCTGGATGCAAAAACCTCCCAACTCTTCCTCTCGGGAGTTTCTCGACTCCTTTGCCACTAACGTAAAACAGAACTAATGATTTTCACAGTGAAGCCTTCATCTGTGACCAGCTGTATTTTCAGCTCCTGCTGGGCTGCACTTTCTTGCGCAAGTCTCCCAGCTCTGCTTCCTCCATCTGACCCCACCACTTGCATTGCTGACAATGTTACTTCAATCTTGAAATTTTTTTTTTAAAGACTTTGATGAGGAAGCCAAGGCACTCATAAGCTTCTGGAGGGTGAAGAGACATAAATCAGATCCAGGCTAGCATTTAGCCAGCAAGAAAAATGTTTTTCTTGTCATTTGCTCTGCTCCCAGTGCTGCAAGGTGTGTGTCACCATGTGGTTGGGCATGGGCACATCCACATGCATCTGAAACAAGTCATGTCTGCTCCCTATTTCAAGAGACCTCCCCGCCCCAGCCACTGCAGATATGGGGGTACCTCAAAGTGGGTGTGTTTAATCCCATGGGAGCAGGGGCCTAGGCTCCTGGATTACAACATGTTAATGCTGGAACAACACTAACATTTGAGTTCCTCATTACAAACATTGGAGAGCTGCACCACAGAGCAACATGCCAGCTGGGAAAAGGTTGGGACTGCAAACTGAGAAAGAACACAACTTTCCTTTTTTCAGGTGTTTAGTATATGGCAAATGACCTTATTACCCAAATAAATGTGATCAGGAGTATTAGCCTGAGCTGTTGAAATACCACAGAAACCAAAGTGGCAGCAGGGCTGAAGTAAACAGTCTGTTCCTGCATTTTCATGCTGGCACATTACCTTGCTGCAAACAAGTGACAAAGTACCTGCTGAGTCACTGGATGGTGCCTAACATTTTTAACAATGGAAAGTAAAATAAAAAAACCACAGAACATCACCAGATTAGGTATTCTTGAAAAAAATACAAGGTTTAAGTGTACATTCTGGGTATCCCCAGATAGCATTTTTTCCAGCAAAACATCATATTCATAACCAATCTGTCCCATCATCAGGTCCCTGCAGTGCAGAAGCTGCCCCTTCATTAAAGCCAGTCCGAGTCCAGAGGTGAGCTCTGAAGAGGGACAGACAGATCTCCGCATCTTTCTGACTGGAGGACACTGGCCAGAGCTGACTAGGGCACAAGCTTTCCTGCTCCAGAAACCCACCCCCAGCACAGGCACGCTCAGTGAATCGCCGGGATCTCCCTTGGTATCAGACAGAGCTGCAGGCTGCACCCGTCAGCACTGCTCAGCTCTGTTTTCCAGCCACAGCCACAAGAAGTTCCTCAAGGAGATTACGACTCCTTCAGCATTACTAATCAGTGCTTACGCAAGCAAGGATTTCTCCAAGCCCTCGAGGCTGCTGCCTGGAGGGGATGGTGCTCCTTGGATCTGCAGGCAGTGCCCTGTGATGAGCACCTGGCAGTGCGGCACTAACTGCTCCTTCGCTGCTGTTTCAACTAAAAAATTCCTCCTCCTCCTGAGGGGCTGCCTGCATTCAACCCTGTGGTCAGCCCATCTCCAGGTGATGAGATGAGAGAGCAAGGACAGAGGACCCCAAGCTGCAGGCAGAGGAGACGTGGCATCCTAAGCATCATGACAAGCAGGGGCTTTTCCAGAAAATGGCCACAGCATGCTTTGAGACACCTGCTGCCCCTGGCATGCTGCTGGGGGACAGTGCCAGGGTGACATTCATGAGGTACCAGCAGTGCTCTACAGCAACCCAGCATGCATGCCAGCTCCAGAGTCAGGCTGACTTTAACAAAACATGCGTATTCTCCTTCAATAACCAGACAGATTTTAGAACAGGAAAACCTCAAGAAAAATGAATTATAAACCCTTTGACACCTGGACAGACATCATTGCATGCCCTGCAGAATAACTATCTGGGCCTCATTTAGAAAGACACTCGGGTTTGGGGTTTATATCCAAGGCCATGCACAGCAACCCCCAGGATTTAAGTGCACCCTGAGCAAGGTCTGGAAAGCAAGTCAGGAGAGCCTCAAAACTACTGACACCTGCTCCAGACAGGTTTAGGAATTAAGGGTTTCAATCATTTGTTGGCACCATTTGCTATTCCTGCAACTAAAGGTACCAGCAGCCTCTTCCATTGCTGCTGTCCATGTGTCCATGGGTGTGGGAAGAGCACAGCAGAGCCTGTTTCCTCAGGTGGGGCTTTGCCGCCTTGAAAGAAGTATGAGATGCCTGCAAAAAAACACTACATAATTATACCAAAAAAAAAAAAAAGCACCAAAAAAAAAGCAAAGACAAGTTGCCAAGGTACATTATGTCCTCCCACAGCTGAAGAAAACAGTACAGAAGCCTCTGTGCTGCTGGAGAGCAGTCACCTGTAATGAGGAGAAATACGTACCGATGAGACCAGCAGTGGAGACTCCAGGTGACCTGACGTGTGCTGGGGACTAATAAGCCAGTGCCTTGAATAATATAATGCTTCATACTGGGGAACAAGGGAAGAAGGAATGCTGCTGTTTGTTTTTCCACATGCCCTGAAATTACCCTGCCATAATACAGCTCATGAAAGTTGTGCTTAACAATTCTGTCTGAAAAGAGGGTATTTACATCCTTAAGAGCATCAGCATATTTCTGTATTTCATCTTCCTTTCAAAGGATAATGCAGCTTCTAAAAATTCCCTCCAAGAGTCATTACGATTTTACTGTGCTTACGGTATAACAAACAACTTAATCCATCAATCTCCAAGCACTTTCCAAAGAAGCCAGCACCACTATTTACGTCTTACAGAAAAGAAACTGAAGCAGCACAACTTCCCAACAGAAACCAAGCAATGATGGCAGACATCCATCCTGCCTGCAGCCTCCTGGGTCCTCCTCAAGCACCTCCTGCATTGCAACACCTCCAAGTCCTTCACGTGTGCAGGATGAGACCAACCCTCTGATAATCTCTTGCCAGGAAGTGTTCAGACCTGTCCCCCTTCCTGGAGGCTGTGCAATCCATGCTTGTTTCAAAGTCCCTCTCTTTACAAATAGAAGGAACTGGTGCTTCATTCATGGTAACAATTTCTTTTTTTCTTTTGACTGATTACAAAATACTGTATTGGCTTATACATACTACATGTATGCTGTATTTACTCTATAGAAAATATTGTAACTACTAAACCAGAGAAAGTCCATAGTAGCACGAGTACTGATTTGTATTTTGTACAACACTGCTGGAAGGACTGCATGCTGGTCCCATCCATTTGTACAGTTCTAATTGCTAAGGCAATCTCTTAGTAGCTCATTCTCTCTCTTCATCCTCTACTCATCTTTACTATTTGCTGATTTCCCACATGTACCAAAACTGTTGTACATCAAACTTGAGATTGTGCTGATGGATGGTTACAGCAGCCTTCAGTGAAGTATTACTCTGTTAATCAATACAAATACAAAAATTAAATACAAAAATTGTTTTGAACATTCAAAATTTCTCTCAGGTTAAAGTACAAAGCAGCTCTGGATGCAGATGTTAAATTCAGCCACATTCTCCTCCTCTGGAGCATTAGCAGCACCCCGATGCTCACCTCAGTCCTGAAGCTCCCCCAGGAGCCAGCTCACAGCTTTGCCCTTTGGAGGAAAGCACAGAAGACACACCACAGTGCATCCCCCTGCCCTGCTGCTTGCTGCACACAGGCCTTGCACTTCAGCAAGTTTTGTTCCTGTTAGCTCAGAGGCCCTCATGGTGGTGGACTGTTCTGGGGATGCTGTTCAAGAAGGCAACTTACTGCTCACACGGACTAGGTAACAAGAGCCATAAAAATTAGAAAAAAGCCATGGGGAGAGAGCAAAAAATGGCTTAAGAGAGGGCCCAGGGGAGGCAGAGAGGAAAGACATTTAACTGCAGCAGGAAGCTACATAGAGGGAAGTTAGGTGAGCAATGCAAGACCTCAAAGCACCACTCAGATCCAGCAGCCATAACAGATGCTTCAGCTCCAGAGACAGGTTGTGATGAAATAATTCCTGAGTTTTAGAGGACTGAAAGTTAGATATCTTTGTTCTTCACTTAAAGAAAAAAAAAAAAAAAAGGAAAATACCAGTTTGATTCCAGTCCCCATCTCCTGGGGGATTTTTACATTGCGTTCATCTCTCTGGCAGCCTCATACCTGTGAAAGAAGTTCCCAGCTTTAGCAACAGAAATTCAGGTTCAACAAAACCACAGTAACTTTTTAGAATATATATTTTTTTAAGAAGCCTAAATAAGAGTTACTGTACCTACAGTAATCCACACCATCTGCATGGAATAGAAGTGAAAACCTCAGCATCAGAGAAGACTGATGACTTCACTGCAGGTAGGTGCTAGCACACAGCCCTGGCTCGTACACACACAGCAGCCGTGTGTGTCATGGCACACAGGCACACGCTGCTCCCACTGTCCCCACCAGGCATGGTGCACAGGTGTCCCTGCTCTGCTCCTCAGCCCCTGAGCTCCCATGGCTGCCAAGCACTCTGAGCAAGCTCACAGACAGTGCTTGACTCATCCACACCATCCTCCAGAATCATTAATGCAGACAATGCCCTCACTGCTATGACTGAGCTCCAGCTGGGGAGGCAAATGAACACAGAGGACATCTCAAGGTTCAGACTGAAGGATGGTCTCCAGCAAGGGGAGTGCTGGCTCTCAGCACTGCCTGCCTCCACCCTGCAGGACACCCAAAGTTCAGAGCATCCTTCAAACCTCTGGGTCCTGCAGGAGTAACAGCATTGGCCCCGGTACAGAACTGGGTGTTAAAGCCAAAAAGCATTCTAAATCCCCACCCCACACTGTACGTGTTGTTCCCCTTGCTGTTCCTTCACGGTTCCTGCCAGCTTTGGCATTCAGAAGCAAACTGTTAATGCCTCCTTTGGTTGTGACCTCAAACACAACTACTGATGCTCCTGCAGATCTCTGACTACTACACACAGTAGGTACATCAGCTAGCCAGGCAGCCCTGTCCTTACAGCAGTGTGGGAATACAGACCATCACTGACTGGCTTCTAATACAGGAATTTTTAAGTAACTGTACATCTTGCTAGGTGAAGAAACTGAGTACCACAAGCATTAAAACAGATCCACTCAGGCTTAGAAAAAAAAATAATAACTTAAAGAATCTTAAAAAAAATCCTAAAAAAATAAATTCACAAAAACACCCACAACAAATTAGCCAATTTACTCTTTCAAAAATATTTTTTAAAGCTTACAAGTTAATGTTTTTTAAATGTCAAGGTAAATTTGGACTACTTTAGGACAGCAGAACATGAAGTACATTAAAATACCAAAACTAAATTTGAGATTTTACAATGAAATCCAGACACACGCCCACATACTTGGCTCTCCCCTCTACTGCAAAGTGGGAGCTTTGTCACCTCAGTGCAGTGACACAAGCCGAAAATGAGATGGCCACCACAAATCAAACAAATGTCTTCAAGAGACCTAACAAAAAGCACCAACTCAGCACCATGCAGCTGTCAGTCCTACCACGTCTCAGGAGTTTTATGCAAAACATGTTACAAAACCAACAAAGCATGGTATTAGACACTGGCAGATGTCGACAGCATCATGTAATGAGGACTTGAATGCTATGAAGCTGGTTGTTCAAGAGAAAGAGGAGAGATCTCACTGCCTTTAAATGACAAATTTAAAAAATTAAGAATTTCAGACAACTAGTTCAGGAAGGCAACTGGAGTAGAGGTGAGAAGCTTCACTGTGAAACTTGCACATTAGGAATCCATGAAACAAAAGAAAAAAACACAAAACATTCAGAATTCACAAGGTATTCTTCATTTCATTGCCCAGAAATACAGATGGCTGAATGGTTATTTTTCAAAGTCATGCCAGGGAGGAAAAGGAGTTACAGCAATCACACAGGATTTTACAAAACCCTGAAAAACTTATCCCTTCAGAATGCCCCAAAATCAGCCTTTTGAAGGAGGGAGACAACGGTGTAAGAAGTGTGAGTTCACATTGTGGGGTACTTTATACTTGCATTAAGGCACTTGATTGTTTTGAAAATAATAAAAATCAGCTCAAGACACAGAACGACTTGGACTCACAAGGAAAGAGACGGCACAGGATGACTTTTATAGCAAGACAAGACACCAGCAGCTCAGAAACACGACGTTCTTCTGAGAGGCAATGAGGGATGGGCAGTTTTTAACTTGCAGGAGAAATATTAGAGCACTTACAAACCTTTACCACTTAAAAGTCACAGCAGGTGTAGCCTGAAAGTTGCAATAGGAAGGAGAAAAGCATTAGAACACTGTTTGACTTTAAAAGGTCAGCACTGGGTTCAAGATATTTCCTTGCTCCTCAGGGAAATGCCAGGACTGGTGCCTAGAGGAGAGGGACTACATCTTTGGCATCCTAACAGTAATCCTCCTTGAGATGCATTATTTAGCTGAGCATGAAGTGCTCATACATAACCTTGAGTGCAAACTGCACATATTACTAATGAGACACAAACAAGTATTACTTATTTTGTCTTCTGTAATCCTGACGCAGTTGCTGGCTATAAAAGTTGAGCAAACTAGAAAGAAATCAAGAATATTTTAATTAACAGGCAACACATGCTTTAAATTGCAAGCATCCTTCCTGCTTTTCACATTAATTTCTTCAGAACCACTATTTATAAATCATTGTTTTTTCCCCCTAGCTACTGACGATCCGGATTTTAGAGTTCACAGAACAAAATAATCTGAAATAGCACTGACACATGGCCTCGTTTAATTATAGATCAACAGCTTTGTTATGGTTCTTGTCGTTCATTCCTACCCTGCTTGTAAAAACAAGAACTTTAACTCTGTACAAGGGTCTTGGTATACACGTGTATGCCTACCAGTAGTGACACCTTGTGGTTGTCAATAAAACAGTTCTCTCTGAGTTTCCCATATACAGCAGAATTTACTTGCAGACCCACTTTAGGGCCAGAGCAATCCGATGGCACTGCCCCTCTACACCCCTCAGAGCCACACTGAGGCCATTGGGACACTAGAAGTGCACCCAGGGGTGGCTACAGCTCTAGTTGAACTTTCTAAGCCCATAGTTCACCATTTCCTTTAGTGTTCCCCTCCTTATGCCTTCACCTTCACTCCATATAGCTCTTACCACTGTTCTTTTTTATCCCACCTCTCATCCCTTGCTTAGCAGATTCCCTATGCAAGTCCACTGTTTTATAAGTAAGTAATCACAACTAAAAGACAATCCATCCTTTTCTCCTAGCACGCAGAACCTTCTACAAAAGTGCTTGTCTTCCCTATTCAGCTTTTTACAGCCAAGACAAAGCTGGGTTTGCACAGTGGACTGGATATATGGTCCCAGACAGGTCTCAAAAATACTATTTTACAAAACACTTTAAAAGCATAAAAGCTACTAATATCACAGGATTAAGTTCATTTTTTACATTTGTCCTAGGAAGTGTGTCTTAAGATACATTCAGGTAATTATTTGTACTGTGCTATTGCTCTCCAACAGTCCAGTTCAAATGAAATGAAAACTGTCTCTAGCATGTGTTGATTCGTGCCTAGGACTAAGGGCTTATTGTCTCTACTTGCATTTTTGGTGCCTGTACTTTGCTATGATAACTCTATACCTTCATGTTGGAAGCATTCTTAACAATGTAGTCATTTACAAAGTGCTAATGTCACTACAAATTAGTGAGTACCAAATACTGCATATCTTACTATAGCTCCCAAGATTCAGTTTAAAAAGTAGCTGAGCAGACTAGTATGTGCTTTCCAGCACTAAGACACTGCATTTAGTTCTACGTTACTTGCTGGCTGGCTCAGGAATCCTCCAGGTTCTATGCACCAATGTAATTTAGCTTTTGTGGGGGACATCATCTGCCCTTTATATTTAATCCACAAAAGTCTCTTGAACTCCCAAAAATAACCAGTCCTACAAGTCTAGTAGCACACCTACAAAAAGCAAGCAGAGCACACATTGCAATATTGTTTCTGGGTATTACACTCTCCCTGTAGTTTAATCCACTGCCTTTTCCACAGCTGCTGCTTCTCATTTAACTTCCCAGCTGAAGACTACAAAGACAGTCCTACTCATCCTCATTTCTGCACCCAATCTGTTGCACACACTCAGGCTAGAACATAGGAAAAGTATCAAGGTTGTTCTCCTCCTTCCCTTTATCATCACTCTTTGGTGATCTTTCCCATTTCCTACTGTTCCTCATGTAGCCTGAGCAAAAGCCTAGAAAGATTCAGCAAGTGGCTTACACAGCCACAAAGTTTTAAGAACAAAACCTGACTCCTTTCAACCAAGTGTTCCCATGGTCAGAGCTCTACAAGAAGATCTGAATATCAAGACCATTCACAAGTTTTTGGGCCTTACAACACCTGCCACACAACACAGGGATTAAGACCCTGCACATATTTAGCCCCACTTAAAACCCAGAACTTGCTTCAACCATGTAATTTTAACTTAGCTTTCCAACAGAACCAGGCAAGTACAGCAGAAAAGTGGCATTTGGAGTGGTGAGCACCACACTTACTGTTCGGGATGCTCTGAGCAAGAACGCATCTTAAAAAACTGAAAGCCTTCAAGTTTTGGCAGACACTGCTGCCCAGCAACAGGTCAGCTGAGTAACACAGGAAACAGCACCGTGCCCCTGCCTTTCCAGCTTGACTGTTTTTCTAAATCTAGTTTGTTTCTTTTATCATAGTTCTGGAACATGAGGGTAACCAACTTCCAAAATCTATATGTAAATCAAGTGAACGAATGCATTCCCTGCTTAGCAGATTCCTGAGCTTTTCCAGGCAAAACTCTAAATAGTAAGTGCAGATAACTTTTGGCAGGGGGTTGGGTTGTGGTGACTGACTTCAGGAATCTGCTGTTTGGAAAAAGCTCATTACAGCTTTGTAACATGACTATGTGGCAAGGCCAGTCAGCAGTGGCTACAGGTATGCCAGGGGTAAAATGTCACAAACTGATGTCAGAAGAGCATTAGCTAATAGCTTTGTTTTAATCCAGACTTGAACTTTATCAATGATGACTAATCACAGGGCCATCCATAAAGTTAAGAGTTTTCCTTGGCAATAGTAGGCGTTAACTCCTTCCAGATGTATTTTGCTTTATTAACTCTTTCACAACAGCTCATGTCATTACATGCTCCTACACTGGGCTAGCCATGCTCTCTCAAAACATTTGTTTATCTCATCACCTCTTGCCTGACAGCCTGAGCACTTCCAGAGAAGTGAGAGAGGGCACAGAGGAGCCTTCCCTCTTCCACAGGCAGAGGGAGGGCACTGCCAGGGCACACAGCACAGTGCATCCTGCACCCTGCAAGACACTGCAAACTTGTATTGTTAGAAAAATGAAAGGAAAACAACTTTGACAAGAAAACCACCCATCTCCTATGCTTACACAGCTCTGCAGTTTTCCCACACTACAATTAGTTTTAACTTAGAGCAAAACAGCTGAGTGGTTGCAGACACAGTTCAGGCAGATGCCCAATGCCACAGGCTGGAAACAAAGAAAATAGTCCTTTTCTACACAACCAAGCTAAGTTTATAGTTAACATCTGTATCAGTGGCTCTGTTTCTCCTGAATGGGCCATATCACAGTCTTAGAGGAGGCTTTCAGAGGAAATTCTCCTCTTCACCTGTACACATCAGTTAGCATATGAGTACTTATGCAGAAGAGTAGCTGGGTCAGAGAAAGCAAATGCATTAAGCAGAGCAGGCACAAGCAGCTACAGTGTACTTACATGGAAGTAATTCTTGCCCAGTTCCAGACTGGCAAACTTCACTGATTGCATAAAAAGGCTTTTGCCTGTGCCTCCTCACCCAGTGAAACAGCAGGCTCAGTATGGTGAGACTCCAGAAAACAAAGACCCAAACCCTCCTCTGTGCTGTAGGAGGAAGAGGAGATAACTTGTGGATACATTTTCAGCACCCCAAACTCCTTAACTGTGAACCTAAATGATTTACAGATGGGGCCTTGAACTGAAGCAACTACAAACGTAAGTGACAAATCTTTAGGCATTTCTTCTGCCAGGTCCTAAGAAACTCTCAGATTGTCAGCTAAATTGCTATCCTACAGCAAGGTTGCAATATTGTAAATTCACAAATAATGCAAGACATTTAGATCATGGCTACTACTTTTGAGAAGACTGAAAAGGTTCCTATTGCACTTTGCAAGCTCCACACTAGGATCACAAGCACCATTTTTCACCATTACCTTCAAGTACATCAATTAGAAAAGCAAATCATTGGAATATCTTCACCTATTTCAAACACACAACCACCAAGATCACTGTTACTAGTCAAAAAAACATTACTTTTCTAAATACTTACTTGAAGTCTAAAGGATAGGATCAAAACACCTACTTAAAGTGCCATATATGAATCAGCCTCCATAAGAGACCACAACATTACATGGAGATTTTCCTGATGTTCTCTCCAGCAGAAACCTTAAAAACACATGCACAGAAATGTACTGTCTTAGTTAATAAACTTAGAGCAGACTTCCACAGCACCAGCTGGTGGTCCCACTTCTGTTTAACTTGTTTATGAAGTTTACCATGTTTACAATGTGGCTTAGCAGACTGGAGCAGGTTGCTTAGCATCAACCACCTCAAAGCTATGAGGAAAAGCAAGGGTGTGGTGCTCTGTGAATTACAGGGAGTTACATATTAAAAGACCTACCTATGTAACAGCCTACCATTTTAAAACCAGTATTTAATGAGTGAAAGATTAAAAAAGGAAAAAAAGTTATGAAACTTTGGATATTTGTACCTCATGTATTCAGTCTCAACACACTTGCTGCAATTTGTTGTCTTAACTCACCCTAATGCCACAGTTAGTGACTTAACTCCAGAGAACTTTACCTATTTAAAAAAACATGGTGTTTTCTACAGACTGTAATTTCCTACATTTGACTTGAAAAATGTAATACATCTCCCAGACATACTTCCATTGTAACTTCTTGTTTGAATCTTCTACATATAATTTTAAAGTAGCTTTTCATCAACCAGTAACTTCATTTAAAAGGAAGTGTGGTCAGGGAAGCTACTCAACCTCTCAAAACAGTATTATACAACCTAATCTAAGTTACATAAAAGTTAAATTCCTCTGCTGTGTGTAGCACTAGTGTTACTTCCAGGTTTAGTGCTTTGCTGCACTAAAGGTTTAAGCACTGTTTTCTCAGATTTTTGCAGATTCATAGCAGAGCACCTGGGCATAGCCTGAAACCACAAGAATTCTTGACTGGACCACTGACTACACACTTGCAATCAGAGCAAACATCAGCTTTTTTCATCTATCATTAAACTGAAATGGCTTTCCTTTCTTCCAAGCTTGAAGAAAGGTCATGCAGAGATGCATATACCCTTCCTTCCCCTCCCACCCCAAAAAATTCAGGCTTTGGAAGAGAGTCAGAAAGAGGCAATATGCTTACCCCCTGATAACAGTTAGATCATCTTTAATTCTAGCACCTGAAGTTATACAAGGGTTTGCTTAATAATCAAGTTTCAAAGAACTGTTGGACACATTCAGTAAGGTGACAACTGTGCAATACCACTCAGTATTTCAGTATCAGGGAATATACTCTTGAATTGTTTAAACACAATCCACAGAACTCAAAGTTAAACAACCATCCACAGTTTAACTAAACAATCAGTTAAAAGTCTTACAGTTTAATAATTCACATAATGGTCAGTCCTTAGTAAGGGATACTGAAATTCATTAAAAACAACGCTAGATTTTACTCTGTGGGTGTGTTGGGCAGGCACATAATTGGCCATTCTTGGGTATAAATGAAAGAGTAAGGAGAAGTTGACCACATTTTGGCAAATCCCACATTTTGTCAGTTAAAAGTGAACTGTGAGAATTAAATACTCATCTTTACATATACACAAGTTATGCTGTGAAAGCATATTTGCTTACAAACATATAAAAATACTTGTTAACTAGTTTGATAAGAAAATAATGTATAAAAGTATATAGCAAAAACATTTAATAATCTCTGACAATGGAAAGATCAAATTCATTTTTATATCACATGAAACAAAAACAGCTACAATTTTAGTTTTCCTTAATCCCTTACCCAGAAATACAAAGGAAGACAATTTCTTTTCAAACACGTGATGTGAAATTCCTTAATAAGCTAAAATGCCTCAAATCCAGAATGAGCTCAGGTATTTGGCCATATCCTAATAGTAGTAGTAATCATCCCGTAGCTGTTCTGGATTCATAAAATAAATACAGTAGACTGTTTTGGCCACTGAAACAAAACTGCAGCATAAATGAGAGATGAAAATTTCTGCTGACAATGAAATTCAGTGTAGGTTTTTTAAGGCTAGCTAAATACTCAAGTCTAATTTAACTGAGGGCAAAAAAAGCCAATCCACCCCTTCTTTTGAAAGTGTTCTCTATACTTCAGTATAGGTCTTCGTAATAGCTAAGAACATCAGAAGTAAAAATAAATTAATTCACAAGAGACAACTTATGCATGACTTCAACACCTTGTCCTACACGGCTTTGTTTCATCTCCTTTGCGAATAAAACTCCACAAGGTGCAAGCTCTTAAGGGAGAGAAGGAAGGAACTGTGGTATTAAAGAAGCAGCCTTAGTGTTTTGTTTTGAAGTCTGCCCCAGAATGACTGAGTCTTCTTCAAGAACTATTCTGCCAGCTTCTTGGACTAAGGCTATTCTGGTGACCACTTTTAGGACATGCACATATAAGGCTAGAACAATACCAGAAGCGATGTAAAATGATGGAAAGATAAAAAAAATCTGGCAGTTGATAGCTTGGTTCTTGGGGTTCTCAGAAAATAACACAATGGCAGCCTTTCTTGTCTTTTTCTTTCCGTGTTGGCTCTGGTGAAGGAGGGCACTCTTGTTCTTGAAATTTCCTGGGAACAGATATTTCAAATTAACTTACAGACTTATTTTCAGTTAAATAAAAAAAATACTGTATTTACTGTTTTTACACTTTTCTAGAGGATGGATTTACTTTTGACACTCAAAGTTCTGATGAAATGAGCGACAGCTTTTTTTGGGTTTGCTTTTTAAGGAACACCATTTTTTACAGGCAGCCAGTCTCAGATTTAATATATCATGCTTACTTAGTGGGTGATTAATAAAATCTGAGATTAAGGTGAATAAATTCTGTTTCAAACACACTACTTTCATGTAAACAGTTTCCTAATTTGGAGGAAATTAACATAAGGGCATTTATCTGGCCTTAAGTAATCATACCTTATAACTCTGACAAGTTCATGAAAGGCTTGGTCTACATTCAATCTGATTTTTGCAGAGGCTTCCATGTATGTTACTTTAAGCTGCCGTGCTAGCTGCTGTCCTTCCTCTTGCGTCACCTGCAACAAGACAGCAGTCATGGAGTTCAAGGCTTCTGTAAACACATTTGGATCAGTAGTCACTGCAAATACAAGTTAAGGGTTTATTTCCCTCAAACAATAATGCTTATTTGACCACAGAATAGGTTTCACACTGTCCACATACAACTGAGAAACAAATCAATGTCATACATCTTTTCACATGCAAGTGAAGACTTCTGCTCTAAGGAATACCCCTCGCTGCAGCTGCTGCATCTTCATTTCTGCACAACAAGACCAAGTTCCCTTCATCAGTAGACAAGAGTCACCCAATCCTCCCCAAAGCAGGTGATTCAGTCAACATCTTTCTGGATTATAAATACAATTGTGAACACTTCTGCTACACTCATGTTTTCCATGCCCCAGCTAAATGTAGAGGAAATAAAATCAGGTTACTACTTGTAACACAGGAACTGATGTTTAGCTTCTGAATTTTTATACAAACCTATTTATGACGCAGTAAAATATCAATACAGCCAGTTTTAAATATTGCTTATATAACAAGAGATCTAAAAATTCATGAAGTCTTCAGGCTACCCAGAGATATGGAGAAGTGTGCGTACCTCTTGACTACTTGGGACAACAGAAAAAAGGGAGAAAAACAAGTAATAAGCATCAAAAAGAGTTGGTATAAAATTTAAAGTGATGAAGCAGAAGGCAGGAAGCTAGTGGACCATTATAGGAAGGAGGAGTAAGTTGGTCACAGGGCAAAACCAAAGGAGATCACTGTATATTTTTAGATGAAGTAGAAAGCAGCGAGGTCAGACAGCAGAAGGCCCCCCTGAGCAGTGCAAAGCATGCGAGGCTTCAACGGGAAGGTCACCCACAGGGCCAGGGAGGGAAGGGCAGCTCTCAGTGATAAAAGGAAGTACAAAAGATCTTGCCAAGACAATGGCTAGTAGAAGCCCTGTCAAAGATTACACTGCTTTCACAAAAAAATTTTAAACCAGCACGTAGAGGACTGATACGAGGAGAACAAAAAAAAAGTTTCTTTTTAATTTAGTTTTGGAAAGGCACTTGAATATCTACTTGGATTACGATTTATTCTACAGAAGGGAACCACAGGTTTTCTGGTAGCAAGTGTGTGTGGTTCATTAAGCCGAGATACTTGTGAAGCAACAAGTCTAGAAAACCAACAAATTCACTGCTTGTTTGCCTGCATCTAGGTTGATGCTGATCAAGGTCAAAGCACAATGCTGCCTGTGTGGGATCATCTGCTTTGCTTGTTGTCTAAGCATAAACTGAAGTCACATGGACCTCTAAAAAAACTTGCTTTAAAGGCATCTTGCAACACAGATGATCTTAGTGCTAAGTCATTCTATTAGCTCAGTAATGATGCAAATGAAAAAAAACAGCATTTTACGAAACCCAAACACCTTCCTTTTGCAATTTGGGATTTCTTTAAACCCTGCCATCTAGAGAATGATCAGACTCAACTCAGCTTAAACTAGCAGTAATCTACAAAAAGTCATACGCATCCTGCACTTACACCTCTACTCCTCCATCAGAAGTGGTTGTTGCTAAAATACCTTGTGTTCTACTGAGCTGCCTCTCTGACAACATCCAGTGTTGAGTTGTATGGAATTAACCTGTTAAGACAAAGACTGCTACATTGCATTCACTTTAAGAGCAATGAGAGATGACGCTTCCATTTTGGTGTCATGGTCAACAACCTGTTAGCAACTGGGGAATCTGGAAACACCGGTAACTTTATTTCTTAACATTCACAGATATTTTAGATTTAATACTTGCCTGTCCTCTAAAAACTCATTTTCCTTTGTCAACTTAATTAAGGACTTTGCCTCCCGTAACACAAAGGAGAGAAAAATTACCAGCAGTCTGCTTAACTCCATTTAACTACACAAATTTCTATTTCACACTTCCTATTCCACCTGTCTTTTTTCAAAAAACACCTGTGAGTTGACCTATACCATATTACACCCATCATCATTTTAGACTACAATCTTGATACATCCCTAACACTTCTTCAGGATAATACTATTGTTTGTGCACTTCTGCTGCACAACCCAGTTCACGTATTTCATGAGAAACAGCTGCCACCACACAAGGATGATTAGCTATGCATCATTTGCTTCCAAATCTATGGTATCATAATGATAGTACTCTCTACTGTGTTCAACTGCAGAATAGTTACTTGCATAAAGGTGTGGTCAGACCCTTGAGACGTCCAAATTTTTAATACACATTTAACTCTTTGGGGCTCAAGGAAGATTTGTGTGTCAATTCTATTGAGTATCCTTCGCTGATCAACACACTAAATTACTTTAACTCAGTTTTATGGTCTCAGAGGTAGCATGTGTTGTCTGTTTTTTCACTGGTTTGCCTCCTGAATTTCAGAAAAAATAGGCAGCTGTTGTACAAGTAGTTTTGCTTTAAAAACTCATATCCAGCTTCCTGAATTTCTAACAATGCTAATCAAATTCTGAAGTTGAAAAATACACATTTGCGATTACGACAGAGTAAGACAACTTCTTGTAGAACTGCGAGGTAAGTAGAAGGACCACAGTGTGACATTCCAGCCTGGCTGGCTAGGTTTACAGGGCAACTTGAGAGGTTTGACATGCCGGCAGATTGAAAAATGCAAAAAATGCAGAGGACTAGCACTTCATGTTTTTGCCTGCAAGTAACAGCCTGGGACATCCCACAAGTTCCCAGCACCCTTAACCAAGGTGAGGGCATACTCTCACCTTTGCCCCCAGGCTTCCCACCACAGCTGCCTGTGCAGAAAACCTGCAGCCAGAGCAGGATGACCCTGCTTGTCAGGCTGAAGATTTTCCATACTTGGGGAGACATGGTGGCAGGATTAGTTTTCAGCCAGATCAGCAAGCTTGTTCAACTCACTGAATGGATTCCTGCATTGAGAGCTCATGTGATGGAGCAGAAACAACTCCAATGATGAAGCAGAGACTCTGGCTGTTTAACATCCAGCTGATAACATCTAGCTGCCTGCTGCTGCCAAAAGGCGAGGTCTCACTTTCTTCCCCCTCACCCCAACCCCTCCCTGCTCCGAGCCACAGTCCCACCCCTTCCCATGCTTCAAGCACTGGCACTCAGTCTTTCTGCAGGCTGATTTAACTCACACAGGTCCCAGAAAACCATTCCAGCTTGTGTTTTTCTCCCCGTCTAGAGAGATGATTCAACTCGAAGTGCTTCAAGACAGAGCTAGTGCCAGCAACCAAAAGAGCGGGAACATGAAGAGGGAGGGGAGCCTCTCCCTTCTGGGGGCCGATTATGTCAGCTCAGCATCCCCAAACCATTCCTTCAGACTGACTTAAGGCCAACTGAAACACACCATGTGACAAGGAAGGGGCAGGGAAGAGTTAACACCACATAACTAGCTGTTTCAGCAAACCTAGAAGTGCTATTTCAGCTACAGTTTTCTAAGCCCCAATTTATGATGGGAAGTCACAAATCCACCAATTTGCATGTAAATTGTATGAGTGATAGCACCAAGTTAAGCTCGTCAGCATCTAATCAATTAGAGCAATTAATATAGCCATAAAAAGCAAAAGCTTTTGGCTACAACATATGCTTTTATTTGTGTTCAGATATAAGCAGCAAAACTGCCAACTCAAGCAATTTAAAAACAGCTGCTTAGAGCCTGAATGTGTACCAGTCTGCTAACATCTGAAAAAGCAGCTAGGAACCAGGTACTGAGGGGCTGGCAGAACACCTGACAAGCATCTCTTCCTTTAAGGGAGAAAGAGATGAAGGGCAGTGACATTAGGAGGGTGGAGGAGAGAGAACAAAGTTTCTAATTGTTTCTAGAAAAATGGATCTACAGGATTAACAGTAAATTTGCAGGTATCCTCTGAGAACAAGGCTTGACAGCAACAATGCTATTTCCCTCCCAAATCATCTGGATGTTTGTCCTTCAGCAATTAAGAATTTGCAGAACAGTTCAGGTTCACCTATATGGCTTCAAGGCCATCAGCTGTACATGAGATAAAGTACCTTATGTTCCAGGACCTGTGAGGTTAAATTCAAGAATTTTGATGGGAAGCATGATGGCAACTGAAGAGTGGAAGAGTTTCATATCTGTCTCTGGGACAGGCTGATAATTCTGTGCATGTGTGAGTACATGAAGTTACTTCTGATGAGCTTGTGAGCTACTTATCTGAAAACTTTAAGACATCTTTCAGCACAGATTTTGTCATGACCTTTCTACACTGATTCAGGGGCAAAGAGGCTGTGGCAATCAAGGCAGCGTACTCAACAGGAACTGAACTCAAGGTTTATGCAATATTCAAAAAGTTAATTCAACAAGAATGTACTAACCAACTCAACTCTTAAATGTAATTTGTTTTGAGCCTAATTTTTTCTTGTTCCAGCCACTGTTTTTTGACAAAGATTTTAATTAAGAAAGACTAACATTTATGTATACACTTGTGAACAGAAACAAAGTCATATCCTGGTACGCAAATCCGAGAATATTTTATTGTTTAAAGCCATGTTTTTCTTGTGAAACTCCTGGAATAATTACAGCAGTTTTAGTAATATTTAGTTTCCTCTGAGAAAAAATGTGTTTGCTACCAAGCTTTGTCATCTTACCATCTCAGGAGAAAATACTGAATTTCTGAAATAACTTGCTGAAGAATACAAGTTGGATACCTGTTCTTTTCCTGCTGATGTAGTAAGATTATTCTCATTGCAGCTCAAATCAGTTTGATTTATGAAGAGTAATAAGAAAAACAAATTTAAAGCTCCTTCTTACCTTTTAAGTTCTCTTACAACTAGACGCAAAGTTGAAATCTATTGGTTTACAAAATTTTCAATTTAAATACGACAGCAATGTGTTGCTGTAGTTCCAACTTTTAAAGCTTTAAGGCAGTTATGCAGAGGATAACTTTGTGGCCAGAGAGCAAACAGCAAATTGCTACTCCTTTATATCTAACAGCAGTGACGGGTGAGAGCAACAGCACTGAAGTCTCAGGGTGGTCAGAGCTAGGGCAGGAATGCTCTCTGCTTGGCACAGCACACTATAGTGAGTAACAGAATGGAGAAATTAGACATGTTCATGCCTGAGCAACCAAGTCATGACAGAAAGCTCTCAACTCTATATGTGAACAGATTTAACTCAACTGAGTCAGAATGAGTATGTGCTCCGTGTGGAATATCATCATGCTTCTAAGACTCTTCAATTACAGAAACTAAGTACAATTGTATTTCTTGCATTGGAATTAGTTATTAGGATACGATTTTTTTGGTTTCTTGTTCCCACTGTTTTTGGGAAGAAAACTTTGAAGTTTCTGGAAGAAAGCGAGCAGTAACTAATAGCAAATGAATTACCTGTCTTTGGTGGTCCAGATCTGCTTTATTACCAACTAGAATCATTGGAAACTCATCGCGATCTTTCACTCTAAGAATCTGTCGCTGAAACTTATAGATTTCTTCAAAACTGTAAAATAAAAAACAAAACAAAGCAAAAAACAGTAGAGCATCAGTGTACCAACTGACAGATTCTCAGGTTCTGTAGAAGTTCAGAAGTGATGAGTCACCTATTTGGACTTGCCTTACCAGGCCCCACAAAAAGACAGCTGCAGGCACTCCACCAAAGAGTCCACTGTCATGGCATGACCAGTCAGATAACTATTTAACACTCCAAATAAAAAAATCCTCAGGTTAACAGTGTGCTATGCACTGGACTTCGGTGGGGCTGCAGGGTAAGCAAAACACTTACTGTGTCTCAGTCTGAAGAGACCCAGATGCCAATGCGTTGCAGAGAACCAAGCAACCACAGTCCATTCTACAAACATTGACTTGGAGTTCAACTCTGGCTAAAACATTCAAACTACAGTCTAGAGACTCTTGGTGATCAGTATTTCAGCTGTCACCATGCACAGCTACTTCTTAGGAATTTGCAGGGAAAACTAACAAACCCATAAAATTTTATTTCTTGAAGAACAGGAATAAAAAAAGATATGCATAAATGACCAAAAACCTTTCCAGTTTCCCAATCAGTTATATCAGGTACTAAGGCTGTTCAAGCAGGAAGGAATATTCCAGCAGTGCTGAAGGAAAGGTGAGTAAAACAGAACATTTCTCCAAGGTCAGCGTATTAAACAAGCTAACTCTGGACTAAACAAGGATTTTTTGAGAAAATCCCTGCTTTCAAGTAAACACTGCTAAAGCTACATCACTACATGAAGAGCTTCAGCACAGATATTTGCAGACAATAACCTCCTTCGGAGCACAGACTTCCCAAGTACTATATTTAATTCCAGCTGTGCAGTCTGAAGCCATTTGCACTTCGATTTGCAAAGTGTAATTTAAAAGCAAGATGATAATGAGTAAGAAAGTTACATTAAAAAAGTTAGGTAGTCAGACATGATAATGACAATCCACCTCATCCATATAAAGCAATCGTGAGAGAAAAGGTGAATTAGAAGCAAGGGACACCACTAAGCTGGACCTCCATTTATATATGTTGTTTTAATACTCAGAAGTCTGCAGCAATTGGAGGAAGAGAGTTTAAAGTTACCAACTAAGTCATCTAGGTTTCTTCTTCAGAATTACTTTCCACCACAGAAGCAGGACAGACACCACTAGCAGGTATTTCACTGGCAAGCAAGGTTAAATCTTGAATCAAATGACTATCAGAACAAAAATGAAAACACTACTCTTTAGAAGTCTTTGAGGGATTTCAGAGAGGAAAGTGAGACACAGGTTGAATGCGCCAAGACCTGCTTAAAATCAAGGCAAACCCTTAGCCAGAAGAACAAACAAAACTTAAAATTTTCAGACAAACCAAGGAGTTCACATGACAACTTCAAAAACGTCTACACTAAAATATTTATGCTAACACAAGTGCTCAGTATGTCTCAGATCCACAGACCCAGATCTCTGAAAGGGTGTAAGAGTGTTTTCTGGACAGTACTTCTATATGAATTTCTCCACTTAATAGCATTCTTAACTGTAAGATACAGATCCAGTGGAAACATGCTAATGCCACAGAATATTTATCTTAATTCTCGTAATTGACAGAGCTGTTAGAAAGATCAGAAGTAGCCTCCTAGAGCCTAGATTGAATCTGTAAGGGTAAAATAAGCATCATAGACAAATTTAGTCATTTTACTGTTCTTCTGTTGCAACTCAGAACAAGTGGAAGGACAGATCCCCAAGGATTTCTCCTTTATTTCTACATATCTGCAAAGCTCAATGGAAGAAGATCAAAATATTAAGTGACTGTATGTATATACATGGCAATTTCCTACTCTTCCAGTGATCAGGAGCTACCAGACCACGCTCCATGAGCTTCTAAACATCTCAACTCTGTGATCAGTTATGCAGCTTCCAGTCAATTCCTGGGAGCAGAGTGAGCACAGCCCTCAGAAGAGTGTGGAGACATTCCCTAGCCCAGATACACATTCAGAAACCCAGTCAGCCACTTGATGTTGACAATCACATGGTAAGAGCATACTTCTAAGAACTCAGTTTAAATTCCTGTCAATTTCAGGAAATTAGTATTTTGGACTGTAACGAAGTGCTTCAATAGAGTTATCTTTTTTTGTGTATGCTTCCAAGTCATCTATTTCAAGAGACAGGTACTTTCAATCAGTGGTTTAAAATGGGTTTTCATCAGTGCTAGAAGTGCACCACACCACAAAATCCAAGAGTGAACACATACTTAATGTTTCTGTTTGAGATTACAATAAAGGATAAGCAGCAATTTAAGATTAATTACAACTTGTTTTTTAATAACTTGACACCAGGCTTACCTTCCTCTATCAGTGACTGAGAAAACAAGCAGAAAACCCTCCCCTGTCCTCATGTACTGCTCACGCATAGCTCCAAATTCTTCTTGTCCTGCTGTATCCAGAACTGAACATAAGCAAAACAGTGATTACTACAGTTCACGTTCTTAAGAGTATAGACTGAGGAAAAAAAAATTAATCCTTCCTAATAGCATATTGTGAGATCCCTTCCTATACATTGTAACTAAGCAGAAATCACTTTTCTTAGATACTATTGGATTTTTGCTAGAATTCCCAAATTCTTAGACTGACTGAACAGCAAAAGACCCACTAAACAAACTGAACAACAAAATTTGGTGAACTTTTGATGATTCACAACCAACTAAAACAGCTGGAGAATGCTTAGAGAGACTTGAGGATGGGGGTTGAGAAGGTTGCTGGTTTGTCCTTAAAGAAATCACTGACAAGGGAGAACTGAAACTTTTAAAGGAAAGCATTTATATTGAACTTGGGAGGGGCAGCATACAACAGCCAAGTGATGCGTTTTTCATTCCATCATGTCACTCAGGTAACTGCCAGGAGTTATAGAAATTCTTCTAGTTTTGTAGGCAGTAAGACTTTGGGAATAATTCTCAAAAAAAGTGTCAAATTTAAGACACACTTACACATACATAAGGCCTGGATCTCTCATTAATAAAACAAAGCTAGCTAGCTTTACCAGCCAGATACTTATGAAAAACCCCCACACATGCTGCACAGTTGTTTACCTGTGTTCCATTTCATGCACACAGACAGCCAGAGGCTCCGAGAGAGCTCCAGGCTGTCAGTACCACGGGTTAGCCAGGCTACTTACTGTCCAAGCGCGCGGCTCTTTCATCTATCACACATTGCTTGGTGTAGGAGTCTTCAATCGTTGGATCATAATCGGTAACAAAATAGGACTGCAGAAAATAAAACAAGTTTGTAAGACAAACACATACAGGACACTCTTCAAATAAGATGCCAGAACTCTACACTTGACAGCTTAAGGAAGATGAGCAGGTTTTACTGCGTACAGCTATTTGCTACTTTACCCAAAAAAGACAGCAGGTAATGGCTTTCTTATCTCCAGTAAAGATTTGTACATTGTAGAAATTACCAGCAGAGTCACTGAATTTACTGTATTCCCACAGAATTTCTAGCATTTTCTAGAAATTTCTGGTAGCTTCTACAACTTTCCAGAAGGTATTCCTAGGAATTTCTCATTCCTAGCAGCTTTTAAGGTCTCTAGTGACTTCAGTTTCTCTGAATTCCTGGTAGGGTTTAGATTTTTTTTGGAATTCACATAAGTTATTTCCTCCCCTATTCCCAGAGACAGTAATTTCTAGGAAGTTCCGAACTTTTCCCAGCTGTTCCTAGAATTCTCTAGCAGTTTTGTAACAATTTCTAGCAGCAGTTCCAGGCAGCACAAATGGCACTTAATTTGTAAGCTGACTAAAGTTTGGTGGATCATCCTTGTTCCCAGATTTCTTTCCTGATTTTAATCACTTTTAGCACACACACTCTCCAAAAAGACAATTTCTGAAAGCAGCATAAACTATGCACTGCCTGTGTTACCCACTGCCTAAGCATGGGGCTCCAACAAATACTGCCAGTCTTATCACTTGAACTGCAGAGCAAAGCACATTCTGGTACAGCTTTCTAGTGGCTGGGTGATCTGATATTGAATACTGGGATAACAATAACTGAAGACAACAAGCTTAGATTTCAATGGTTGAATTTTTAGGTTGCGTGCACTCATTGCAAAATTATCTTTACCCAAAACTAAAGCACACTGGCATAATAAATGTGAACTCTGATCTAATTCCTCCTGTTCTGTGCTCAATGGAGCAGGCACTGGGGCTGTGTACTCCTCTGTTCAAAAAAAATCAGGCACATCAGGCATGTATGCACTCCGATGAATACCACAGTAACTGAAGGACTACTTATGTTATTCAGTTCTGTAAGTCAGTAAGGAAGCAGGAAGGCTTTAAAACTAAATATGATCTCCTAGGAAGCAAAAAAAAAAAAAAGGGGGGGGGGGGGGCGGGGGGAAGGTGCTGAGTTGTGCTTGCATTAAGAAGGAATCACCAAAAACAGGGTGCATCTCATTATCCACGTCAAAATTAATGTTTCTTGCTTAAAGCCATTTCCCATCACACAAATTCAAAGATATCAACCAGACACCACTCTGGTCCTCTAAACTTACTGGAGTCAAGGTAACAAGATACCATGACAGGAAAAGTAAGAAAACAAAGGAAAACAAGACATCTGAAATTACAGCACTGGCCCACTAATCTTTTCCAGACACTTCACTGCCAGTGCATAATACAGTTAACTCTGTTCTCACCAATACAGTTTTATTAATGTATTTATTCTTGTTCAGTTTTAATTTGGAGTTGCCCACAAGGGCTGGCTGCAACACTGTACAGTCTTGACTGTACCCAGCTGACTGCCACCATTTGCGCATGTCCATGTTAGGTTTCTGGGTTTACAGCATGCACATGGGCTTCCCAGCAGAGTTCATCAACTGAGCTGCAGCTGCCTTACTGGGAGGAACCCATCACCAGTTGTAACACACTTGACCAGCTGTGCATGCTATATATAACCTCTGTTCATTTCACAACCTTACCATCATGCAGTTTGCTACAGGACATACGTACAGGTTGCTGTTTATGTGCTCATTTAGATTTGGCACCATACTACAACCTGCTGACCCCTGGAGCAGAGACACTGAACAGCTCTGCACATCTCCTTTGCATTTTAGGCAGACAGCAGTAAACCAACCCCTCAGGATACACCTACACAGTAGCCTCAGTAGTTCTGCACCATCAGCACCACTGTGTTAGTGGCTAGCTCTAGGTAGCAATAACATCACCAAAACCATGTCCCTCTCTGAGGAGGATAAAATCCTATCAGTCTGTCCCACCAGAGATACATATGACACAAGATGCTGTGATTCACTCCTTTCTTACGGTGTTTCGTCTAAGTCAAACTGCTAATTTCTGGATTAGAAATGGCTTCTCCATTCTTTTAAAACATTCACCCAGGCTAAGCAATCTCCACATCGAAGCCTCCCAAAAAACCCACACACACAAAACAAAAAAAACATGCCAAACAACAGGCATGGGACCACAAATGGAGCACACACACAAGTCCAGGTTTTGCTGTAGAAGAGTGTCTATTTGCAAACAACAGAATATCTCACCATAGAGCAAACCCCCAGAAAATGCTCTTCTGACTGTGAATCGTCCCTTTATGCTGCTTCTCTGAAGATTTAAAGTGGAAAAAACGCAGCCTCCAAAACTTTTATTTTGCCTGTATCCATGACTCAAGAAGCCTTACCCAGACTTTTAGGGGAATTAATTTATTCATAAAATATGCATTAGGTCTACAGTCTTCTCTAACCTTTAACAATCTTGAAAAGATGGAAGAGAAATTCACTTACGTGAACATACAAATGTGTAAACAAAATCATTTAGCAAATCTGACTTCAGAAGGGAGGATCACATGGAAGAGGATTTAAGTCTTATGTTTCATTAAGGAAACAGAAAGTAGTATGTATTTTAAAAAATCAGGTGACTAAAACATGGTTTCACTATCAGTATATCTAGAAATTCAGGGTTCTGATTTGGAAGATAAAGCATGCACTCTGAAGTTACTCCCCATCTCTCTCCAGCTTCAACTTTCATGTTTTTATCCTGCAGAAGTCAGTTACTATGAGCCTTTGCATCTATAAAGCTGTAAAGTATGCTGTTTATTTCACTCTCATAAATCAGTATTAGTAGACCACCTAAAACAGCAAGTTCACATCCAACAAGGGCAGAATTTTTCACTGAGGTCAGAAAAAGAAAACTGTAATAATCTCAGAGGGACTCTTCATATTTTCCTTATTAACTATCCAAGTGCCAAGAACTGCAACATGTTTTGTAATCTCTAAGGCATTTCTGTGACTCCCTCCACCCTTGGTTTTCGTTTTTCTTTTTTTGTTTGGTAGGTTAGATGGGAGGTGGGGGGGGGGGCGGGGAAGAGAAGAAGGTGTTTGTTTTAAATAAAAGAAACTATACACAAAGTGAGAGTGACAGACTAGAGACATGGAGCACAGTTCCTCACTTAAAATATGGAAAAAGACTAAGTTGCCCTGATCCAGCATCAGGAACATCTCAAAATCAGAATGAGCAGATGTCAGAGCTCCCCCATCTAGCAAGTCTCTTATGAGCAATTTCTTCCCTCCTATGGAGCTGCGCTGCCAAATCTGCTGTCACAGCCACTACAGGAGAGGTCTGCAAGGCAATTAGCGTTGTGGTTTACCTCCAGGCACCGGACTAAACTAATGTGCCTGAAATAGCTGCTTGTTTTAAAGGAGCCTTCCCAGATTGCACTGGGACTATGTGCTACAGGGAGCACATCAACCACAGCTTGCAGGCCTTATTCAGTCAAGGCTGATTTATGAAAATTAAATGTAGCAGATGCAGTATTTATCAATCTGAGCAGAAATGTAGCTTACTTCTGCTATACAGCCAGTGTTTAAAGAATTAAGGGATGGCAGAACATATCCTTAACTGCTTCATGAAACTATACTTTTTATTTCTGAGTGCCACCTTGCAACAGTGGGAAGGTGCCTGTACACCCTACAAGCCCAAGAACATACTCCAGTGTCAGTAGCTCTGTAAAGCTCATTTGTGGCAGAACTGCTTAGAAGACTAACAGAAGGGTAATTCCAACTGATGCAAACCAGTGCCAGACTACTGACTTTAAACCAACGCCAGGACCAGTCAAAACAGAGGAAAATGCACACACCAGCATTAAAATACGTAGGCCTGGCCTCTGTGATCTCCTTTATGAATGCTGTATATGCAAGTCCTGACACTTGAAAGCAGTTGTTCTGCTAAACTACAAAATGCTAGAAAGCTACAGCACATGTCTCAGGTCCCAGATGGCACAAGACACACTGGACCACTCTCTAGGGTGACCCATTACAGACCAGGCTGTCAGATCCACTCTTACAGGATCAGTTGAGCCTGTGAAGAATTGGAGGAGCTAAGTCTCATTCAGCTGGCTCCACTGCAGTTGGCCACTGCCTGCAGGAAACAATTAGAGAAACTAAATTTCTATTCAGATAGTAACTTGAACATGCTCTTCTGTTACACCACTCCTAATCACTAGCAAAATCAATGCTTCCTCCACCCACCTCCTAGAAGGGAAATGAGAAGCCAAGCCTAGTAGTCTCATCAACCATTCAATTTACCCAAAATATTGTGCAACAAGTTTTCTAGGTTTCCTCTTTCTAAGACTGCTGAGGCAATCAAGTCCAAGGACAGAAGCCCTTTCACAGAGGAACAAAACAAAACCAAAGAAATTACACCAAAAAAAACAAACAACACAAAGAAAAACAAACAAACAAACAAAAACAGAAAGCCTCATACCACCTACATCAGTTGCAGCTGGGCAGTCCACCACCACAATCCCTTCCTGTACACACACTTCTCAACTAAAGATCTGTTTCAAACAGAATTTCTTGACCTTTGCAGAAGTTTCTACTCATGGTGCTCGGGAACGATGACACTACTATACTGAACAGTGCCCTAGCAGTCTCTCTCCATTTAAGGTTATAGTAATCCCTAAATCATTGTTGCAATCATTTGAGCCTTTTGGCAAGGAGTCTGCTTTCAGTTTACCACCTTCCCCCCCCCCCCTCCCCCGCCTTGGTAATGCTGCCTTTCATACACACAAGGGAATTCCTCCATTACTTATATTCACTTACAAGCTCAGGAGTCCCACTCCATAAATTAATAAAAACAACTAAGTGAAGAAAGATGGAGAACCCCTGTGAAGCTTCACAGCTCTTATGCAGCTTTATTTACTCTCCATAAGGTCATCAACAGTCCACAAACTGAAAAACCACTGGATTACCTTCTTTTGCACCAACATTTATGTTTTTAGGTGAGAGAAGTCAGATGCTATGCACAGGGAGCTGCTATATGCTGCAGTCCAGAGGCTGGCTGAATAATGAGCTCAAAGCCTGAAGTGCATGCAACAAAAGATAGCCCAGCACACTGAAAGCACACCCCTACGAGTAAGTTAAAGGCGTGGTACATGTCAAAACATATATTCATTCTTGCTTCTTCTATCATCTCCATTTGTATTTACTAAATACACATTTAATTTTTCAAAAAGTCAGTAGTTGCTTATTGAAATTTTTTTCACGTTTAAATTTTTGGTTTCAACCCAGCAGATGCAAGGAAACACAAGGGTTTCCACCCTCCAGCTGAAGTTACAGACCAGCTCTGGATTTAAATAACATCTACAATTTCAGTATTGCAAATAGCCCAAAAATCCTTCCCAGCTATAATTTGTAAGTCAGAACTTTAAACAAACATGTTGGTGAAAGCTACACTCCAAAACTTGAGCTTTACACTTGAGCCAAGACATCTCCTATGCAGCAAGTGCTACTTGACAGGGTATTTTCTTTTGGCCGTTTCTCCTTTGACTACCACTAACATTATAACCTCTTTTCTAGCTTCTTCCTCATTTCCTTTACACTTCACAAACAACACTTGTTTGCTCCTGTCCCACTTGACAGATGTAAAGTGCAATTAGGGATGCTTAGCAAGGTGTATTCACACCATGGGCATAGAACAAATAACAGTATCAGCTACAGCCCTATTACCACGTTGATCAGATCAGAAATACTTCATCCAGAAAGACAGAAACCTGACCAAGCTCTTTCTGAACACTTTTTCTCATTTTATTTAGTATTTCTGATATTGTTCCAAGTTAAAGACAAAGTCGGTGCCAGAGTTTAAGACCAGAACTATAGTGCCCTGGCCAGGGCACTAGGACTGTAAGTGAACACTCTTCTGCTAGAGGTACTTGGTTACATGATAAAAGCTTTGTCAGACAAAAATTTAAATGAATGACTGAATAAATCAGTAAGCTTCACTGCTTTGCTACCCATGAAAATGTTACAGCCTCTGCCTTCAAGCCTTTTACCTAAGTAGAGTGACCCAGCAGCCAGGCTCCAGAGGAGGTTAGCAACTATTTCAAGGAGCTTTAATTCACATTTCCATGCCTCTTCCTAGAGAAGTAGAAACAGGTTAACCACAGACATGTTCCTGGAAGACAGGTGGCAGTAATATGGCACCTTGCTCAAGCACTACACTGGCACCAATCCCAGACTAAGCTGCCCAGCAGAACTGGTGATTAAGCAAAGCAGCAGTTTGGGCCTCAGAACCCAAAGAGATTAACTGAAGAATCTCCTTTCACACCACAAAAAAAGCCTCCTAAAGTAATTTATTTAGAAATATTTCAGTTGGCTGACAAGAAAACAAGGAAAACATGCAGGAAAAAACCTGAACTGACTTCTGGCAGCACACTTAAACCCAGACTGCATTCCAGAATAAAGCAACAGGCACAGTAAAGCACACAAGTTTATTATTTTACAGAACCCAAAATCAAAAAGCACACAGCTCATTAAATAGCTTTTGACAAGCTTGTTAAATACTTAACATGTACCTCCCCAAGAGAAGGTGGTTCACTAGGGCCTGATGCTTCCACACAGGTCTATAATTGGTGGGTCTTTGGCAAGTGGGAGATTGATGCTGCTGGGGTCAACAACAGGGAGTAGGCACCTCTGCAGAGGGCTCAGGCACTGAACAAAACAATATCAGAATGACTGCAAGAGCTGCCCACATCAAACCAGCATCTTCCTAAACAGGAGTGCTTGAGATAGCATTAAGCATGCTTTCCTGGCATAGAGAGTTACACTTCACAAAACAAGGGGAAGGACTCTGGTCCTGGACATTGGGGAGCACGGGGGACCAAAGGTCTAGAAATATACTAGAGGAAAACCAGATTGCAGAAATAATGTATAAAACACTGCATTGTGCTACAGAAGGCCAGGTGTATCCTTCTCCAATTATCCCATATTCATACAAATGTTTAAGTTATTTATTTTAATTATGCAAGCTGTAAGAGCACCTACTTCTTTCTTCCAAAAAATATAAATTGAAAGATCAACAATGCTTGTAAGCAATCAGTGATGCTTCCCTCAACTTACCCTGCTTCCCACTGTTCTAATGTATAGTGCCAGCATTGTTATGGGTATCCAGGGAAACAGACATCATTTGTAACTACAATTACTGCAACTATCCAGTGATGTGAAACACGTAATAATTTGAGCAGTGAAAACTGAAATACAAAGAAAGGAGAGAACTGAACTAAAGCTACAGTGAAAGAAACATGTCATGAGCCATATACAAGCTAAACCATTTGGAATTTAATACACAAGTTGAAAAGTTTATTTATTTGTTCCTGAAGAACTAGCATTATATATACATGCAATACCAGTATTTATGATTAAGCACAGGCTTAATCAAATCTTAATGGTTCCACTGAAGAATGAGAATGCTGAGTTCTTGAATAATCGATGGCAGCCTCAGAGTGCACCCATTAGAAGACAGAAGAGATACAAATCTAAAATTCTGAATGAGATGCGGTAGGATACAAAGTCTCTGACTTTGTTAAGTATACCTAAGTCTTCCCCATAACTTGTTTATGCAATGCAAGGATTGTCAAGAGCTTGTGCTCGGCCAGAAACACTAAGCAAAGCATCAATCAGTCCTATTACATAGCAACACACTCTCTCTCCCTTTCTCCACTCCCTACACTTCCATATACAGTGATTACTGAATAAGCACATCAGAGAAAGAAAACTATTACCAAATTTGTGTTCAGTACATGGGCATTATTTATTGCAAGTAGCCAAACATAACACAATACTAATTTCCTTTAAGAATAGTAGATTGATACTTTTTCTAAACCAGATTTCACCTTTCAAACTCAAACTGGTTCTGCGCTGTGCTTGCATCTCCATCCGGTTACTAGCTTATAGCTCTCCCCACTGTACATCAACTCAGTGCTAGCAGCTCACCAACCTGTGAACATCTGCCTCTGGTTTATGATTCTCAACTATCTCAGAATCAAACCACACCAAACACCAAGTACACAGAGACCTGCTCTAGGCAAAATATGCATTAAACTTTGGCCTCTCAACTACTTTCTGGTGAGGCCGTTTTCACTACTCACAATCAGAGAACATACACCTTCACTGTCTGTTAAGACTTCTTTGTAATGCCTTGAATTAATGCCTTTCAATGCCAGCAAGCACTTACCAACTTCTTTGAAACCAGCTATGCAATTTCTCAAGTCGAAACATGTCTGACTGTAACATGTACATGTACCCCTTACTGCAAGTATAGGTCAGTCTTAATTTCATTTTTGCTTCACAGAAAATATTCCCAAGAACTATGAACACACTACGTACTTAATCTTCCTTATCTTGGCCACTTGCAATTCAGAGAATGTTTGAAATTTTCACTACATACTATCTTTTAATCCACAAAATTTTATCAGGTTCAGACAGTTTTTAACATAATAGCTCCCACAAGCTCTTGAGGATGAACTCTATTCTCACCTCAATAAGCCCATGATGTTTTTTAAAAACCACATAACTGATTTTAGGATATCTGTATAACCAGAAAATGGGAATAGAGCTGTAAGTATAAAGAGAGTGAAGTTCCTCAAAAAATCCCCTGATGATGCAGAAGTTACTGGAATACTTTTTTCTCACACACATGACATCATTAGAACATCTCAAGATACATGGTGTAACATTGTGTCACATAAGAGCTTTTGTTTTATAAACACAGTAACACTTAGAATCAATCAAAATAGCTCTGCAGCAACTTAAACCTAACTAAAATACAGTTAGCAACAGGCCTCAGATTAGAAGCTACGAGGAGACCCACATTTAGGGCATTTACAGTCTATTAAGAAAGAAGCTACTTCACAACTCCTTAAGGAATGTACTGGAAGAACTGAAATGCATATTAGAGAAGTTAATTCTTCAGTTAACTAAAAAGAAACTCTTAAGGAGAGTGCATGTATTCATGTCAAATCAGAACCTTTAAAATACATTGAAGTAGCAAAGAAAAAAAAAAGCTTGTTTATTGGACTTTTCGGATTGTCTAGGCTAAGTTAAAAACATTCAGATCTTGATAATTATACTAATGCAGTAAGAAGTTCTCTAGCCCAAACAAGCCAGTAGAACAAAGCCTCACTTCAGCAACCACAGTGGATTTTAGTAATGTCAATTCCCACTTCCCATCTTAAATACCTGAACAAGTTTGAGCCCTAGGACTACACAGCAAGCTAAGGTAAAAAATTTCTGAAGTTAATACCTTTCTTATTCTGAAAGTAGTAAGGTAGTAAAAAACCTTTTCCTACCTTCACTGTTAAACACTTCAGTTCTCTGTAACTCCAGGCACTACTGTCAGCTGTGTAGGTTTAGAGTAACTTGGGAGCAGACGTGGAAGTGGAGCACAGTTAAGCAGAAAGAGCAAGGCACAAAGTCTAAGGAGGGTAAGTTCTCCATGTTCTTCCTCTTAAAACATTTGTTTAACAGAGAAATACAGCCAGGTTAACTAGTCCATTAAAACCAGAGCCTACCGTTTTCTAGAATTATTCAAGTTAGGATTAAATATTTCACATAGTATTTCACAATACCATTAAACTACGTTAGCAACTTCCTGCCAGTAGGAGGTTTTGTCATCCCCACTGCTGACATTCCACCATGGTTCCTTGCATGCTGCCTGCACCACCATCAGCAATTTGAACTGCCTGATCCACTAACTAAAAATTAACAAAATCTTCCACCCAAGCACTAGCTAACTGCAACCACCTTCAAACGTCCAGATACCTCAGGAAAACTCACAGCATATTACTAATATGTCTTTTCCGCCAACATTCCCTCTAATTATATATATAGTTTACATATAATTTACATACATGTATACATTATAAAAGTGCCAAAAAGGGACTGAACCAAAAAGTTAAAAGGTTCTAGAAGCTTTCATCGTATCACTTGTTTTGTTAGGTAAGAGACACAGAATTATTAGCACATATGTAATTAAAAGTTAAGACTACTCTTTCAGAGCCAGTGACACAGTTCATTTATACTACGAGATCACTGTAGTCACAGACTGCAATACACTCCTTCCTGTCCTGTCATTTTTTTTTCCATTGCCACAGTTAATCCCATGGAATTTCTGAACATCAGCTTGGACAATATCCAACATGAAAACATTCAGCTTAATTAGTGAAGTGTGGAGTACTTTATTTTTCAAAGATTTATTGACTAATCATTAGAAGCTAATTATTTAGGCAAAAGCTATAAAACAGCACTTATCTTCTGACACAATAGCTCTTACTAGATATAAGCACAGTTCTAATAGCTTTATTTGCCGAAATTATGTATTTATCCAACTCCAACCTTTTAGCCTGAGACTAGACTGTCTAGACTCATTTCACAGGCTACAGACAATTCCTATCATCTTTAAGTTTTGAAAGTGTCATAACCAGAAGTGCCAAGAATGCTGAAATGCCAGCTGTTCTACTTAGCCATCCATTTTCATTAGTAAGACTAATTCTTATCAGCCTTCCCTCAAAATTCTCACCCAGCTAAGTAAAATACACAAAGCAGTTGTCTTTTTGAGTCATGCATAAATGATGTTGAAAGAATCAGTCATCTACCTACAAAATAACAAGAATTCCTGAAAGTGTGTTAATCATTACGGGGTGCCAACATCAGGAGCTGCACGATGCACACAACGGCAAAATGTGTGGCCAAATCAATTGAAGTCAACACAGAAGGCAACTTCCCCTTAGAAAATGGTATCTGAACTGCTTGCAAGTGGCAAGCTATCAACAAAAAGTTCATGCTACAACAGCGACAGCACACTAAACGTACACTTTTTGACAAAGCAGTTTAGTGAATTCTCCTTGCACCTGAACATGTCTTGAAGGCCACACCAAACCAGGCTGATGGACTCCATGAGTGGGAGCTCCATGCCACAGTCCCACCTGCCACAGGCAGCTCAGCAGCAGGGAATACCTGCCATGCCCCAACAACAGCTGCTTTTGCACATCTGTATCAGGCATCACACTGTATTCTACGATGAAAATGTGCTTTCCACTCACCAAAACAAAGAGAGGTTTTTCCAAGAGACTGACATTTCAGTGTCAAGTTTTTAACCCAGGTACATCAAGAAGTACTTGTAACCTTAGTCTGCGATTTAGCAATGAACAACAAAAAACTGAAGAATATGTTTTGCCTTTTCTCTAACCTAGGGTGTCAGGTTAACCCAACCAACTGAGAGAGTGAAAAGAAGGGAAGGGGACTTCTTCCTAGGTAAATCAGGCTGTGTAAGCCTTTTCATTCTAGGGCCAGTGTGTTCAGAGCTTCCCAGCACACAAGCAGTCCCTTTGTTTTGTTTGACCACTTACGCAGTGTTCAACAGATCCAATTCTGACAGAGAGAAAGAAAAAAAGACCGGACTCTGTCATTGTCAGCCAGTCTTAACAGAGCAATGTGGTAAGTTACTCCACTCTTTAAGCAAGACAGAAATCCTACCCCATCTCAGCAGAGGTACACCCGACACAAAGATCTCAGTGATGCGGGCTGACCTGAAATCATGTGGCATTATGCCTACTGAAAAGCACTAGAATTTTACACAGAAGCTGGTCTCACAGATGTAGACTACTGCTTCATAAGTAGTGGTTCAAATCAATACCACTATTAAAAAAATCTCCAGCTTTCTATAAGAACGAAAGATTATAAAAACAACATGCAGAGTTCAAGGAACCTGCAGCACAGGTTACACAACTGTGTAATTGAAATGAAGCTTCAGCTGGAAAAAACACTTTGAAAAAAAGTAATACTGAGTATTTTTCATCACAGATACCAGCTGAGTACAATGCTTTTAATCAGTGCTTGCAGAAGAGTTACATCCTAATGTCCTTGAAGAATGTCTTCAGAGTCTCTCAGTACCATCAGCAGCAGATTTCCAGATCAAAGGTTATTACTCTGTCTCATCTGACAATCAGTACATTTCAGACTGGTTTTCTCATCAAGGGGTAAGTTGCAGTACAGTGCATGAGGACTGTTTATAATAGGAAATGTAGCATTTCATTTCTGACCTTTCAGAAGCAAAGCCATGTGTACTGGAACTTTTATGTTCCAGACAGCTAGATGAAGTTCCTAGAAAAAATACAAGAGGTAATACGGAAAATCATACCCTAAAAAAAAAACAAAAAACAAACACAAAACACAAAAAAACCCACCAGACTCGTGGTTGTGAAGTTTTAGAAGTTACTTAGTAATTGTGCCCATACCTATGCTACACTTACCTCACCCCTAATCTGTACTTGCTTATGCTTAGCTCAAATATATCAAACTGGGCAGTATATCTATTTTACCCAAATTATTTTTACATTGTGCATGAAGTTCCATCAACACCAGAATCACATGACAAGCAAAGGGGAGCTGCTTTCTTGGCAGAGGATGCATGGAGGACCCTTCCTTTTGTTTCACCAAGCAAGTGGCTGCACCCAGACAGGCCCCAACAGCATGGCAAACACAACACAAACATTTACATGGGAGCTTGGCAGAAGCAAGTTCTTGAGTAGTTATCCTCCCAATTAAAGATGGCTTTAAAAGCACAACATGACTGCTATTACTGCAACTTACAAATGGGGAAATGTAGGCAGACTCAAATTTCAGGAACCAGAAACTACTGAGTGGTTTTACAGTTGCTAATCCTGACATGTGAGCAAGATTTCGTAGCGCAGAACTGGTGTCCCTGCCCATGCAGGGAGGTTGGAACTAGATGATCTTTGAGGTCCCTTCCAACCCAAACCATTCTATGATTCTGTAAACGGGTTACACGGACTGCCTTGCTAAAATCAGCTTGGTAGCTGACATACAGGGAAAAGGAAGAGCTCTTAAAGCCCCAGTAAGCACAATTTAAATGCTCCTAAGCAGTAGTAGAATTTTCAGCCTTGGCAGCTTAACATTTTAAAGTAAAAAGTACGACTGTCAAATGGAAACGTGGTTATGCTCCCAGATTTTATTAAAAATGCTTTTGTCTTCAATATTCAGTCTACATATTTAATCAAGCATCAATTTCCATCTTAAAAAAGCATATTTACCAGCAAAACATTTGCTTATACTAAAACCAACCACAGTGTTTCTTCCCCTTCCATCTCTGCACCTGCAGGTGTAGTACTACTCTTAGTCAGCATCGCCCAAAATCACACAGCAGAGAAACACACAGAAACTCAGAGGAAGCTCACTTTTTGCTTGGAATTATTACAGACACTGCACAGAATGCGAAACATGCACAGCACTAACAGTGTTAGTAATTCGCATGACCTTTGAGCTAGAGGACCTAAGCAGTTAGGTGTTAATCTCATCTTCTATACTTTCAGAGAATTTACTATACTAATAGCAAGGGCTGTTTTATTTCAGTGAGAATGTAATTATTCCTCAAACCAAGTGCTGCTATAGCTAAGGGGGAAAAAAAAAAAAAAAATCTCCTGTAAGTCACTGTTATCATTCAGTTAACAAAACCCAACACCACAGCATGCTAAAGAAGAGCATTAGCAGCCTTATTCTCATGTTAAGTTCTGCTTCACACTGTATCGTGCCACAAACTGCAGTTTTATGTGCAAATACTTACTTTCACATTATGAAAACCCACATGTATTAGGAACCACATCAAGAAACTGCAAGCAAACATTTAGCTGAGGTGCTACCTAACCAAACACCACACAGTCAACAAATGTTTTTACAGTATGGCCATTTATGGTAGCAGTAAAGGCGGCAAATGAAAGATTGGAACAGTTTTACACTGAGCAGCATCATTTCCCATGGCAGAGCTGATTCTAAGTAACAGATAAAAACATGATTTGCATTAAACACTATCCACAGACAATCCCTTGTTTAGGGAATTCACAGTTTAAGACACAAGCATGTGTTAAAGTCACATAGACGTTAGGATGACTAGAAAGCAAGGTCTGGTAACTTCTTCTCTAACATCTTGTTTAGCAGTATGTTAGAGCAGGTTTGAGAACAGTTCTCTGTTCACAGTTTGTGAGGTTTCTCCAAGGGGAAGGAGAATTTAAAGATCCATCTAAGAGCATATGCTATACACAGCCTCATTCAGGAGCACACAAACTGTGAAAGGTAACAGTGGTTTTATCTCTTTAAAGAGCTTCAAATGTTAACCTAGCCACACCTGCTATGATAGCACAGCACTCAGCCATTCTGCACTTTTGGTTCTGTCATCTAAAGCTTGTAAACCAGCTTTGCTTAAGTAATTGACTAGCAAATTAATACTGTAAATAGGGCTTTAACATAAAAATGCTCTTCCTCCAATATAGCAGCCAACTCTCTAAAGACTATTAAATGAATCTACAGAACCTAAGACCATCGAGAGAACACAAACCTCCATCAGACCTTGAAATGCTCATCCTCCTTTTTGTATTCTTCCCTTGCTCCTTACTTAACCCTCACATTAAAAACCTCAGGGGAACCATCTGTGCTGCAGACACAAACCTTTCAAAGAGTGTTTCTAGTATTGTGTTTGCTGGCGTCCCAGAGCTTAGTAGGCTCCCCCACCCAAAAGGTCTCTCCTTTCTGTTGATGGTAGCTTATTCTTTCACACTCCTCACTTTAGGGAAATGCCCATCCCAGCTAGAAGAGTGCAGAAGCACCACCAGGTTACCTACAACAGATCTCAGCTCAATTTAGTTAAGCAAAATATTTTTCTCCTCATCCTGCTGCAACATTGTAACTTTCTATGCTTAAACACATTTTAGTCGAGTTTTCTGTTGGCATGTGGTATTAAGAGGAGCACAGCTAAATATTCACAGCCACCCACTTACTCCAAGCAAACCTTCAAGGACAGCTCTTTACCAAATTTCACTTAAATAGTTCTATTATTGTCTCCTGCTAGCCCTGTTTTGAATAAAACACAATCTTGTATTTTAGCAGGTTTTCAAGTTTTAAAAGGAAAAGAAGGGAAGAATGCCACCAAAAAAAGCAATTGTGATTCGCCTGCACCATACGCATGCTGACCAGTTCATTGTCCCATCCTTGACACTGGCAGGCTTTTGGATTTTTAGGCTCATTACAGGTCTGTGCTTGACCACAAAGGGTTCAAATTCAGATACTTCAGTTTAGTAACAGCATATAGTCAAGATTTGCTCTGGGGGTTTCCAGCAAGGTGATTTCCCTTCTGTCCCCTGTGCTCTCATTCTTACAAAGGATTTACATAAATTCTCAAATAAACTTGTTTCCTAAACTTACGAGCTGCTGTCAGCCTGCACAGAGCAGCTAGATCACGTGATTATCTCCATTTGCATAGGAGGACACATGCCCACTTCTCTATATAATATTCCTTTACAAACATCAGTTGAGGAGAAAAGCACCATTATTTGGAAAACACAGCCGAACCTCATATGAATATAGGTCATGAAAAGTATTGGTCAACATATCTGAACCATATATACAAGTGTGACTAAAGTGAAGAAGGACAAGGACCCACAAAAGTAACTCAATCATGCTAGTCGTATTTATTCAGACAACTCTATTCCACTACCAGTCCCTATCTCTCTCCCAATTTTATGATTACTAACTCTCAACAAATCTCCAATGAAGCTGTGAACATTCTGTGAACAGCCACTGCCACAAAAGCAAGCCAGTATTTTGTTCATTAGATATTCCACCTTTAAAAAAAGTTACTTACACCAACATTCTTAGAGCAGATAGCAAGCTCAGAAAAGAGGCTACTAGTACAAATCCAAGAAACAGCACAGAAAGTATTACATTCCTACACAGGTTAGTTACAAGGAAAGTCCTTTTTGTTTATTGCCTTAACATGACAAATTAAACTTACACTATTAAATGCCGTAATTGGCTACACTGCACTAGTTTACAGTCTTTCAACTTGACAGGTCCCACAAGATTTTCCAGAAGGGAAACTGTTCCTCCTGAAATGTAACTTTGCTGTTCTGAGTTGCCTTTCGGACCCTTCCAAAGCAATCAATTCAATCCTCACGTCATTTATGGAGATCATATCCAAGTGGAGGCTGATGCAGGAGTGCAGAAGACACAGAACCAAAAGAATCAGCTATCCCATACAAAGTGCAGGGAGAAAGACAGCAACTTGGAAATTTCTGTGGCACAAAATAGAGCAATTACAGAATCCCCAAATAAAACCATTAGCAACAAAATAAACCCAAGTTCTCCTCTCTCCAAGCAAGTTCACAATGATAGAAACTATGCAGATAATAAACAAAATACCTGAATTTAATTCAGAGCATGTACAGAAGTGAAGAACTCATCCCAAACTAACCAAATTCACAGCATATGGCAGCCCTTTAGTAGAGGAACAAGAGCAGCACTTGAAAGAGGGGCTTTATCATACATCTAGCAAGGAAGACACCTTGTCCTGAGGAAAGAACATACTCCTCCACCTAAGCCCACTCATTTTCCTTAAGAAAATTATCTATACAGCAACTTCTAAACTCAAATCATAATGCGCAATATTCTTGACTGGTCTGACAGGCACACACAACAACGTATGACTTTAAATAAGGAGAGAACATCATTATTGGATTGCTTTCTTGAGCAAAGAACTTATGCAAACACTTTGTTTAAAAGCAGAAAGGTAGCAGTACAGTGAATGCCATCTTAAAGTTTGTGAGCAGTGTGCAAAGACTTCCAATTTGTCTGCTTTCAGAAGGTTTTAGAATGCATGGGGTTTGATCAGAGGGTTTTGGTTTTTTAAAAAAACCACCCTACTGCTATTTCCGCTCCCATATTCTACTGAGTAGTGATCTTGTGGTAAAGGCATTCAGTGAAGAGAAAACAGAGTGTGGAATGCACAGGCAGCCAGCCTTCTGCACCGAAACAACAGGAAAGCACATTAGTTTCTCTCCTTTTTATAGATTAGAAACAGGTTCTTCAACTTCATCATACTTAGAATAATGGACTATTCAGTGTTACTCAGATTTCCAGTAATCAGAGGTAAAGTCTCTGGACAGACAGTACATCACTATGACAAGCAGAAACCCTTCAGAACACCTTATCTTCTTGCTGGTTAACTTGTACGTAGTCGAGTGTGAACTCACCTCTGAGCACAGAGTTTTCACCACACGCTCTGCCAGCTTTGAGCACGCAGCAAAGCTAATGTTATTTACCAGGACAGGCTGGATGCTACCAATTAAAGGCAAGAAGGTTGCCTTTTGAGCTTTGTTACAGCCCTGGAACATATTTTTATTTAAACTGTAAGTGTTCTAGACTCATTTTCTGTTCACGTGGTAAAAGCAACCTTTCCTGCTGACCAAAACTCAAACCTGATTAGATGGGCCATGTGCATTACAAACTTGCTGAACAGAAAGACGACCAGACTAATCCCTTGCAGTTTTTGGTTTTCTTGGTTTGGGAGTTTTTTTAGAAAGAAAGCAGAGTTGCAACAAATACTTCAAATATGTCTGGGGACTGACAGCCCACGTGCTTCAGGATTGTCAGATCCTGAAGACAAGACATAATGACAAATCTAGGGATATCTTGCTACAAATCACTATGGCGGCCCACTGCTAGAAGAGCTGGTAGCCACCGGTTTGTGACAGCCCACACTTAAAAGCAGTAGGGTGGAAGCCAACAAAAAGTCAGCGCTCCAACTCCAGAGGTGTTCAGTCAGCAGTAACAGAACTAGCAGACACACAGTTTTGCCCATGAATATCGAGTAGCACAAGCCCCTTTCAATAACTACGCTTCATGTATCTTCTAGATTGTGGGGAGGCCAGAGGTACACAATCCATTCAAGGAAGAGGTTGCAGAAAGGTACTTAGCTGCACAGTGTTTAGGCAATCCCATCAGCATCTCACAATAACTACTAGCACTGGGCAAATGCCGAAATACTTTGAAATTTCTCAGGCTACTCCACTGGCATGGGAGTACTCATGTACACAGCAGTTAGCTACAGTACATGCACTGCAGGATATTTTTAAGTTTTAATGTCAGCTGCTCAGTTGTTAGAAAACTCAGTCTCAATTATCTAGTCTGAAGCAAGTGACTGCAGCTTAAATTATTCATCTTCTGCAATCACCCTGAACAAATTATTCCAGATCACCACCTTCCCCTCACGTAGAGAGGCAGGCCAGCACCTTTTTGAGGAGATTACACAAAGAGATGCAGCAGGGCTTTTGTTTATTTTCTTCAAAATATTTCTAAACTGAAGATATGCACAGAACACAGAATTTCAAGGTGAAAAAAAAAAAAATAAAAATCCCAAAGTCTTAAACCTTGAGCAAAATCCCTAACTCAGTAGGATTTTAAGACCCTGGGTAACAATTACACTGAACAGACATCCAGTCAGCACAGATTAGATTATTTTCAAATTCTTCTCAAAGTGAACAATTCTATTATCAGTTTCCTTTTTTGGGAGAAGGCTTCTGGTGTGTCAGTTGAAATATTCAAGTCCTCCCACAAAACAAGTCAAAGCAGCTATGGAGGAGGGGAAGCCACTATTAAAAATGTGTGGAATGTAACCTACTTCGAAGAAGGCAGATAATACTGGGACAAGGAAGGCGACTACTTCACATCAGAGGCTCTTTCCCCATACAACCCCACAAAATGCAATAATGGGCAAGTTCAAATTTACAAATATTACCGAATTCCATCAACCTCTGCAGAATATACATGACTAAAAACTAGTTTCACAGATAAGGAACATTATCAAATCCTTCAGTTACCTGATACACACTATATCCATTCTAATGGATGCAAAAACTTTTCAATAGCAAAAAGTGTCCTCAACTACTTCAAAAGATGAGCTTTGAAGCGTCTTTTTTTAAACTTAAAACAAGTTGATAGTATGTATCAATATATGAGTTTATCTTTCCAGCAAGATAGAGCAGAAACTCCACAGCAGACAAACACTTTCTGTATCTAGTAGATTTAGGCCACAGATACAGAATTCCCAATTTTTTCAGATTTAAACTTCCTCGTTAAAGTAGAACACTGAATTTTAACATGTCTCCTTGCATAAAGTAATGCTCTCAGAACTAGTACCTGAGGGGATCAAAGTGCTAACTCTCTAACAGGCACTAAACTAATTTTCAGCCATCAACAGATGCACAGGCACCTTCTTTAGCTAGAGTCAGAAGACCACAATAATTTGAAGCCTCAGAGCTGCCTTGACTTTTCCAGCTGAAATTGACAGAAATCAAATCTCTTGCTCCATGAACTGATCTGAGAGTCTGAAGTCAGAGAGACTTCAGCTGAACACCCTTTTATCAGATAACAGGACTCACTTTTCAGTAGTACATACAGGCGGCATTTTGCAACTCTTCTTGTGTTTGGTCTACATGATAAGAGCAACCACTCTGAAGTCTCATTCTCCATCTTGAGCAGAGCTGGAACAGGTGAACTTCCCCCATTGCACAAGGCTTCATGCAGTTGTACATAAATCATCCTCAGTGGTTAACCCACTGCAGAAGCTGCTGCTTGTCCCATCCCTCCCCCACTCACTCTGCCTGCACACGTGCCTCGGTGTAACTGCACTGGTCCACATCAGCCACACAGAATTCTATCTGGGGTTGTGTGATCCTTTTCATAACATCAGCCCTGATGGCTGAAGCCACAGAACAGAGCAAGTTATGAACCGCGTAACTGCTAGAAGCAGAATCATTCTAAATTATCTGTACTGCTGAAACCCTTGCTTTCATGTAACATTCAAAGCTAAAATAAGGCTCAAGTGTGCAGCCCAATTACCTTTGAGTGACTTCTTTCGGAGAGTGCCTCCAGCTGGCTAACCCTCCAACAACCAAAGTATAGTATACAGCTTCAACATTTAGTTATTGCAGCAACCAAATGAGATGAGAGCTTTAAGGTTTTGTAACTTGACAGTTGGCACTATAACTTGTACAACACAATACTGCACCAAAAGCTAGAGAATTAAACCATACACTTTTTTTTAATACATGATTTTAAAGGACCTTCATAAAAGGAGAGACAAGTGCAGAAATACTATTAGGAACACATAATTTAGAAACCCCTTGCCTGAAGCAGTACACATTACTGAAATCCCATTTACTTTCTCTACACAGAAAAAGTCTAATAACAGAAGAAATTTAAACAGATCACTTTCTACCCAAAGATGCTAGATGTTCACACTAATTTATCACTAGCATCCTCCCATCTCATGCTCTGCTTACCACATAAGAAGCAAAATACTCAGATTTGCTTATAGGTTTATAGATTTATATAGATTTAAATCAAGAATGCTGAAGATGCTCTGTGGTATGAGCTGATCAAATTAACTTTGCCAGAAAAAAATCAAAATGCTAACTGCAATGATTTAAAAATGTCTTATTTTCCTAGCATATATAATATATATCTATAAATACGATGCCACTACAGTTAAGAATACTTAGAACAGGACTAGAAAAACAATTTATATGTAAGTTGTGTGGAAACTCAAGTATATTTTCTGGCTTGAAAGACCTGAGGAAAGTGACACGCATGATAGTTATGAATGTGCCTCTCAGGTTAATCTGCTGAGAAATAATATATCCCATAGGTCTTCTGCATGTAGATTTCTGCAGAATACTTTGGTTATTAGCGTTACGTTTTTGTTTTTTTTTTGCTTGAACTGTTGCATTTTTATGTGTCAGTGCTAACTTCTAGTTAATTATTAACGCATGCTGGCCCCTGCAGTTAGTACTTTATGCTATCTCTAATAGCGTCCTTTTGCGTACATTCCTACCATGTGAACTCACTCCCCTCTAGATTTGCCAGAAACTCCAATTTACTTTCTGGACGCAGCCAAGAAGCTGGTACAGGTCTGGTTAAATGAGCACGACTGCCAGATGAAGCTGTTTGCAGAGCCACAGCGCGAACCAGACAGGGCAACCGATCCTGGGTAAAAACATTCCCTGGTTATTTTTAACTCTGATTGCTTGCAGGGTTTCAGAGAACTGCATGGAGTAAATAGCTCCAGTGGTAAATTGCTGTGGCAGCACAGGGACCTGCAGAGTCTTCTTCCTTACTGGTAGCACTAGTTTATCAAATTAAAGACAATTACAGCAAAGCCCTGTTTTTCAGGCTTGAAGAGCAAAAACATTGGCTGAGCCTTGTGCCTCCCCACTGGCTGTCCCTTCCAAAAAGCAAATAACCAACTTGCCTTCACTTTCAAGGCCCTTTAACTTCTCCAGCTGCACCCACACACCGCTCCAACCTGCGACAGCTTCAGCATGGCCCTGGTGGCTGCACATACAGCCCCTGCTTCCCACTGCTGTTTTGGGGAGCTCCACATAAGCCTCTGGAAATGCATTTCCTCCTTTTCAGTCCTTTGTGAGTACATCTGTATGTTACAAAAATCACCACAGAACTTCATCATCCAACAGGAGCTCCATCTGCGGGAAGAGCTTACAGTACTTCCTCATGTTACTACATAAGTGCACTACAGTTCTCCTCAATAACGCCCACCCATCTCAGGCTCCAGGCTCTGCGGATACTTGGGGACAGCTCAAGTGCAAGCTCTCCAGCCTTTCCCTTTCCAGTGGTGGATAAGAACCCCTGACCCCACTTTAACGACAGGCAGTGTTGCACACAATGCCTGATTAGCCGCGAGATCAAGCGCTTCAGACGTGAATACGTGACCTTCTTCAACTTAACCATGAACAGCACAAACTGTGCATCACACACTGCATTCCAGCCAGCCCTCATAGAGACAACCTAGTAAAAGCAAGCAATCTATTAAAACAAAGGTAATTTTAACCTCATAGATGTTACCTCTAGAAGCAGTGCTGCATATCAGGCATTTTACACATTGGGATGTGACTAGCTTACATATATGCATGGTGTGTCATCACAGTAAGAAAAGGCAAAGCAAACAGATTAAGTAAACATCCTTTTTGTCTGCTATCTACTTCAAGTTAGTTATAAAGAGAGGAAAGAAATCTTTTTTTTTTTACCTGTTCCCACAGAGTGCCTTACAGGCTATCCCAGACCCAAGCTGCAACCACACTTAAGCTGTGGGGTAGTACATTAAAATGGCACAGAATAAAATGGAAAAAAAAAAAAAAAGAGATAAGAAAAAAAAATTGTTCATCATCACAGAACCTATCTCTGTTAGTAAAGAAAGATACAGCTCAAGACAAACCAGAAGGGCCTCACTCACTGCTCTGAAATAATTAATCTGGGATTAACTCAACTCTCTACATTTCTAACAGACTACTGCTACAATCTGTCAGCATTTCAATACAAAAACCCAGCAACTTAGTCAGGCAAATTATACGCCAGGCAAACACTGCCTATCAGTATTATTTATAATTAAGGTTTTTAATCCTGACCCCCTTCAGTCAAGAAACTGTCAATCTTTGGACATGTTTTAAGCAAAGCAACAGGGATAAGTTGAGCAGTTACAGATGTAATTTCAGTTTTAATGCTGGTTTCACATACTTCTTGAAATAGAACACATTTACAGTACGTGCAGCATTTACCTGGAAGTTACATTTTCCTTTAATGGTGTTTATGGCCATAATTGGAGACAAGACTACCAAACCTGTGCAGTTATGTCACCTGAGTTGTCAGAACCAATGGAGAAATTATCCACATTTGTCGTATCAGTCCAGACCTGGAGTGTGACTTACTCAGGAAGGTCTGCAAAAAAAACAGCTTCCTACCAGCTAGCCAGAAGACTGCTACACTTCACTTCATCAGGCTGGTATTTATCTTTAGGTGCGTCAAGGAGCTCAGTCACATTTTTGGTCCTGGGTAATGCTTTTGGTAAGTGCAGTCAGGTCACATAAGGTACACAAACATATGCCATTCAGGTCCTTCAAAATTCTCCTGATAGAAGGTGGCTACTTTTAAGAGCCACTCTCTACCACTACTACTGAAAACTGGAATTCAGTACTCCAGCCAAAAGCAGAAGCCTCTCCCTCTAGCAGGGGAAGGAGGAACAGGGCTGCGGGCCAGCAGCTGCCTATTCATCCCCAAGAGTGCAAAGGGCACACCAGCCAGTAACCCAGGAAGCTATGCCAGTACTCCTTGTGCAAGTGGCAGTAGAAGACAACCTGATAACCAAAAGGTACATCAATATTTACTTGCTATATAAGCACCTGCTGTTAGGGGTTAACACATGGAAAGGGGCTTTCTGACTGCATTGTGGTTTAAGTTATCCCAAAGGAATCTCACTTTGGGAAAAGACTGTAAATTCCTCAAATCCAGAATGATTAGCATCTCAAAATTTAAGCACTACTCCAAATTTATGCCAGCTTTTGAACCCAGTTCAGTTCTACCCTGTATGTACATTAATACACAGCAGAGATGCTGTGTAATTTACAATGCATTATACCACTGCCAGAGCTGCCTCGTACACTCTCAGGGCAACCCAGGTCAGCAAAGCCCCTAGCTTCTGTTGCTGCTGCTGCTCTTTGCAACACCTAGTCAATGATACCAGGCAACTACCAGGTAAAACTGCACAGCTTGGTCCTCTCAACAAGCTGCCACACATGCACAACATCAGGGAATCACACCACATATTTTAAACTCTGAACCCTAGCTATACCAGAACTCTAACATGCAAATCAGTGCTTCCTTCTAACATGCAAGTTAAGCCTGAAGTTCTACACTACATTTCCCAGGCTGTAGAAAGGCCTAAGCAGGGCAATTTATTTTTTTTTGTGGCAGTGCTCTAGAAAGCAAGGAGCCAAACCATTCAAGTTACACATGAAGTGCAACAACCCATTATTCCAGGTGACTGCATCACAGGTGCTTTGTTTTGATTAGGACTTTAATTTCCCACCTTTAACCTCAGTAGATGCCAATAGTCACTCACTCGCCTAGACTGCATTTTGTCACCTTGCATTACATTGTTCTACTCACCATAAGAAGGCCCCACGCTTTATCAAAATGTAAGCATACCAGTCCTAATGTAGCCCTGCATGAATCTACAGCCTGGAATTCATGGCATTTTTTTCCTTTGATTTTCTTATGGGATTACTTGAATAACTTTTTTATTGGTCACCAACAGTTAGTCAGAATACCTAGAAACTGCAGAGGGATTTGCACACCCCTCAAATCTAGCATACAAAACTGGTATGCTAAGACATCAGGGTCTGACAAGCATTCAGCACGCCAGCTCAAACACCAGCTGCATTTTCAGTTGTTGCTTTTCAATCTGCTTTACTACTCTATTTTAGAGCTTTACCATAAAATTCAGAACAAGCTATTTTCTTGCTCAACAGGTTTATCAAAGATATTTTGGGATAACACACCTTTAGCTTTTTTTGCTAGTAAATGAGAACTAACAGTCTTGTGAAAGTAGCAGCCTAGAAAAGGAAAGAAAAAAGGGGAAAAAAACCTGAACAGCTGCTCACCACCCATCTGCACATCATATATGCCTTCTTTCAGACAAGTGTCTGACATGAAAAAGTCAACAAATCTATATCCAAGTCATTTTACTCCCTAGTTAGAAAGTAAGCTAAGCTCCAATCAGAACTTGTTACTGACAGATTAATAGCAGTAGGAAAAATATTTTATTTTACAAGTCTGGAAGTAAAGAAGCTTATAAATCAGTAAGCAAATAAAAAACAAGCAAAAAATCCACAAACACTGGACCCCTACATACATTTTATGTTACATTAAGTGTTTTAGCAGTCTTGAATGTGTTTATGCATTACAGATGATTGACAAACCAAGCTCGACTCAGCCACACTGAATTACATTTAGTCAATACTATCTCAAGGTTCCAGTGACATTTATTAACTCACTCTTGTGAGTCAACAAAGTCTACTCAGTATGCAAAAATAAGTCATTTGTCAGAAAACAAAAGCTATGGAGGGAAAACACTAAGACAAATTATTTTAACAATTCTAATCAAAAGCATCCACTATTTCGTGAAGCAGATTTTAAAGAATAAAACATTAGTGGTTTTCTTGCTGTATGCTGCTAAAACTAGCTACACATTGTTCAGTTTAACAAAAAAAAAAAAAAAAGCCATGAAGTAAATAGCAACTGCAGGATTTAAAAAAATGCAGAGAGTGATGAGGTATTTGCTAGGCTGTATTCCCTTTGAGCAAGGAAACCTGAATATTACAAAGGGCTGAGTTAGAAGGGAATGTGGGGTATTTTGTGACAGACCTCTGCATGACAGCTGGAGAAAAGCTATTGTGGCAACAGCTGTGTGCTCTGCACAGCTCATACTCCCAAATACCTCAGCCTGTTAAGAGGCCAGTTAACTGGCTGCAATGCATTTTAAAAGTTTTTGCCTCTTGGGATATGAGCATGATGGATTATTTGTGTATGTTTTAAATAAGAGAAGGAATGCTTAGTTCCACCACTTAGTTTTACAGAATGCTGTGGTGTGCTGCTGAACTATCATTCACTGCTGCTTTCCTAAAGTTCATAGCTATGACAGACCCCATCAACTCTCCTCTACAATTAAAACATCTTCACTTCCTGTCTAAACAGTGCACAGACTCAACAGCAGTAGGTTCATATATCATATCCTGATTCAAAGGAAATGATTTTCTATTTCCAGGATGAAATCCTGGCTCACCAGCAGCAATATCAAGCTCTGTTTACCTCCCCAGAGGAAGAATTTTGAGGCACGCACCAGTCATATAACCACTGAAAGCTTTGATCTGCTAATTGATAAAGTTTCTCCAACTTGTTAGATTAACTTCTGAAAAGCGAACCCAAGATCACAGGCAGTTACACACAAGTGACCAGTCACATCTCATGTTCCATTGCTACTGCACTGCACTCATTAGCACCGTGATGCTGAACCCAGGACGTGAAAGGGCTTTCATTGTATGGCTTGGGTTTGCTTGCTCAGCCTCCCTTACAAAAACGTTGTTTCAGCTCAGATTGAGGCACAACAATCTTCAGGAACCGATACTCTCTCGCACAGGACAGCGGTGCACAAGAGCACTTTACATGGTGATCACCACCACAATAAGAGTCCAATCTCAGCAATTACTACTGTTGCAGGATCGAATGCTATCTGTTCTCCCACCAACACACTGAAGGCTGGAAAGGATGGATGTGCTGTGCTCAAATCCCAGAAAGCTGGCAAAGGAAGGAAGATGAACTGGTTCTTCCTACATCCTCAGTTCCTCTTGTTTTCATTTATTTCACCTGAAGTGAAGGAAGACTTTTTCTCATTTTCAAATATGAATCCTCCTGAGTCTTTCAAAGATACAACATAAAACATGGCACATGCTTTCCCATGATAACCTATCACCTCAACAGTCTTGTTTACTGGAAAACAAGTAGCAGAGCTGAAGTAGAAGCAAGACTACCTGTACTTGAATACTCTTTACTGAAAATTAAATATAGGATCACGCAAAAGACCAAGTGTGGAAACATTTGCTAGTTTCATTAAGCAGAAACTTTTTAAGCTTCAAAACTGAGTTGGCCAGATTTCAAGGCAAGCAATAAAGAAACAAAAGAGAATTTAAATCCTTCATGGACATCACGATTTGTCATGTGCCAAGAGCTAGTACAAATTCATGTTTTAGTGAAGGCAACTACAAGTTTGTCATTTAATCCTAAGAAATTCCAAAAATGAAGCATGTGACCTCTTGTAATCAATTTTAGAACAATTTGGAGCAGTTTCTGTGCAGTTTTAAAAGACAAACAATGTACTTGGCAACACACTTGCTACACAGAAACCACAGAAACAGTTGCATGACATTGCACACACTTGATAACATCATAAGCTCTAAGAGCTCAGGAAGATACTGTGGTATATAAATAATACACTAAGCCTCACTCACCTCTTGTTGTCCATAACTACATAGCAAGCATGGAAGCAGTAACAAAACTCTTATCTAAGGCACCTGAATTTCTGTTCAGAAGGTCCTTGTTGCCCAGCTGTTTCTCATTTTTTTAGAAGGCTGAATTTTCTGCTAAGCATCACTTTGTGGTGGCAAGATTTTATCTCAAGCATCTAGGAGGGCAAAAATATGTAGATAATTTAATAAAAACCGACAATAAGTTGTTCTGAAAAATTCACCCTCAACACGTCAACTTAACACTGCAGTGCTGTTCCCTCACCACGCTTTCAAAGGGAACTATTACTTTTTCTGCTATTAATTTGAAGAGATGCTTATAGGTGACAAAGCACATGTAGGTTCCCCTTTCGCAGATCTTTGCTGGAAGCGCCACAACACTTGAGCCACAACTTTTACTTCTGCAGTGGTGCAGCTCAAGCCTTTACTTCAAAGCATGACTACCAGCATTAAAATAATGAAATTATCCAGTAGTGGGGAGAGCCTTACTGCTATTAAAATAAATGGACATACCAAGGCACCAAGTGTGAGGGTCACTTTTTTCTTCTCTCCTTGTGTCTTTAATAAAAAAGACTTTTTTTTTTTTTTTGGTGAAGTTAAAACTATCAAAAAACATTTAGCACAGCCACGAACTCAAGAGATCCATTCAGCAACATTTTCTAAGATAGCAGCATCTCAGAACTGAAGATAAGCCATGTCCAGCTGCACACATTACTGTCACAACCAGTTTCATGTCTACAGGAAGACACAGATAATACCATCTAAAGCAACACTACCGTGTCTGAGTGACTGACATTCTAAACCAGCTTCAGTCAACCACAGTAATTACCTCTATATACAAGCAACGAGGAGCTCAATCCCCAAACCAAGAGGACTGCAGTTGTTCTAGCCCCATCGCCTTCAAACAAATCAGAGACAGTATCTGATCTGCTATCTACACATCTGACAAACAAGGCACCTGTACAACACAGGTTTCCTTTCCACCTTAAATGCACTGTTCAAACTGATTTACAAAGAACTGATTCTTCTACAGTGACAATTATTTTAACGTCCTGTATAATACTGGATCTTCTAAGCAGTCATTATCCAGTACTTACTCCTACTTTTTATGTAGTCTACACAGTCTACATTGCAAAGCTTAAATTCTCAGAGTGTTACAGCTAACGAACACATGGACACATGCAATAGCAAAGAAAAGCCGAAGAAACAGCCTATCAGATCATTTAACAAAACTTTTTTTGATAATATCACTGCCCTAAGCATTAAATGACCAACTTGCCTTCCTGACAAGCAGCCTATCTTAAGTGTCTGCATAATATTATGGTCTTGGTACAAATAAAGAGAACAAACAGAAAGTCGTTCTCTCCAGCTTTCCTTATCTGCCATCAGCAATACCAGCAAGCAGAGCACAAGTAGCTGTCTCCTCCTTTCACCATAAACAGAGGCAGATTAATAACACTCCATGGCAGCGCTAGAAATGCTAAAAGCAACAAGACAGAAGATGAAAATAAAAGGCATATGGCTGAATTAGTGGCAGAACAGGAAAAACTACTCTTCTTCAGAAGACTGATAACGCACACATCGCTTATTTCTGTTGTGGTTTTAACTGGATACGAGCAGAAAAAAAAGTTCAGCTGTCTAGAAGTTGGAGCATCAGCAGCGCGAGCAGCGGCGGGCGCGGGCGGGCCAGGGCTGGCACAGCGCGCTCCTCCGCACCCCTCCCGGCTGCGGGGCTGCCCCAGCCGCCTCGCCCCACGCGGGGCCGGCACAACAGGCACAGGCTCGGCCCCCAAGGCAGCTATTTCAGAACCGGACGTCAAGTGCCACCGCTCCCCCAGCGCGGCTGGTTACCGCGGCCGTGGCTTCCCGGGCGGAGCGCGGGGCCGGACCCCACCCGCGCCCCCGGCAGGGAGGCCACCGCTCCCGGCGCCCCCGCCACCTCGCCCCTTCCCGCCGCCGTCCGCGCCTGCCCCGGCGCGTCGCAACCCCACCCGGCGGTGCCGGCCGCTGCAGCCCCCGGCGGGCCGGGGATGGCGCCCACCCCTTCGCGCCCTCCAGAACCTTCGCGGGGTCTCGCACCGCCCCGGACACTGCGCCCCAACCGCCGCCCCGGGCCCCTCAAGGTCACGCCACCGCCTCCCCGCGCAGGGAGGGCTTCCCGCTTCCCCGCTTCCCCGCCCGGCAGCGCGGCCAGCCCCGCCGCCAGCCCCGCCGCCAGCCCCGCCGCCAGCCCCGCCGCCAGCCCCGCCGCCAGCCCCGCCGCCAGCCCCGCCGCCTCCGGGAGCTGCCGCCCCGGCCCCCCCGCGCTGAGCGCCGGGCAGCGCCCAGGCCCCGGCGCCGCGCTGGGGCGGGAGCGGCTCCCCCCTCAGACGCCGCGGCCCCTCACCTGGATGAACTGGATAGTGAGCGCCGACTTGCCCACGCCGCCGCCGCCCACCACCACCAGCCGGTACTTCTCCTGCCCCGGGCCGTCCCTGCAGCCCGCGGCCATGGGGGAGCCGAGCGGAGCCGATAGCGGCGGCAGCGCCGCCGCTGGGTCCGGCGTCTCTCTCTCTCTCTCACTGACTCACTCTCCCTCCGCCTCGGCCGGCCGGGGGTGAGCAGCCACAGGCCCCGCCGCGAGCCGAGCCGAGCCGAGCCGTGCAGCGCCGAGCGGAGCGAGCACCGCCCGCCCCCGCAGCCAGGGCGCCGCGGCTACAAATGGCCGCCGGGGGCGGGGCCCGCCTCATCGGTATGCTAATGAGCACGAATATATGCATGAGGGGGCGGGGCCCGCCGCTTGCCGGCCCGGCCCGGCGGCCGCGGGACCCGGGGGAGCGGGAGGAGCCGGCGGGCAGCGCTGTGTCCGGAGCCGGCTCCTCGGCACCTCCGCACCCCTTTGTTCGTAGCCTGGCAGCCCCTGGGTCACCCCTCTCCTCCGCGCTCTCTCTCTCTCTCTCTCCAAACAGGGCGCTGAAGAGCTAATTACGGGTTTCCTCACGGGCTTTGCCAGGGCTCCCGTCCTCCCGCCGCTGAGCGCTTCATCAACATTAATGAGTCTCTTTGAATATCCACGAGGTTTGGGGGGGGGGGGGGGGGGGGGAGGAATTACTGCTCCTACGTTCAGACGCGGAACCAAGGCACAGAGGGGGTTAAAGCCAAAGCTTTAGGAATGCGTCAAGAACACATTCACTAGGAGGGAAAAGGGGAAAAAAGTAGAGACCTTCCCCAAGCCTCATCAGGTCTTTTTGTGCCCATGCACGTGAATGGGTTTCCTACTCATTTAGGTCGTTCAGATCGAGGCCACCCTCTGCCCCGAGTGTCACCCACCATTGGGTGTCACAGTCGCATATTCATCCTTTTCCGTACGCGGCCAGAGCACTCTGCTCCTGGGCTGTGGTAACTTGCTCTTGCTGCCTCTGCTGGAGGCAGGCTTTCAGTAGTGACCTGCCTTTTTTTGGTCATGTTTCTGGACGTCCAGAACACTTGGCAGATGGCCATTGCACATACTACAAAAAAAAAGCAGATATTTTGCTGGTTGAACCACTTTCAGGTAATTCCTTCTTCCCTTCCTCTCCCTCACCCCTTTCAGAAAAAAATAAAAAATAAAAAAATAGAGAATTCTGGGGAGGCAGGGACAGCAATCCAGGTAGTTTTCTCCTTATTCACCCAAGAAATTCAGACTTTCTGCATTTGACTCACATTTTAGCTCTGCAACAACCGAGGTGAGGGTCCCGTAGGCAGGAGCCTCCTTCCCTGCACAGACCTGGTTAGATACTGTCTGCCTGATGCAGTGACTCACAGAGAAATAACATATTGTGGAGCTAATTAAGAACTAACACGATACCATATATATACATGGAGTAAATCAACGATGTACCTGTCATCTTAATTTTACCATTTCCTAATTTGTCATGCTGAACTTTGCAGTTCTTGCACTGGGTTTCTCTGCTTGAAAAAGCAAAACTGTAAAACCCAAACCAACTTAATGACATTTTTCAACTCTCCTTCTGGCAAGAGGCAGGAAACAAACCAGCGTCTCATGACTTAATGGGGTAATAATTATATGAGAGGGAGACGAGGGAAGCACTTTGCCACAGGGATTCACAACTGTATTTTGAAAGAGGAATGCCAGGACTCGGGCACCCTTGGTTTAGTATTTTGCTGTAGTGACAAGCCACTTTTTCACATCCATGTCCTTATTGCCCTGGCTGATCAGAAATAAGGAACAAGTCACACAGGAGAGAGCACATAGTCTAATATTTTCCATTTTGGAAAAGAGATAAGTGAGTGGGAAATATAACAGAGGTTGGTGAAATCTTAAGCAGCACAGAGAAGCTGAACAGAGAAAGCCTCAAAATAGGAGAACTAAGGGACACCCAGTAACAGTATGAAGAAACAAGTTTAAACAACAACACAAAAAAATATATTGTTTTCTGCAGACACAATCATGGAGCTGTGGAGGTTGCTGCCGCAAGGGGCTGTGGAGGACAAAGCTGCATCTGGGTGACAAAAGGTTACACGAAGTCACAGAGCATAAAGGAGCTACCAAGCACAGCCATCAAGAATGTAGTTTTGACTCAAAGCTTCTAAAACATCGTCAGCCTGACAGGGGGTTGGCCGGGAGAAACGAGTTACTTCCACATGTCCTGGTTCTGGTGCTCTCACCTAGAAATCTCTGGTGGCCACTAGCAAGATCAGTAACCAGTGTGAATCTTAGACAAGCCTTCTCTCCTAATTATTAATTATGTTCTCTAGCTTAAGAAAAAACAAAGTGCCGACTACGATGAAATGAAAACAGCAATTTAACTGGTGCTACTTTATCAAGTATTGGGTGTTTTTAAATAAAAGTACAGTTACGATCTCATAGTTGGCTATTAGTACAGGAAGCAGTAAACCACAGGGCCAGGAATGACACTGACAGAAAAGCAGATGAGTTCTAAGAACACACGAATCTCTGGGCAAACCATTGCAACAGGATATGTGATACCTTCTTTTAAAGACAGAAAACCAAACATTTCTTTTTCCTTATCTTTTTTTAGGTTTCAGTTTCACTGTACATCCTTTTAAATAGCTTTTCTCACTGCTGTGGCTACCCAATCTTGTGAATTCTACAAGAAAATCTTGGGTTTTTTTTAAACAACACCAACAGATACACTATAGGCTTAAAATGTTTAACACAATCATCCATTACTTTAAAAAAAGACTCTTATTACAAGAAAGTGTTGCTGTTAAAATTTTTGCATCTGTTAGTTTTGGTAATGAAATTCAGTTTCATAATACAGGGATATTTTTGCAAAGCACCAGGTAAGACAAAGCACCGCAAAAGACAAACATCAATTCTTGAACAGTTGTTTTTTTTTGCTTGCTTTTTTTTCCTTTTTTTTTTTGGTATGTTTATAACTGTATCCAAAGATCCCAAGAAGAACTGTTTTCTGTTTGTTGGATATTCATAGGTAGAGGGATAAAGTCTCAAGTATAGAGATGTTATAATCTAAAATCTTGGGTGTTCAAAAATCTATGCATAATAGTAATTTGATACATGGAAACAGTTGCCTTGTACTCCCTGTGCTATAAAGGGAGAGAAGCTGGACCCTCCAGAGGGGGTTACCAAGGCAAAACCAGCCCTGGAATTGCCAGTCTTTACTCCCTGCACTCTGAGCCCTGGCCAAGACGTGACACCTTGTCTTCCGTCACCAGCAGCTCTTGTTGTGAGCCTTGGTGTCAGGAGAAAAGGGTTTAGATGTGAATAAAGACATGGAGATGAGGATACAACTCATGCCAGGTTTCATTTCAAGATCAGCTAGCCTAGGAAAGGCTGAGTAGTGAGGTGCCTGGAAGGGGAAGACAAGGAACTTGTGATTGGTGCGAAGCAACAGGGGAAGATGATTCAAAAGGGGGTTTGTATGGTCCATGCAGTCACTAAAATAATTTTTGCAGCACTAGTTTGCATACAGGGTTTGATAACAGAGAGTTAAGTTTTGATTAAATGGCTGGGAAAGAAAGTACAGTTTTTAGAACCATTGCATGGAAAGAAGCTGCGTCATTTCAGGTCTAGCCTGAATATGTATATTTAAAAAGAGACAAAATCAAGAATGACATCCATATGGCAAGCTTAAAAGAAAGAGCACCATAATGCTTTATATAATACCAGGAAAAAAAACATTTCAGGAAGTGCTTGGGGGAAAGATCCAGAACCTTATTTTACATTGGCAGCCTGGCAAAGATGTGGGTTTGGAAGGTTAGAAGACGTGTATGCAGTAAGTGCCATATTGAAAGTTAAAAGTGCTCTCTGAAAACATAATAGCTTATTTAAAAGATAACTTATTCACAGGCTTATCAAAGAAAAAAGCTGCAAAATCTTTGGGACATGAGTCAGCATGGGAGGTAACTTTAATACTGAGTTATTCCACTAATTTAGGACTATACGGATACCCAGTGGTGGCACTTATTTATTTACCCTGCTCAAACAGGCCTTAAACATTACAACAGCACTGTGTGGATATCATGACCTAAGGAGATCCATGTGCTGCAATCCCCACCAAGAACTCCACTTCTGACTGTAAGAAGATGGGTCCAATCCAGGTTACTCAAAGCCATAAATCAAGATGCTTGGGAGAAAAATTATAAACAATTTGATTTTCCTTGAGATAAGAATGCAAGACACAATTCAGAACAAAACGGGCAATATATTTTCCTGCATATAAAAAATGTGAACTATTTGTTACACTTAGAATGAGCACTTAAAAACCAAAAGAAAAGATAAGCCATTTCTCCTCTGACATATTTACCAGTTTCTATCCAAGTAAGAAGCAAAACTATTTTCAGCCAAGTAGCTACAGCTTTTTATAAGTGTTCATCTATTTTTGTGTCTACCTATTCCAGTAAAGGAGTCTGTAGTAAACACTTCAAAACATGTCATTTTATCTGAGGCTTGAAATTGATCTACAAAGGAAAAATAAGAAGTCACTCCCTTTTTTTCTTTTGCTGTAATTTGTAAGAAGGGCTTGTCAATTTTTGTTTGTGATTATGATTACTTCAGTGATTTAGATGTGTTTATACCCAGTAGCAATTACAAAATAATAACATTCCAAGAGAAAAGAGTAAAATAAACTGTGTAGGAACAGGATTTTTAGACAAGATTGTTTAAGTTTATGATGGTATATGTTTTCCCTAACACTTACATAACTGCACTGAGCAATTAACATGTGGGTGAAGTTATTCATTTTTTAGAGGATGCACCAGATTCAGTTCTTTAGTGAGTAGGTCAGGTTGTGCACAACCAGGCATTCAGGCAATCCTCTAGAAAACAAGCAACTAAATCGTGATTATTGGTTTTTTCCACCTATATTTAGAAGTTACATATTTATGTATTTTTATGTCTATATGTATGTATTTATTTATATATTTCATGATATTGCTAGGATAAAAAAGAAACAGGAAAGAAATTCAAACTAGTACCTTTTAGGCCTTCCCCATAAACCCTAGAAATGTGAAAGCAACCCCAAAAGAAAATTTATCCACAAATAACCACTAACTTACTTCTTGAAAGAAAACCCTTATTCAGTTGGAAAGGAGACTACTTTTTCTGGTCTCTGGTTGTGATACACACCAGAAGCTAGCTCAGGACATTCGGCATTTCCCTGCTGTTCAGTGCAAGGGCTCTGTGGAGCAGAATGGCCATGACAATGCTGCGTCATGAAGCCTTCAACCCCTTAGACCACAAAACTCTTTCCATCTACTGTGGTCAACACTGTCCTGTCTTCGTCGCAGCATGGGACTACACCAGAACATTCCCAGAGGCTTGTTTGTGCCCCCAGCAGAGAGATGCCTGAGACCATCACAGAGGTCTCCATAGCATCTTCCAAGACCTGTCTCTGGGCTGAAGACCTTGCTGGCCAGGGAGCCCCAGCATCCCAGAGGAGCTTGTGCCTGAGTGGGTAACTGCACCCACAGTTTCCCAATGCAGGGTCCACACTGGGTGCTGTCTCTCAGGAGCAGACAGCTGCCACGCAGCACCAGAACCTGCCCTCAAGTGAGAGGGCTGCTATGGAGTCCTGCAACTGCCAACTTGCTGCAGTGAGCCCATGGGTGGCGAGTTCAGGGTTGAGAGCTGAGGTAACACCTGCAACTCTCTGTCCCCATGCTCATCTTGGTGTGCATCCCCAGTGGCAGCAAATGCCACCTGCATGAGGGCAGTTGGGGGGATTTTCAACCTAATAGGCTTACATTCACACCCCGGTGAGCTGCCTCTCTCATGTCACACCGTGGGAGAGCCCCCTGCAGCCTGATGGTGCCCTGCAACCAAATTCACTTTACCCACTACATTGGCAGTCTGGGGAGGCTCCAGACAGGAATGAGCCAGCAGTGCTGTGAAAGACAATCCTGCAAACCACAGCTGGATTTCCTAGGCCAGAAAATGAGCTACCTTAATGCATGCACACAACCCCTCATGTACCACAGTTCAACCAGAATCTCTACCCCACACAAGACACAGAAACCAGGGCTTTTTTTTCTTCACTGCCAAAAAGCAAGATGCTGCTTGTTTCCTTTCCTTTTTTACAGAATGTAAGAAACTTCTTATTTGCCCCTAATGTACATAAGCCTATTTGCTTTCTTGCGTTGATGATGTTTCCACAGAGCAATAAGAGAGAGGTAGGATGACAAAAAGATAGTGATGCCTGGATATCCAAAACAGCCTTTGAATCTCAGGCCTGGGAACAGCCAGATTTTCACATGCCTTTTGGTCATGCATGACCCTGCTGCCCCAAAGTGAAAAGACACAGCTTTTACTCCCTGCCTCAAGAAAACTCTGTCACTCACCTTGTAAAAAACCTGTGAGTTTGTGGACACATCTCAGTTGGCTTCTGTTGGTTTTCTGGAGCTGGTGAGACAGTGCAGGCAAGAGAGCTGCATTTCCACTACTCACACAAATCTCCCACACTGGTACTGCTCTTCTAGAGCCTCTTAACTGTGATAGCTTTGAATAGAAAAAGAGTGAGAAATTACTTGGATGGATTTGAATAAATGAACTGAGCCTGACCTTTGTCATGAAGTTCAGTGTGAGCACTCTCAGAGGCATTGGTGGTTTCCCTCCACACTTTATAGAAGAACGGTGAGAATTCAGGAGACTGAAGAGGAGAAATATGTTTAAAAGGGAGAAAAGGAAGAGTAGGGAATCATGGATCAATCACTCTAATCTAATTCCCTGTGAAAAGAATTAAAACTATTAAAATTAAACTATTTGTAAATACCTGAAAGAAAACAAGGAGGTAACTGACAACCAATATGTTCTTCTCCAAGAAAAAATTCTGTCAAATCAAAATATTTTTCTCTTACAATCCAGTAACAGGTATTTGAGTAGGAGGAAGCAGTGTGTGTTCTATACCTTGATTTTAGTCAAGCTTCTGATACTGTCTTCCAAGATGTGCTTATAAACAGGCTAATTCTCTGTGTTTTGTTATATGGCAGCACTAAAGAAGGAGTGGGGCACTGGACTTGGTGATTCAATGACAAAAGAAGGCCTGACCCAATCTAGTATTATTAAATATTTCAATAGTAACTTGGATGATGAAACAAGAAAGCCCATGCCCTACATTTTCAGAAGCTGCATGATGAAGGAGAAAAAACAAGATTCTGAATGGCCACAAGAATCAAAGAAAAGCTCTAAAAAGAGATAATACAGAAACAACACATGCTTCGTTCCATATGTAGACAAGAATTTGCTAGTTATTTGATTGCAATTTGGTATATGAGAACAGAAAGGGGGAAAAAAATTGCCTTCGGCTCCCCTGGTACCTTCCCTCACTTCTTAGTATTGTACAACACCTCAGCTTGAACTCCCTCTTTTTACTTCTATACTTTCATTAATATCCTTCCTTGCATTATATTTCACTGGCTAGCTTGCACTGTAATTTCTACCATAAATGCTTGTATTATCATTTTAGTATAACTCCTTAGTATGATGACCTACATTTCATGTTCTGCATGTTTCCTTCTTATGTTGAGATCAAAGGAGAGCTAATGATGGAGGCATTCTGGTTTTACTGAAATTCCTGTCCTCCTTTTGCACGGAGGTGGTGTGTGCTTGTGCTTCCCAGCATTTCTTTAGCAAAATGCCAACTCCACTATTGCCAATAAACTCACTTTATGTAAGATCACTGCCTTGCAGCCCCATTTCTATTTCCCTTTACCCTTCATGACCTATTCCCATGGATTAATTTTCTGATGTAGTTTTTCTAGAATTCATTGTCCCAGTATTTCTGTACCTCAGATGGACGAGAGCGCTGTCTGGTGAATTCTGAGAATTCTAAATCCACACAGGAGCAAAATGCACTCGGAATAATGTACTGAAATGCATGACCTTGAAATAGCATAGTTCCATAGCACAGATGGAGTTTACCAGATGTCTGAAACTATGAAATTATGAGATTTAAAAGATTCAGTACTTCTGAGTGGTTTAAACAACTGAGATTGCAGTATAGGGTAGAGATACTGGAAGTATATTGAAACAAGCACATTTATATATGTATCCATGCTTTTGATGCCCAAACTAGTTTACCCACCCTACCTCTACAGTGTGCACTTACCTGTGCAATGCAGGTACATCCTGAGGACAGTGGAAGGTTTGTCCTTTGTATATACAAAATGTGGGGTTCTTCCTTGAACTGTCAGAACTGGTCTGATGGCCATAAACCCTCTGATGTTAGCTGTCCAATGTTTGGCTCTTCAAGACGTCATGTTTTGATCTCTTGGTGGTGACTGAAATGACTGAAAATCTGTATCATGTGGGATTGGCATCTAGCCAGAAGAGCGGTCCTTCAAAACGCATCATCTTTTATATTTCCAGTGCTAAAAATAGGGCAGTAAGGATTCTCCACCTAGGTAATACCTTAAAACAGTACTGCTGTGAGCAATGGGGTAGGTACTGCAAGGTCCTGTTGGTACAGAGTTTCAGATACATAAATTGTTCTTTCTCTGGCTAAAAGCTGCTTGGGACATTAATTTCTTCCAAGGAGATATTTTCCCTGTCTCCAATGCCTTTTCCATGCATCTTATCACCAAAACTCCATGTTTCTTCATACTTCCAAGATGCCCTAACAGTTGGGGCTTTCCTTACTATTTTGGTCGACTTTAGCTACTTGCCACAGTTGCCTATTAAGCATAACAGGGCATCTCTACTGCTAGTAAAGAAAGGACAGGCTAGTCTGTCTGCTCCCAAATGTCACAGCTTGCTGAAATCACTGCCCTTGCTTAGTGAAATGATGTTTTCTCAGTCTATATCAATTAGCCTCAGCATTGTCATTTCATCACGTAAGGGTTAGTTGTGGGTGAAAAGGAGAGGGTTCAGCAGTTCATTTCCTGTGGACATGAGAATTGAGAAGCCAATGTAAAAATCCTGTAAAATATGTGGTTTTCTCCTCTCTACCATTCTTCCCACTTTTACTTCTACAGGCAACACCTTGTTGGTAAATTTCCCCTCTACTGATTTTCTCTGCTGGTCTTGTCCTCAGATTCCTCCACCAAGTCCTGTAGCCACACAGTCTCATCACGCCCCCTGTACATCTCAACACACAATGAACAATGAAGTCACCTCCCTTTCCACCCTCTTCCCATCACTGACAGGCTAAGGAACCCCTTCTCAGGATACAGGGTGTTCTGATGTACCACTGAAGACTAGCTCACACCAGGAAGGGTGCTTTTCCAAAACTGAACAGACTGACACTATCCAAGTGGAATTGTTGTCTTCTCGCTTACCTCAGTTAGGTATTGGCAAATAGGAGTGTAAGGAGAATTGCTGGAGGTGAGAAAATAGGCTGTTTCAGAGTTTCAGCAATTTCTCTTCCTCTCCTTTTCCTCCAGCCACAATAAACATACCTCAAGGAAACTGTAGGCGTAGCAAAATATCTTCTGTTTGGCTCCAGAGGCACTGCAGGTTTTTGGTTCAAAGGCGATGTTAGCAGACTTTGGGAAACCCATTGTGTTTTGACCAGTGAGGACCTATTGTCAAGAAGAAAAGCACTTTTTCAAATATGTGAAATTAGTTTGTACTGAGATTTTGGCTGAGGCATTAACATTTAATTTTTCATATTCACACAAGTTGGTTTTTACCATCAATTTACAGAACCAGTATTAGTGGATCACACTGGTGGATTCTGTACCAACATGTCGTAAGATCCAGTTTCTGTCACATGGAAATTACTGTCTAAATAGACAAGAGAAATATTATTATCCCATTTGCAGACAAGGCATTCAAGCATGAACACGCTAAGGAATATGCCTGAGGATATGCAGAAAGTCTGCATCAATCAAATAAGCCACAGTGGGGAATAAACAGCACCAGCCCTTTACTTACTCCTCCTCCAGACACCCTGCATCTTCCTTTAAATCAACCTATTCATTCACCACCAGCAGCACCACAGGTGAAAAAGCTGTTGACATAGATTTTCTTTTTATTGTCATTTTTTATGAACATGAGAAGAAGGGACTGAAGTCAATATGAATCAATGAGATAAATTAATTTTAAAGCTGTATATTTTTAAAAAATATATTATGATTTTTTTATGTTCTTAAATCACTGAAAATCTCAAGCTATCTAAAAAGCAAAAATGAACCTACCAATTGAAGAATGAGGGAAGTAAGGTAAAAACAAGCAGGCCAGCTTGATAACAAGTGCATGATAAACAGACAATTTACTGAAAAAGAGACTTTTCAGCTATTTCCATGACATGTTGTTGCCACTTGAAATGTGGTGCCTTCTGGTGCTGTCTCAGAATATCTGGCAGAACATGTTGTATGTAATCAGATGCTATTTTTTCAATGCATACTTTTAAAAAAATTCTGTCTTCTCTGATAAGCATAGACAAGACAAATGTTCTACTTGCTAAATAATTTCCTTCAGAAAAATTGAACACATCTCTAGGATTTTCTGTTACCAGCAAGTCCAACTCCCATTTTTAAAAGTCTGTAACACAATAAACCAGAATTTTTAAGATGCTTTGGCTCTCTATCAAATCTTCTATTAAGGGAAATTATATATATAAAAGCAGTAAGCACACAAAACCAAGAATGGAACAAATGGTAATAATAATTAAACCTACCATTAAATCTAAATGTATCTATCTACTGAGGAGCTTACACTATGACCCCACTGAAACGTGGGCATTCATCACACACTGAATCCTCTCCTGTGCTTAAAATGGCACTTCCCTTTATTACCTTTTGCTAACCAGTAACATTCCAACAAACTTTTACCCAACTAAATAATTTCTTGGTTCTCTATGTAGAAGTTGTGTGGGGATGTGTTCCAAAAGCATTGGCAAGGCTAGAGCCTGACTTTAACCAGTAATCTTTTAAAAAAGCGAAGGACAAGGAAAGGGGTGAAAATGAAAATCAGCAGAGACAATGCTAAATAACACATTCTGTGGTGATGAGAGCACTTGTAAGATATCTCACCCTGAGGTCAGCACACCTTCCCTGCCTGTGGCAGAGCTCATGCAGGAAACCAGCAACTTATTCTCACATTATCACGTTGGCAGGGAGCTGTGCAGGGAAGCACAGCAACTGACCTGCAGTTCTGCTGGGTCTGGCACCAAGTCTAGTGCATAAGATTTGCACTTCTACAAAACAGCTTATAAGACACAAGTAAATATTTGTGCACTTGGCTCCCCACAAATGAAAACATTAAGTTCTCACTTGAGCACTGCCTGCTAACAAGAAAGGCAGTGGAATAGGAGTGGATCAGGAGATTAAATTCCCCTGTACCGAGGTCCTTACAACTGTGGTATGCATTCCTGTGCCATTTGGGATAAGGTGCAGTCTGGTTCCCTGGACTGAAAACCATGAGGTTCAAAGCTCTGCCTTCCTTCAAGTTGTCTTTCCTCCTTCCACATCATACCTCAACCATCCTCTCTGGTACAAGGCCTCCCATGCATAAGCTTCTTGCTTCTGATCATATCCTTGCCTCACTTGCTCCTTGTCCTGTTACATGTGACACTATAGGCCTACACTTCAGACTACGTATTAGGAACATGGTGAGTATTTTTAAGACAGGTTCATAATAAGTTCATAGAGTTCAATGGACAGAAGCATAATGAGAGGCTTCATAATGTAGTCACAGCAGTTCCTCTAGGAGGACATCCAGAACAAACTGGCTTTTCCTGGAAAACCCTTGGCCTGGAGAAGAAAATAAAGGCATTGAGTTTCTTAAAGTCTTCATCTCTAGCTCAGACCAATGGGTCAACCATTAGCAAGCTACAAAACTTCAAACTGAACCCTACTGGCACCACCATCTCACCACCACTTGCACTGCATGGTGGTTGCCTCTCACAGTGACCTCTGAGTGCTGCTAGCCAGCGGCCAAGCAGGCTGTGGTAGACAAACCCAAAATGAGCAAAGTCATGATTAAAGATCCTGAGGCCATCCTCCAAACTTTCTTAGCGTCTGCACGAGTCAGTCACTGAACCCATCCAGGCCACCACTCTCCACAGGTTCGCTATCTGACAAGGCCCATTCTGCCATCCAGTGCCTGTCCCAGAGAAGCTACAACTGCTTAACTCACAAGGGCTACCATGCAGCTGCCAGTAGGGCTTGAGGGACTCACCAACACAGATTTACAGGTATCCTGGCAGGCTCATGATATCTGTGATTTCCCCACCTCCAGCATCAGGTTAAAAGGGGATGCTGAAATCTTTCAAAAGTAGGATCATTCACAGCATAAAACTGGAAAAGGCTGGAGCCCTTCTGTGCTGTTGGGTGATGAAGCCATGCCCACGCAACGGTGGAGGACAGGGCGAGTTTAACCACATGCTACGAAAGGCTGTAAGAGGCATGTGCTTTTTGCTTTGACTGCAATATGGCAGGTCCTGATTGACAGATCAGACACAAACAGGCAAACTGCACAAGCTGCACAAATCAGTGCAGCCCTGATGGCTGCTGTGTCCTACACAGCTTCTGCATGGACTTGGCTGAGCCTTTCCATCTGGACCATGAGAACAATTTTTTCAGCAGCCTTATGCCCATCTTCAGCAGTCTGTTAGTAGCTGGAGAAGCCAGATGACACCCGACATCTGACCATGCCTTCATTAATGGGATGAACTGAGCGGGTTAGGGTAGAGTCCAATTAACTGTACCTGATTTTTCTATCTCATTATGTTTCCTAGAAGAGGGGTTTAGGTTTGCCTGCTTTACCCACTCACTGCTCAGGGGCCCTCAATATGCAGATCATGGTTACTCTCTGTCTGCCC